>NW_026441978.1:4210000-4632500 GCF_026898425.1 Galleria mellonella
AAGTTCTTCGTTAAGCCAATTATGGGTGTATAAGGGTAGATCAATATAAATTAATAATATAATATGTTATGCCTAATGATTTTAAGTTTTCTATGTGTCTTGGAATAGCAAACAAGCTGAAGGCTCGCCTTATGGAAAGTGGTAACTGTCGCCTATAGACATGAACATTACCATGGATATAACAGAGTATACTGTGTCGATAATACTCCTCATGCTTGCCATTCCTAAGGTGTTATGCCTCTGTACCCTGTAGTTTCATTAGTGACTAAGGGAGGGCGAAGGATGGGCAGCAGCGTCCGTCTTAAAACATTTCGAAAAGTCTAACTGCAGCTGCCAACCCGCCTGCTAAGCGTGGCAACTATTGGCGAAACTCCGCTTATGGGGAAGGCTTATGTTCAGCAGTGGACAGTTAACGGCTGAAATAATAAATAAAATAAACATATATAAATAAATTTTTAAACATAAGTTATACATACATTTAGATTAGAAATATAGATTTCTAACACTCCACTGCTGAATATAAGCCTTCCCCATAAGGGGGATTTTGTCAGTAGTGCCATACTTGGCAGTTAGGCTTTTATAGACATTTTAAGAAGGACGCTGCTGGAATCCTGTGTTTTTCAGTGCCTTTAGTCGCCTTTTACGACATCCATGGAGAAGGAAGGGGTGGCTCATTCTATGCCGGGGCACACATGGCTAAAGATATATTAAATAAAACAAAAAGATATAATACAATTGACAGTAGAATTACTTATATGTATATGTGTATATACACATATACATATACTGTGTTACTAACTGTATAACCATATACCATACCAGATACCATATACCAGAGGGAAACTTTGTACAAAAGTCTATTGCTTGGGTACCTCTGTCCTATTCGTGTTTCAACCGTGAAGCAGTTGTGTTTGCATGGCTGTGTTTCGGTTTGAAGGGTGGGATATGGCGTGAATTTACTGGGTACAAAGGAATAACACCTGAGTCCTCAAGAATGGCAACGCATGGGGGGTATCATGGGCGAAACAGTATACTTTATTATGTCCATGGTACTGCTCATGTTTATAGGCGACGGTTACCGGTTCCATCAGGTGAACCGTCAGCTTGTTTGCCATTCTAAGTTGTATAAAAAAAATACTAATAATATAATTTATTATTTATCATATTATTTTTGCACCGTATGTGTTTGTTTCATACATAAACCCTATAGATACTTTCTCCTTCGTGTTCTCAAGGTTGACTAGAAGAAAATCCATTAAGGTTGACATATTCAACCTGTGTACATTGTTCTTATTACCTAATATCTATATATAAAGTGAATATACAAAAGCATATAATTAATTAAGAGTTGTTATTAATTTACCCTTCGCAAAGAAGCACAGAAGTTTCATAGTAAATACCAAAATGCTTCTGCATTTCTGGGTGAATATGATGAATAGATGTGTGGAAAATATTTAATTTCCTCTGTCTACCTCGCAAGGAACTTTGTGTGAACATAAAATATATAAACATACAACAACATATCTACAAACAAAGCCATTTGGATCGGTTTATATTCGGTCTCGAGCGCACTGGGTCAAAGGGTTTTACGAATTTATAATTGAATCTTGTCTTTTGTGTTTACTCGGAATTTGCACTCTGAGAATGCTAATATTGTACATAAAACTATTTTCGCTGGACCTTTAGAATTTATACGATATATCTGACCTACTTCAGGCTTAATTGATTTAAGGACAGCTACAATGGTCGCATAACAATAGCCGAAAGGAACAAGGGACCTTCCAAAACTTTAAAGCATTTTGAAGTCATCTTAAATATTAGAAGCCTTATATATGTTTGTATAACAAGAACGTATATTTTAGAATGAAGAAGTAAATATTGTCGGAAACGACGCGCATATTATGTTTATAAAATTTCCATTGTTAAATGAACATAAGTTTTAAACATAATATCTCAGAATTTAAAGAAATTAAAATGTCTACAGTATTTCAGATTTTTCTCTAAAGACAGAAAGAAAATGTCGTATTGGACTTTGCTTTATATTATACATAAATTGAAATTGTATGAAACACTTTCTTTTATTTATGCATATAAATAGATAAATAATCATCATAACAGCCATTAACACTGCTGAACATAGAGCTCTCCCATAAATAGGTGTTTTGTAAGTGGTTGCCACGTTTGGCAGGCGGGTTGGCAACTACAATTAACCTTTGATGATGTTTAAAGGTGGACCCTACTGTTCATCTATCAACCATTAAGTCCCGTTAGTCGTCTCTTACGACACTAACGGGAAAGAAAGTAGTGGTACATTCTATGCCGGAACCACAGCATAAAGACAAATAATACACCATAGAAATCTAAAATGAGATTCACCTACTAATAGTGTCGATATCTTAACAAGGAAATATTATTTGATATAAATATTACTTAATTTAAAAATGGTTTTATTTATATTTATGCCACGTGGTACAAATTAGTTATTATAATAAGTAAGCGCATAAGACACGTGACACGTCGTAGGGGTACTGCAATTTACAGAGAGAACCATTCACTTTTGACGACAGATAACTTAGTTTTAATCTATGAATCAATACAATATTGTTGATAGTATTGATTATATTATTGATAGCTGGCTTTCGATTACATAATTGATACTATCGATTATTAAAAAGTAAGTAGTACACGTACAATTAATTTATATATAATCTATAGAATTCTTTCCGTAGTTTTTATATCTTCTATCTATTCATTAGTTTGTTGTCTGTTATAATTATCGTAAAATATTTTTTTATATGCAACCTAAGTTGCATTCTAAAATGGCAAACAAGATCACCTAATGTAAAATAGTAATCGTCGCCTATAAATTTGAATAGTTCCATGGACATAACAGAGTATTCTGTTTTCTTTATAATATCTCCATGCGTTGGTGTTATGCTTCAGTACCCTGTAAATTCGCTGCCATATCTCACCCTTCAAACTGAAACACAGTCATGAAATCACAATTGTTTCACGGTTAAAACACGAATGGGGTAGAGATACCCAAACGACATTTGTACAAAGTCTCCCTCTGGTATTATATTATTGATTATAATTAATTATTTGTGTTGTGACTTCTGATGATGAAACTTCCTTATATCGGTTATATAATATTATTATTATTATATCATATGTATAAGTAAAAACATTTTAATAAAGACAGTGAAACAAAATATAAGTATTTTGAATAATATTATATACTTGATACTATTGATTATAGAACTGATTATTATTGGAATTAATTTACTAGTATTTTGAATAATATTATATACTCGAGATTATTGATTACACAACTGATTATTATTGGAATTAATTTACAAGTATTTTGAGTAATATTATATACTTGATACTATTGATTATACAACTGATTATTATTGGAATTAATTTACAAGTATTTTGAATAATATTATATACTTGATACTATTGATTATACAACTGATTATTATTGGAATTAATTTACTAGTATTTTGAATAATATTATATACTCGAGATTATTGATTACACAACTAATTATTATTGGAATTAATTTACAAGTATTTTGAGTAATATTATATACTTGATACTATTGATTATACAACTGATTATTATTGGAATTAATTTACAAGTATTTTGAGTAATATTATATACTTGATACTATTGATTATACAACTGATTATTATTGGAATTAATTTACAAGTATTTTGAGTAATATTATATACTTGATACTATTGATTATACAACTGATTATTATTGGAATTAATTTACAAGTATTTTGAGTAATATTATATACTTGATACTATTGATTATACAACTGATTATTATTGGAATTAATTTACAAGTATTTTGAGTAATATTATATACTTGATACTATTGATTATACAACTGATTATTATTGGAATCAATTTACAAGTATTTTGAATAATATTATATAGTTGATATTAATATAACAGATTATTATTAGAATTATTTGTGCTCCCAATTAAACTACTGATTAGTGCAAACAGTGGCTAACGATTATTAAACAACACTAAAGAGCCGAGTGGTTTCGAAGTCAGAGAACTAATCTGTAAATCAATATCCGATATCTCGTTCCGACACGATGTTTCGACGGTAATCAACAGTTACATTTACAACACATTTCGTAATTATTTGTCCTTTGAATGCTATCAGTAATCATTATACAAAGAAATGGATAATGTATATATATACACTATTTAAAAACTAGTGTAATTTTGATTTTGATACGCCATATAGAAATAGTTTATTTAATTGATATTCCTACTTTTAAATTTGCACGTACAAAGTAGCATGCAGAACATATATATAAATAAAAATACCTACTTGACACATAAAATATTTGATCATTTATTTTAATAATTTTCGGTTTATTGGCTCTAGTTTAAAAAAGAAAGGAATATAACTAACAATAAAGGTAAAGTGAAATTATTAATTTCATATTAAGAACTTTTATTATTATTCTATCAGCCGTTAACTTTCCACTGCTGTATACAGGCCTTCCCAATAAGGGAAGTTGCCATAATTGGCAGGCGGATTCGCAACCGCTTACCGGTTAGGCTTTTGTAATATTTTAAGAGGGATGCTGCTGTCCATCCCTCGACTATAAGTTCCCTTAGTCGTCTCTTACGACACACATGAGAAAAAAGGTGTTACCCAATTTCATATTGAGAAATATTTCACATCAAATCAAATATCTTTACATTGGATTTCAAATTGTAGATAACGTAGACGAGTACTGACTATTACGTGTGAGCTACGATCGTGCTACGCTGCTACGAGCCGCTACGTAATCGAAGTTTGCCGAAATAGCTATAATAGTGCATATTTGCTGACGGCGTAATCTATTACTGGATATGTTGAGTATGTACCTATGTTACCTTCGTTATTATCGCCTACTATATTACCATAGAAACAAGAGTGGTACAACACAACATGTAAATCGGCTAAATTTAGAAAGATTATTTTTGAGGTAATCTACTATTTATAAATAGAAAAGTTTATTAAAATTTTGTTATCAATCATACTTAAACGATTGAATAAAACAGATTGATTTTTGATATACAATTAAGCTATATTCTAGATTATCTAAAATAAACTAGGATATTTCAAATATTATTTTACACAAATAAAGTCGGAAATTACCATAACATACACCAAATTATTTATAATTGTGAATGTTTGTAAATGTGGATATATGGCCACAACAGAATATCAGTGTTTTGCTTTTTCGATAAAGCAATAAACTGAGACTCACGAGAAATTATGTAACATCTTTTATGTACTTTTTTTTGTACATGTTTTGTTTTATTTCTTTTGAAGTATTTCTTTTGAACATAAAGCTATTGTTATTTGTGTGCTGTAAATGATACAAATATAGTATCTATCTATCTACCTTATTGCTAAAGCAAATTCTTCTAGTTAATCTCTGTGTAGATAAGAAAAAGACTAGTTATTTGGCGCAAGAAGTGTATCTAATAAAAATTTACATAAATATATAAATATGCTCATGAGCATAATAATGAGATGAAGAGAGGCTGTTACGGTTATTATAAACTAATATTCGGCATGCTCACAATTCGCCAATACAGTAGCAGGTAAAAATTTGTGCTCTATGAACTTCTATGTCAGATATAAATATGGTTAGAACCAAAACCCACAGCCACGGTCAGGCGACACTCGACACTCGTGTCCGCGTGACCCACGTCACTCACAGAGGAGTAATTATTTTAATTTATATTTCAAGTTTAAAAAGATTAGATATGGTATTAGAGTTTAAAGCCTTAACTTATTTTTATATACCAAATATTTTGAGATAAAGCATTTGAAATAAACTCTACCTGTCTGTTGTATAAAAGATTATTTTTTAAACATATCAAAAAATAATTACTCTACATACTTTATACATATAATGAAATATGTTAAAGATAGCTAGATTTGTTTTAATTCTAGTATTATGGACTGTTAAGAACACGCGCCATCAATAAATATTATGATTTTAAACTATAATAAAAAACTTGCAAATAATATTTAAATTTGGAAATTATTGATCGAGTTTTAATTGCTTTATTACATTTACTTATTTCGATAACATTACAAAACGAACGAAATGAATTAAGCAAAAAGTAAACGAAGTAACGAGTAAAAGCTAGTATTTTATAAAGCTCTATGTCAGATATAAATATGGTCAGAACCGAAACCTACTGTCACGGTCAGGCGTCACCCGACACTCGTGTCCGCGCGACCCACGTCACTCACAGCGGAATAATTATTTTAATTCATATTTCTTCATCCAAAGAATGAATAGATGTGAGATCTGAACTAGATATTTCAACTATGGCAATATAAATAATGATTCGAGATGGAAGATGTAGACTTACAAAAAAAATACCAAATCAAATAAATAAATATAATCGACTTTATAATGTTGTTTAACTATACTTATTCTAATAATATTAGGAATAATCATATGAAAGTTTCCAGACTTGTAAAGTATATAAACATATTTATTTCTTTGGATTATGTATTTATTATGTTTAAGCGACAAACTTCCAAACAAATTTTTTTATGATTAGCTTTATCCTGCAGCTTTATCTGAGTTTATTAGGATAAAAAGTATTTTGTTTTAAGGAGACGCTAATTTGCGTATTAAATTTTATTTAAGTCCATTCAATTTAGATTGATTGGAAGAAATCCCTTTTATGGGATAAGTCCACTATTGTATTCATTCTTTTATTAAGAACTCTGTATCCTATAATTTAAAACTTTGTTGTATGTAATAAAATGTTATAAACAAACAAACAAATAAGAAAACAAACTATTTACGAGTGAATGAATAACAAAAATATCTTAACAAACATTCACGTTTATAATATTACTAGAATTGAAAATGTGTCAAATACTAGTTATGTCCTTCAGTATTGTTCGCGTAAATCAGTATATTAGGTACCCTATGTGCTAAGTTGGGATATAACCTACTCACATACAAAATTAAATTTGAATCCGTTCATAAGTTTTAACCTGAAAGAATAACATCCATCCATCCGTCCATTTTTACAAATTTTCCCATTTATAATATTAATATGAATGTAAACGGTTATTTTTACTTACTAATATTGTAAATGTTAAAATAATTTTAGCTGTTTTTGTAAAATTTCATATACATTAGTTGTATAAAAAATACTTATATCTAATTATGGATTTACAACATTTCACATATTAATAACAATAAACTATTCATTACATACAAAAGAGATGTATACAAGGAGTATTTATACAGAATGTGCATATACAAAAGACGGCCTTACCACTAAAAGAACTCTCTTACAGACAACTTTACCTGACAACTACATTCCTTATTAAGCAGTTAAATATTTACAATATTGAATTTATATATTACCATCAATTCAGTTGAACATAAGCCTCCCCCTTGTGGGGTTTTGCCAGTAGTTGATACACTTGGTAGGCGGATTGGCAACCGCAGTCAGGCTTTAGAGATATTTTAAGAGAGACGCTGCTGCCCACCCCTGGCCCTCCTTCAGTCAGGTCTTACGACACCCATGGGAAAGGAAGGGGTGGCCTATTCTATGCCGGGACCACATGGCTCCAACGATCATACATTTAACATATTACATAACAATTAACATACACAACACTATAAAACAATTATAAATTAATATTATTAATATATTATAATAATGCGTATAATGCACTTTATACTATTCATTCATTATATAATGCATTTTTTTATACTATTCGATGTCTGCCAGTAACAGATTTACTGAGTACATTTATCGCGATCTTCACTCGAGATCGCGGGTCAAATAACCATGAAACGTAATAGAGAACGTAGCCCCGGGGATCAATATGGGTCCTAGCGATTTATGAAACAATCCCGGGCCAGCTTCGGGCCATTATTAGAATGACCTAGAATTATCGCGCTTTTTATTGTAACTTAAATCCACTACTTAAATATTTTTATTTTATTAAACTACTTATTATTAATATATATATATATATATATATATATATATATATATATATATATATATATATATATATATATATATATATATATATATATATATATATATATATATATATATATAAAGAAGCACAGAATTTTCGTTTGTCCATCTATCTGTCTTTCTCGCTATCTCTCACAAAAACTATAGCGCCAAATTTAGAATGACAGACAAACTGACAGCTCGCCAGGAAAATGGTAACCATCGCCTATATACATGGATAGCACCATGAACATAACAGAATATACTGTATCACCCGTGATACCCTTCATGCATTGCCATTCCTGAGGACTTTAGCTTATAATTTTATTGCCAAAAATTCTTGAAAGTATAACTTAAAATCTAGTATATGTTTTATCTTGATGCGCTAGTATAAGTGGATATACTTAGTTAAATCTGCGCGTACAAAGTTGCGGGCTAAGGCTAGTTTTAATTTATAGTATAGAAATATTTACACGAATTTCATTTGTATTTTAATTTTGAGAGCCTTGCGGTTATTGATACACTCAGTTTATAACATCTTAAAGATTGTGTGTGTGTTTTATCAGAGGGTAAACTTTGTACAAAAGTCGATTGCTTGGGTACCTCTGTCCCATTCGTGTTTCAACCGTAAAGCAGTTGTGTTGGCATGGCTGTGTTTTAGTTTGAAGGGTGGGATATGGCGTGAATTTACTGGATACAGAGGAATAACACCTGAGTCCTCAGGAATGGCAACGCATGGAGGGTATCATGGGCGAAACAGTATACTCTGTTATGTCCATGGTACTGCTCATGTCTATAAGTGACGGTTACCACTTTCGATCAGGTGGGCCGTCAGCTTGTTTGTCATTCTAAGTTGTATAAAAAAAAATATAAAAAAAAATTGTAAGTTCGTGTCTGGTTGATACAAAAAAATGTGTCAAAAAATTTTAATTTCCCGCCTCTCTGGTGATGACTGACACTGTTAACAATAAAATAATTCTGGAGGAGGACGATAAGATCATCCTCTATCATATTGAATTCTAATATACTTGGCTAAATTTGAATACGTTGAATATTTAGTTCTTTTCCACGATAATGGTCAACAAATGTTTCTGGTTACTCCATTATGGATAAAAATCGTGAGCTCATTTTTTTTCTTTCTAATTTTTTGTTTACTAAATTATACCTGTGATTTTGCCCGCTTAAAATTGAATGAAAGTAAAGCCTATATATATTAATACCGCATATGGTCCAACCGCGTCATCAGGATACTCGTATGTTAAATGGCGTAGCATTTGGGGTTAACCCTAAATGCAATATATTATACCAAATTTCGTAACGACGGATTGAGTCAGGAGAAAACAAACAAATAAACATTTCTCTTTTGTTTATTTTGAACAAACAATCTCAATTTAATACTTATATTATAAATACTTATAATATTTAAATTGTAAAGATAGAGTGTCTCCATACAAATGCTTTAAGAAAAACGGGTCAACTTTTTCATACAATTTTGCGTGATAAATAGTTATGAGTGATTCCTTTATAACTTCTATATTTATTTTGTTTTATAAATTCTGCACCTTTTTAATACACAAAAGCTCATTTTATATATTATATAATTAAATATAGTTAAATTAAATCACGATACATTGGGTGTGTAAATGTATAGAACCTTAATAAAAAAGGAGTCAGCTAATTTGATAATTAGCTGACAGAAAGTTGCCCCTCTTTTTTTAGGCTCGTTGCTCTATATAATCTAGGATACTGATAGGTATAAAACGAGGTAAAAATAATAACTTGGAAAATTATTATTGCAAGTACCGAGTAGTCTCTTGTTGCGTCGAGAATACTAAACCAATTTGCTCGATGGCGTGAGCTTTCTAAGGCCGAGATGAGCAATTGGTGTGACTGTTTAGATTTATTATAGTGATGTGGCGAGTTCACCTTTTTTTTATTTTCGAGTATTTTGGTACACATTAAAGAGGTATCAAATTTTGATTCGAGACAGAGGAATCGAAAGTAATCGAGTATTTGTATATTGTTCGAGTACTTTATCAGTCTTGAAGATTTATTCAATGGATTTTCGAAGTTTGGTTTTAATAGTAATGGATCTAATAATAAATGTTTAATAACCTAATATTTTTCTCTATAATAATTAAGAAAAATACTTATTAATAAAATGCTTGAAGAGAATCAGAAAACATAATAAATATAGTATTCGAGTACCAAAAGTACTCGAAACCTGTATTCGAATATTGTGTATTCGAGTTTTGTATATTGAATACTCGAATTTTCGAGTAAATATTAAATATTTGAGTCAACTTGACTTGGCACATCACTAATTTATTGTGTCAAAATAGCACGTTGCGACTTATTATATAAGAGAATTGACGATCTCCTCAAGCACTAATATTGTAAATTGACTTATTCTTAAAAAATCTTGGACACCGTTTCAAATACGGATATAATAAACTGAATTATATTTTAATACAAAATATTATTTTACTTAAAATAAACATAGAACAATACAACTACTAGCCTTATATATAAAAATCATTGATAAATATCCTATATTTTAATCTAGAATATATGCGGTCTATGTTTCAAATTTTATTCGAATTTGTTCAGCTAGCAAGTATTTCTCTCTATAAATTTTTACTTCTAATTATAATAGTAGGTTAGGATAATAGGATAGTATTTGTTCAATTCTTATCTAATATTGGTGGGTAATCACACATTTTGTTCCATCAATTTTGTAGTTAATTGTCATCAGTGGATATTGCGATGACACTTGTTCGATGAACACCTGGCAGAGCGTCCGTGAGCGCCTCCTCTACTGATTCAAGTAAAATGTGAACGTTTCACAATACACAATATACTGATAGCCTTCCGGAAGCCGTGCTTACCGTGTTCGGTATAAATAAGAGTGTTCTTCTGTCTAACATTGAGAGGCTGTTACTCCACTCCTCCACTCCACTCTTGCTAGTGGATTGCCGTGCGTGTTTACCAGCAGTGCTTCGTACATCTGTTATGAACGTAATCCTTAAGGTTGGTGGAGCTTCTATTACTTACTAATTTTGGACGAGGATTATATGGGTACGTTCATTCAATACATATATACAGTCCACATATCCCTTCGAACTAGTGACCTTTAAACTACCTCTGTGCAACAATTGCAGTATGGGGGAAAGGGATTGTTAACAATGGAGTTTAACATTGCTAGCAATATGCCCTATCAGGTCGACCTCCACGTGGTTCCCCCTGGAAACCATCGTGGACAATTCTTGTTGAATTCGTCACGATGGGCTAACTGACCTGCTTCATCCTCATCTATCATCCTTCACTGGTGTCCCGCCGGTATATAACAATAGCGCGGGTGGGGTTACTATTCCATGATCACCCATTAAAAAAAAAGTACAACAATCGCACACCATTCATTGTCTATGGGTGACGATTACTACTATCCATCAGGTGCGCCATCAACTTCCTTGTCACTCCAAGGTGTAGTTAAAAAGAAACTGAAATCGAGGATTAGAGATAATATGATCAGTCACTTTTCATTTATTTGATAAAAAAAAAAACATAAAACCCCTGATTTAACATTTTTTAAAAATTATCCTCAAATACGGAAATGTCTGCGGAAACAGGAGACAAGCGTTTCGCGGGGCTGAAATCGCAAGGAAATAAACGTCAAATAAACGTGTTGATTGATTGATCGAGCATCTAATTGAATAGGGAACTGCCACCAGTCCGCATTGTCCCCATAAGTCTTTTAGAGTTATGCACAGAATAGATTTATACCATATATCAGCTAGTTATATATGGTGAATCAAAATTATTACCTTTATTTTAAGAGACTATTAAATGAAGTAACTTTTGACTCTAGAGGGAGACCTTTACACGAATAGTATTAAAATAATGTTCTAGTAGTCAAATTTAGTATTCACCTTCGAAAATTCTATAAATTTATTTTATTTTTACAATTTTTAAATTACTTAATAAAATTATTAAAATATGATTTTCATTTTACTGATATGAACATCACGTTATTATTTTATTGAAAGATTGAAAAATTTCGATACAATTGGAACGTGAATCTGTACTTTCTATGCCATGCCAGGGCTAGTGCTCTTACCAGTTTTGCTACTGATTCGCTTTAATCTTACTTTATTATCATCATCATCATCATATCGGCCTTTAACTATCCGCTGCTGAACATAAGCCTCCCCTTGGGGGTTTTTGCTAGTAATTGACATGCTTGGCAGGTTGATTGGCAACCGCAGTCAAGCTTTAGATATGTTTTAAAAGGGACGCTGCTGCCCATCCCTCGCCATCCCTTAGTCGCCTCTTACGACACCCACAGGAAAGGAAGGGATGGCCTATTATATTATATATATTCTATTATTATATATATTCTATGCCGGAACCACACAGCCAATCCTACTTTATACTTTCGCGTTATTTCGATGTTTATTACTCTTTCATGCAAAAACTAATGAACAGATTTAAATAATATAAAAAGGTTATATAAGAACATTACATAGAATACTTTATATACTAATTAGCGGCCCGTATCGGCTTCGCATGGGTGGACATTTTTACAACATTTTAAAAAGTGGTTATTATGACATAACGATAATAGTTGGACATATAATTTTGAGAAATTTTTTGATATTTTCTTTAATATTGTAGAACATACTTTTGTTCTATCACCAATAGTTTAACGAAAAATATTTTATAGCATTTTTTTACACCTTGAGTTACGTTACTAAAGTTTTAGTAAGGATCGCTAATCTTTTCTAGCAATAAATATGTCTATGTCACTCAGGGTGAATGTAGCTTTCTAATGGTGAAAGAATTTTTAAAATCGGCAAAGTAGTTTTTGAGATTATTCATTACACACATGCATACACACAAAAATACAAATCTTTCCTCTTTATAATATTAGTGTAGATTTACGAGGGCGAAACCACGGGACGTAGCTTGTTTGTCAATATTTTTATCCCTATGTGAAATTTGTCAACCAAATCTAAGTTTCTGGTTCACTAATACGACTGCATAAATCATCTACGCACCTAATGTATAAAGCCGATAATCCCACGTCTCCAGATATTTCATGGTGTCCCTAACAAATTGCCTCTCCCGCTTCACGACTTGGTTTTGTTACCTAAATGGAGTCAATGTGAAAGGACGAATGTAGTCATATTTCAGGGAAATGCAGTATAAGTGACTTTTATAAGACCTTCAGTAGAAGGTAGTTCTCAATACATCTATATTCTGTCACTGTGTTATCCGAATACATCATCAACTCTGAACCAATTTTTATTATTCTTTTTGCAATTTATTTTATTATTATTATATCAGCTGTTAATTATTCTTTCTTTCTTTATTATTTATTGTACACAAAAGGTTATTGAAATGTAAAAACAAACATAATAGTGCACAAAGGCGAGCTTATCTCCAATAGAGATTTCTTCCAGCAAACCCAATATGAGAAAAACTGAGAGTTTATTAGTAATTACAGTCATACATGTGTACAAATCAACTTAAATGTTATAGTTAAAAATAAATGAATACAAT
This sequence comes from Galleria mellonella, assembly GCF_026898425.1. Lineage (NCBI taxonomy): Eukaryota > Metazoa > Arthropoda > Insecta > Lepidoptera > Pyralidae > Galleria > Galleria mellonella. Next base: position 4,223,602 of record NW_026441978.1, read on the forward strand.
GTCTTTACAATTGAAAAGACCGATAGGTATAAATAAATAAATAAAAATATATATAAGTAAATACATATAATATATATATATATATATATATATATATATATATATATATATATATATATATATATATATATATATATATGTATTTACCTATATATATAATACACAAACATAATAAGTACGTACATCAGCATTGAGAGAGAGGAAGTGTGTTTCATAATCTAATTGCAGCCACAACAAGAGAGTCTGAATAATTATCCACTGCTGGACATAGATCTTCCTAAGGGGATGTTGCCAGTAGTTGCCATGCTTGGCATGCTGATTGGCAATCGCATTTAGGCTTTGGTGATGTTTTAAAACAGACGCTGCTGCCCATCCTTTGGCTATTAAGTTGCCTTAATCGCCTCTGTCAAATCGGAAAGGAAGAGGTAACCCATTGTATGCCGGGATTACACGCCAAATAGTTCCTCATAATTAGAAACTTTTATAGCAAGTTTTAAGATTGAAAGAAGTTTATTAAAATAATGAAAATTTTATAAAATTTTAAGAATGTACTCGAATTAATATAAAATATAATATTAGGATACGTTTCATGTGAAACTAGTTTTTGAGCAATTGCTGTGTAATTAGTAATAGTAATATATACAACTTTTTTTTTTAATTTTGATTTCATTTTATTTTTAGTACATCAAATATATAAAGGTCTATTTTTTTTTCCTTAACATGCTTCTCATTAGAGGTTCAGAATGTCCACCGTTTACGGCAAACGTGACCGCGGTCACAATGTGTAGAAGGGGTCATTTATACTCAGTAGGGTTTTCTACTGGACCGAAATGACCTGTAGATATACCACTTTGTGAATATTAATATTCTTTAAAAATACATTAATCAATTAAAAAAAAAAAACATTATCCAAAATAATATTGTGTCACATGACGGATACGAGGTAACTATATATTCTGATAAATAAAGACTCAGCTAGCTGTCTTAGACAAGTGAATTACGAATGTATCTGTACATACGTTTTTTCATTTACATGTAAGTATGTGATAGAACGACATAGAAATATCTAATGGTACCTTATTCACTATTCTATACCAGAGGGAGATTTTGTGTAAAAGTCGATTGCTTGGGTACCTCTGTCCCATTCGTGTTTCTACCGTGAAGCAGTTGTGTTTGCATGGCTGTGTGTCGGTTTAAATGGTGGGATATGGCGTGAATTTACTGAGTACAGAGGAATAACACCTGAGTTCTCAAAAATGGCAACGCATGAGGAGTATCATGGGCGAAACAGTATACTCTGTTATGTCCATGGTACTGCTCATGTCTATAGGCGACGGTTATCACTTTCCATCAGGTGGGCCGTCAGCTTGTTTGCCATTCTAAGTTGTATAAAAAAAAAACTCAATTTCAATTATTTATCTGGATAAATAACAGCTTAATTGAACTTATAAATAAAGTTTATTGACTCCACTGTGTCAATATATCCACTATTATATAACCATGTTCTCATGCGTGGCATCGTCAAAGCATCCACAATCCATAGAGCTATGGTATTTGAGCAAATTCGCTTGTTACTTACCTAAGGAGGTTGTTTGTTTGCAGGATTCATCTTTTTATTCTCTGTAAAGTTTCATGAAGAGCGACTGTAAGCTGCCAGTTACAGTTAGACAGTAAGAGTTAGCGAGACAGATCCACGGCATTGGATTCGAAACAAGAAACAAGATTAGGAAAGACATAAATTATGACTGACAGGGAAAATAAGAACCTTACAAATTGTTGAAAATTCGCTGCAATCGTAGTCTATAAAACCTATTTTTTTATTATTAAATATATTTTCTTCTCTATTTTTTTTTACTTTTTATTTTAAGGCGACGTCTAAAAGAAGAACCGTGATGGCCACAAAAAAAATTGAGCAAAACGAGAGCCTCTTGTGTTTTCGTTTCGCCTGATTTTTTTGTGGCCATCGCGTTTATGTCGTCAATTTTGAACGAATAATTACCATTCCTTTTGAAATCTACAGGATTTACTCCCGTATTGTTCTCATATTAATTTTGTTCTATTAAAGCTATATTTTTTCTTTCTATAGCAAAAAAATTGCTTGCGTGTTCCAAATTCAAATATTTTAGTAGTAGTAGTAGTAAATTAATAATTTATCCATATTAGGAAAGGCAATGGAATTATGCCATACAGCCTGATCTTCAGTTGAAAACAAATATTTTCAAAATTGCGTTTATTTATTATTGCGTTATCCATGTAATGTCTCGTCTGTCATTTGTGTGTACATATATTCATCTATTTTATTTTTTATAACGTATACTCATTGAGAAAAATCTTCCCAAAATTGTCCGGAACGGATTTATAGAGGTGAATTTGCTTATATAGCCAGTATAGTAAAATAAAGAAAATATAGGTGTAATAAAAAACCATGAAAGATTGTGTTTGTTTAATAAATTCTTGGGTGTAGCTTAGGAACTACTCTTATACAGCCGAGTCAGTATTTTTTATCTGTGTAAATAAGACTGAATTGCTTTCCAGAGATTTTTTCCGTAGCTACTCAGAACATTCAGGTAATAAATGAAGCTGTAATTTATTCAACAGGCTGATTTTGTAAGGAATTGTGTTGTATTCGAAATAGAAAGTTCGAAATTAGGTTCGTGGAATTATTTCATGTTATTACAGATTATTGAAGTAAAGCTATTCAACTTGGATATCATGTCATTCGTTATTGTGTGTTCCAAAATTAATTTTTAACGGTCGATCACAAAAAAAAAAGAAATATAATACATCAATTCATACATATTTCCTAGTAAATACTCCATTTAATAACATCATACAACGAAATATAGCAAATGTTGAAATTATATGTCATTTTTAAAAAATATTAAACATGTAATATAGGGCCGATTTTGAGGTGTAAATTTTTTTGACCCATATAATTTAAAAAGTACTCTGAGAATTAACATTAAAAAGTTTACACTTTAAGAAGTGATTTTTTTAATGTACGCCCATAGACAATTTAATAGTTTGTTATTATCTTAATACTTGTTATATGGCAACACTGTTTAATCTAGCAATGTAACATTCGATATAAGCAACAGAACTTTGTTCAAAACCCATATTTTTTAGACAAAATTTTCACAAATTATTTTCCATTTTCATATGAAAAAATGAAAATTATGTAAATGTTAATTTCATTAAATGAAATATACTTTGTATTGTATCTCTTCTGTGATTAATCTAAAAGTTATAACTCTTGTTAGGTGCTCAACAAGCATGGTACAAAGTTTAAATTGTTTGTCGTCTCCAGACGATACGTGGAGGCGTAGGTGGCCTTATTGAATACCGTAGCTGCAAACTTGGACTGTTTCAAACTACATATTACACTTGACGACTCGAGGTCAGATAAGACGCTGCATAAACCGCATAAATATCACCTAATTTGAACCCTAATGTCCTCATATGTTTTAATAAACCACGTTAAGTGGCTGCTGGTAAAATTTATAAGCCAAAATTACATAGTAGAGTAGTCGATGTGTGGGCGGTTTATCAAAAGTTACGTGCCGATTGCGTTTCTAATTTCTTTATGAAAAAAAAAAAACAATTTCTCTTTATGTATAATATTTTTAGAAGACTTTCACCTACTAATAAAAATCTACTAAGCTGTGGTAATGTCTGTCAAAAAGATTTCTAATGTGCCTGTGTTTTTTTTTAATATATTACGTAATTTTTTAATTTTTTTTCTACGATCGTAGACGTTTATATCCGTGTCGGTACTATTTTGATTTTGTGACGATTGAAAATGCTGTTGTGCTTTGCAGAGCAAAAAACTGTTCTATATCAAATCCATATGTATATAACACTATACAATATTTATAATGTGGAAAAAATATATAAAACATCCCGTAGTTTATGGATGCATGTAATTACGATTGAAGTAGATTGTTGCGGAGCAATTTATACTTGTCAAGTAATTTGTCTAAATGTTACATTATAAAAATAAATAACAAATATTGATTTTGATAATGAATTCTATGTGCAAATTTTTTTTAGTGGTCAATTCAGAATATGGTCCAATTTTGTACTTAATACCTTTCAAATCCACCTTTTTCTAATAATATCAACACATTACGTCATAATCACCTACCTCTCCCAACTGAGACGTCGCGGAGCATCAACAGCGACATCTTCTGGGGTGCCACGAACTCCCTGCGTTAATAGCCTGGCCAACCTTGAGCTAGTACTTGAGCTGCCCGTACTGGACACTGATCCTCGAGGTGTCGGTACTCTGAAACAAATACATAACATCATGGTATATCGAAAACTTCTTTAATGCTGCAGTAGACATATTGGTTGACATATTGATTTTTGAGTGGTGACCCTGTATGAGCAAACGCAATGTAAGACGACCCCCAACTTGATGGAGTGACGACGTAAAATACATTGCAGGGAGTTTGGATGCGGGTGGCTCACGACCGTACCTTATGGCAGTCTATGAGGGAGGCCTATGTTCAACGGTGGACAGACAACGACTGATATGAAGATGGTACCTCAGATAATACGTAACTATACAACAAAGGTCTAAACAAACGATGCTCTGCACGTATAAAATATTAATTAACCACGCACGTCTTGCGGATTATCAAGATACCCCGTATTATTAAAGTTTCCACTATCTACCCTTTCATCTCCTGGATAGTTCGATAAATCTAGATTACGTTGTTTAAGGCCGGAAAAAGCTACCATCATCCTCCGGGAATAAGGCTGCCTGTATCTAACAGATTGACTTAACACTAAATATTTTATACTATCTTTTTCCCGCAACTTTATTCGTGTGACCGAAATATCTCCATTGATCGGGTTAAAAAGGAGCCTATAATTTTTTCTATGCTTTTAAATTTGGTTTATATCCTGTAATGTTGGTGCAATACAATGTTAAATATATATATATATATATATATATATATATATATATATATATATATATATATATATATATATATAATTATTCCTCTCCATCCAAAGGTTATCTGGAAGAGATCGCTTTTAGCGATAAGGTCTTATATTTATAATAAGTTTACTTGGAGGAAAGGTTTTGGAGGAAACAATAAAGAGTATCTATCTATCTATATGTAGTACACAATATAGTATGATAACAGTAACTGATTAAGTCATTAAGGCGCTAACAGGTAATAACTAAAAGCAAAGCCCTTTCCATAGGCCACTAAATAACTTGAAACGCATAGTTTAGTAATAAATTTGCATATGGGCCAACGTGTAGTACCAGGTTGTTTCAGTCCATAAGTCTTCGTTGGTAGTCGAATCTCTGCCGGTGATTTTTAATACCCCCCTCTCGGAGGGAAAGGGATTATCAGTAATGGAGACTAAAAATCTCATTGCTAGCATTTACCCAACCAGTTCGACCTCCTCGCGGTTCCCCCTGGAAACTATCATGGTTAATTCCTGATGAATTCATCATGATGGGCTAATTGGCTTGTTTTCATTCTTATCGATCACCCTTCACTGGTGCTGCGCCAGCGTATCCCGTTAGCGCAGGCGGGGTTACCATTCCATTTTCATTCACCAAAAAAACAAAAATACCCCCTTCTCCACCGTTACCATGGGCCCCATTACATTACATGATTACAAAAAAAAATCAATCAGTTGTGAATTGGCCATGTGAATACGTAAAAATAATTAGACCAATTTGAGAAACTCTGTTTAAGAATTTAACCAAAACAAATATCAATCTTGTAAGACGGTGCCCGAGGAGTTATTCGGAACCCCTTAAGGTAAACGGTTGTGTCAATCAATTATAGAAGTCATCACAATCAACGAACTAAAGCTCACATCTCTCAACCTTTCAAGATTGAATTTAATGTTTGTTTAGGTTGCCTTCCGATTATCTAGTGCTTGGAAAACTTTACGTCGAATGTTTTTTATCGACATTTTACATTAAAATTATATTAATAGCAATTTTTATTTATTTTTTTTAAGTTTTTTTTTATACAACTGTGGCGGCAAACAAGCATATATAATAAGCATATGGATGCTTTATATATATGCTTATTATATTATCCATAGGCTACGGAGTTACCGTAGCTTATAGATGCCTGTAACATCAAGGATGTCGATATCATTTTTAAACTTTGTTCACACTATTTTCAATGGATTATTAAAACAGTATTATTATATATTATTTAATGAAAATATAAACATATTTTTTTTATTATTAATTACAAACAGTTTTCTTAATACAAAATATCAGCCTTTTTTGAAAATCAGTTTATTAAATAATCAATATATATTTTCACTGTTCGTAATTTCAAATTTAACCGTTTTTTTTTTAATAATTTCTAAATACGGACCAATAAAATCCGAAAAACAGGAACACTTCTTTATTATTTTATGGATTCTACACGAAATAATATCCGTAAACCATGTTATAAACATCATCATCCATATAACCAGAGCCCATTCATAATTTCCCATTTGCCTAAAATATCATCTGAAGCAAATCATATAAGTACCTACTATATCGACCATTCAATTATTTGCACGGAAATTATTTTTCTTTTGCATTCGTAAATACTTCAACACGAAGGATGAATGGCTAACTTGCGGTGAAATAAAAATACGAGCTGAGTGAATATGTGACTAGGGACCTTGTAAATCCTTTTTTACATTTTTATTTCTTTTACTCCTTTGAGATTCAAAATATTTAGATATTATTCTTTAGAAAAAACTAAATTCTGAAGTGTCATTCATACAGTCCGTAACTGAGAGAAGCAGAGAAGGAATTCTTACTGACAGCAACTAGCAGCTCCGTTGCTAGTAATTTACCTTCTCAAATTGACCTTCACTCGACGGCTCTTAATGGGTGATAATGGAAAACTCCATTTGCGCTATCGGTATATGCTGGCGGGGCATCAATGCGGGATGATATGTGAGCATGAAAGCAGGTCAGTTACCCCATTGTGACGCATTCAACAAGAATTAATCACGATAATTTCTAGAGGGAACCACGTGGAAGTCGACCTGATAGGGTATTTTGCTAGCAATGGAGATTAACGTCCCCATTACTAACAATCTCTCAATCTCCATAATTATGGTTTGCTTCGGAAAATTCATGATGAATTCCTCACGATGGCGTAATCACTCTTGCCGAGATGATAAATGAGGGTGAGAGGAAGTCAGGTCAATACACACTAGTACCCCACCAGGATATACCAATGACGCTGGTGGAGTTATCATTCCATTATCAACTACTAAAAATAGTAAACGGTAGATCATAACAAAAAAGACCTTTATTTTTTCCTAAACATTTTTTCGGAATAAATAGAGATTAATGGAAGAAAAAATTTATTACGTCGACCCAAGTATGAAATAAAGGCAGGAAAGAGAATGATGATGATGATGAAATATTCCGTTATGAGGTCAATATTACCATGTGCTAAGTGGTATATTATACTTGAACAGAACAATTTTTGCCAGATGTCGGAACGCTCCATTATTCAAAAGCCTCTGTTGAGAATCTGAATATTTCCGTAAATTAAAGGGGTTTTTGTTTCCATCGTTTGTACTCGTATATAATACGTACCGAGATTCTATATAGATTGTAAGGATTCTTAAACTCATATTGCGTATCGTAATTTATTTTCTTTAATTATTTTAAAGGTATTATTCAAAAGTCTCATGAGAATAATTGATCATAGGACGTAAACGAAAAAATCTTGTGAAAATATTTTTTGTTTTTCTATTTTTTCTTCTGCATAGCCATATAGTTTTATATATATATATATATATATATATATATATATATATATATATATATATATATATATATTACGTATTGCCAATATGTTACTAGTATATACTCAATTCTTAGAAAACAACTTTCTAGACAGTTCACCTTTCCTATTTTTTCTCGTCATTTTAGTACCTTTTTTTTAGATAACTTACCAAGTTTCGCCGAATTCGAAAACATTTTATACATAAAGGTTTAGAAGGATAAGGGTCAGATATACTTAATGTAAAAGTAAAATTATGGAATAATCCAAGTGTTTTTATTATTACTATCAACCTATCAAAATTTCGTAAAATATCAATAAATAAAATACCATAAACACAATACTTACATTTATGGTTGTATTTACATATTATTCTACTATTATTCCTGTGTTGGATTCGGAGTTCCGACATGAATTTTATGAGATACTTGCGTATTCCATCACAGACTTAAATGGAGATAGACTCCGCAAGTTTCTCCATCTATATGAAAAGTAAGTATGCCATATTTTTCCGACTTAGGTTCTACGAATACGCCAACATCTATTTTTAAAAGCACTTTCCGCACTGAACACTTCCGTAAATATTAGTAAATATTTTTTATTATTTCCTCTTCAATAATAAAGTAAAAGTTTTATCAGAAATAAAAATTACAAGAAATACATCACAAAGTAAAAACGTCCTTATTGCCAAAAGCTTCAATGCAAGCTGCTTGGCAGTAGATATGACGAATGGGATAAGAACTTTTTTTTTTTTTTTTTTTTTTTTTTTTTTGATGGGTGAAAATGGTATGTTAACCCTGCCTGTGCTAATGGGATATGCTGGCGGAGCACCAGTGAAGGGTGATAGATGAGAATGAAAACAGGCCAGTTAGCCTATCATGATGAATTCATCAGGAGTTGACCATGATAGTTTCCAGGGAAAACCGCGAGGAGATCAACCTGGTTGGTTATATTGCTAGCAATGGGATTCTCAGTCTCCATTACTAACAATCCTATTCCCCCAACTTGCCCAAGTACATGATTTTATATTAAGTCTTGGTTTTAGCTTTTACCAGCCGGCCTCATTGTTTCTAATCTAAGGGAATATAGGGTATAACGGAAAAGAACAATAAAAAAACCAGAAAACTTTCTCCGAGGGTTATGAAAAATGAACACAATTTTCGGCCCCTTCATACTAAATAGATCACGTAACCATGCGATTTGTTTCTACAAGAGAATGACAGAGAAAATTTAAATTCGACTGTATTTTTTTTTTGCGAATAAGTCACGAAATATTGTTGCTAATTCTGAACCGATTACGATGATGCCTTTTTAATTAAAATATATTCCTTCTGTATTGGTACAACACAAATTTTGTTAAGATTAAAATCTACTTTTTTCGTGGAACCAAAATTAGAAATGTCTGCTACTGTTTTTATATTAATTTCTCTTCGCAATTGAATGCAAAATACGAAAATATATAATTTACTCTGCAAAAGGAGAAAGTAACCGCCCAAGGTTGTTGAGTAATTTAAAATTGCTTCACCCTGAGAGTAAAATTTTAACTGAATAATTCCTATAATGAAAATATAACCAGATTGTTTGCATGAACGCAGTGGTTCTCGTATAATTAAAAGTTGTAAGCACCAATTTGAACCAAAACAGAGATTGCATAATGCTTCCGTGATTGCAGTTTGTTTGTAAAAAAAGTTGTAGTGTCTACGATAATTGCTGTTAGTACAATTGTGTTGTGGACGAATGGTTAAACTCTTTAAAGTATGATTGAACGAAATAACAGTTTTTTTAAATTATATTCGTATATAACAGATGTTAATATAAACTGATCTGCTAAGTTGACTACTTGTGACTAATTATAACATTTTACTTATAAATTAATAATAAATGAATTATAAATTTTAAATATTTCATATAAATAATTATGTAAAATATTTAAAAATATTTAATTGCAAATTTTTTTGCCGATTTATCAACCGATAACAATATTCTGAATCCAATGGTAGAATATTAAAAATGTGGCGATTTATTTAAAGTTTATTTTTACGCTATTCTTTTTTTATATCGTAAAGGAGGCATACAATCGTACAGTCTATTTGATAATACACAGTTATTATTAGCTTACGGATATTTGTAATACCAGGGGTCTCACTTGTTTATTGCTGAAACTGAAGAAACCCTAAGATATCATGTATTAAGAACCTCATACTGTAAGAGTTTTATCTATAGAACACTGGATCAAATCCGGCTCGAAGGATTAAATTTTTCTGGTCGATACTAGCTAGTCGCTGGTTTTGTAATTAATAAATTTTACAGAAAATTGAATATAGAAGAATAAAATTATAATTAAAGTGAAATGTCGTGAATTGAAGTACATAAAGTAAATAAAAATTTGTAACTCCTTTTAGTATAACAGGTAATTATTGTATAAGGCAATAACGACGAAAAACTATAATAATAATAATAAAAACTATAATAAAACGATAATTTGACAGTTGAAGAAGTTCTCTTATAGACTAATTTGATATTTTTTAAACCGTTTATGTTTTTACATTTACATTACTGGAGGATGAACCGTAAAACCAGACTGACTCATTTTAACATATTCATAATATATGGGGTCTGTATCTGTACGTTTTATTTTCAATTAAATAAAATGGGCTTCATTAGTAAAGTGGTTTGTGTAATCCCGGACCTTAAGTCTATGACAATTATTTTGTGGATTGCAACCCTGCACTTACATTTTCATCCCTTGTTTAAAGCAACGGAAAAGTTTATTTGTCATTTAAAGAAGGAGGGAAATGAAACTGTCTTTTTTTTATGCAACTTAAAATGACAAACAAGCTGACGGCTCTCCTGATGGAAAATAGTAACCGTCGTCTATAGACATGAGCAGTACCATGGACACAATAGAGACATAACTATTTCGCCTATTATACCCCCCATGCGTTGCCATTTTTGAAGACTCAGGTATTATTCCTCCGTACCCTGTAAATTCACTGCCATATCCCACTCTTCATTCAAACACAACTGCTTCACGGTAGAAACACGAATGCTTCAAGGAGCATGTAAATAGGTAATGTAGTTATCTACCATGTTAGAGATACTTATGTATGACTAGGTATAGAAATTATTATGCTATATTTAATTAATTATCGTTTGGTGAAATTATTATTTTTATTCACAGTTATGTTACGCGTGAAAAAAACAAATTGTGATTTTCGCTCACAGTGACTTCATCTCGCCCTCGCTTCTACTACTTGCTATTAAAAGTGAAATATGAATTATAATTTTTATAATAAGAGCGATAAAAAACAGACTTTAAGACAGTGTAATAAAAGTCTCTTTTCGCTCACTTCGTATGGCCCAGTTGGCCGTTTGATGGAATTTCACTTCACAGTTAACTAAGATTTCATTTTGTATGATTTATAGCAGTTTTTGTGAAGTGATGTAGCTGGATTGATTATCTTTTTTTTACACAATGCAGAATGGCAAATAAGCTGACGGCCCACTTGATGGAAAGTGGTAACCATCGTCTATAGACATGAGCAGTACCATGGACATAACAGAGTATACTGTTTTTCCCATGATACCCCTCATGCGTTGCCATTTCTGAGGACTCATATGTTATTCCTATGTACTCTATAAATTCATTGCGATATCTCAACCTTACAATCGAAACGCAACTGTTTCACAGTAGAAACACGAATGGTACAGAGGTGCCCAAGCAAATGACTTTTGTACAAAGTTTCCCTCTTGTAAAACTGATTGTCGTATAATTAGGTGTAGCATATGAAATTTCACTTGTGACATGTAAAATATTTTAAGCCTATGTATGACGAAGGAGCTCTGGAAACTTGTAACTACAGAGGACGTCACCCTCTTACGAGTTTTAGTACTATAGAGATTATATATTAGACTCTAAAGATTTCCCGTCCTCCTTTTCAATGCCAGAGGGATAATCGAGGATTACAGTCGTAATTATAAATTTTATTTTAGTCTATCACCACTAGACGGAGAATGGTGCATGTTTTGTGAAATCTGTTAATACGAGTATAAAAGAATTTGAAGGAAAGGCGATGATGAAATAAACAGTATCTTTTAAAACAGTGCATCCACTAGATAATAGATTACATTGTAAAAACAAATTATTTGCTTCCGAAAGATCTGTTTAAAAAAATTATGTTACCTTGAATATTTTCATGGAACAAATATAACAAAACAAAGGTAAATATCGTACATTTCACAAAAGACCCCGGAGTTTCCGAGTAGTAAAATGAAGTTTCACAGAAAGTTAGCGACTTAGTGAAACTGGCAAACTTTATTTAACTGGCAAGCCTTGGATTTAAGGGGGAACGTGTACGGATAAATAAACATAATCCTGTATTGTAATCAAAAAGGATAAAGGTGCTATAATAATGCGATAAGACTGGCCGGCGAGAAAATGTTGGCATTTCATAAAGAAAGTAACTGTTACCAAAGTCATTAAAGGAAAACATTTGCAATATCTATGGGATTTACGTAATTATAATTACTAGTGATCGACCAGTGGGACAGATAAAAGAAACACTAGGGGTTATATCGTACAGGGAGGTCAAGGATATGACCTGGAATAGAACTGGCTGAGAGAAGACGCATGAATTAGTTGCACCGACAAAAAAAAACTCTTAAATGAAAAGAAGATATATATATATATATATATATATATATATATATATATATATATATATATATATATATATATATATATATATATATATATATATATATATATATATATATATATATATATATATATATATATATATTCTTTATTCTTTATTGCACTTGAACAATAGATACAGCGATTAGTTTAACAACTTGTTAGCAAGGGAGGGCTTATCTCTAAAAGAGATCTCTTCCAACTAACTGATTGTAGTTAGAGAGAATATAATTATTAGGCGGGTAATGTAGTGCAAACATGTAAACAATGTAAAGTTACTTTGCAGGAAAGGTAGAGATAAAAATAATGTCTTTCAATTGTAATTAATATATTGTAATAAATGAATTTATTATGGTTATGTTTTGACATTCAGTAAAACTATAGACACATAATATGAAAGACAAAAAATATTAATCTATTTTCAATTTGACCACAGACTTTAACAATCAACAAATGTGTATATATGTCTTTGTGTGTCAAGTACATGGTAATATGTGTAATGTTTTATTGATTTAATGTATTTTTAAGCATTTTTTTTTAAATATTAGCATTCTGCACTTTTTCTCTATCTGCATAAACTAGTGTGCAAAATTTCATACTTTTCCGTTCGCGCAATTTTTTGTAAAAAGGGGTACCAAGTTTTTGGTTCACGTATTAATATAATGATACTTGAAGATCATGTAATAATTAAAAAAATACTAATAAATTCAAAATGTAATAAATAGTCTGTGAATCTTCTATTAATAAAAGCGGGCAATCATGAATTTTGCCGATTCGGTTTTTGTGTATGTTGGAGACTTTGGAGATACCAACTATTTTTACCTTTATTTTTTACTAGCAATTTTTTTCTCAGAAACGTAAATTCGTGTGGCTTCTTCAGTCTGCGAGTTAAGAAAACATATTTGAGGCATTGTCAGCGTTTAGCAAACACTGATTTGAAATGTAAATTCCTTTTTCTAGCGTCTTTCACTATCTAACCTCAAGCTTAGGGTAAAATCCCTGATATTTTTGTGAAAAACGTGTAGGTATTTATCTATTTTATTTCAGATTTGTATTAAAAAAATTTTATACGCTATGGATTCAGACCTTATTGTATCTTCGGCATTCATTAGTAAATAAAAGGAGCAATTAAAAAATTAACATTACTTTCGGCTACGTTTTGGTTATGAGTTATTGTAGTAATTTTCAGCACGTCCCATATTTGGTTGATTTATTTCAAGAGCGTCCTACCGAGAGATAGGTATCAATCGATTTTCTAATTGGAGCTCGTTATACGGAAATCATTCATACGCGATGTTAAATAATTCAGATAATGTGGTCATTTTCTGCAAAACTTGCTTCAATTGTTCATTCATAATTCTTCTCAATTGAACGCATCAACCTAATGTATACTTAACACAATATAAAACACGTCTACATATGTAATTCACTTTTCAATATTTGTCTTCATTTATTTTTCAATAAACACATCTCTCTAATCATGGTACTTATGGTGGCTGAAAGGTTTCTAATAAATAAAACTAAAGAAACTTCTTAACAGACAATATATGTAATAAACATTACAAAAAAAAAAAATTAAAAATAGATATATTAAAGAATATATATACAAGTTCAAAGCTATCTATGAGTATGATATAGCTCTATGCAAAATAGCGCAGAACTGCAGGTAAACTGCAAAGTAGTTTCGCGATACTATGAATATGTATTACTTATGTATATGTTTACTTTAATTAAATAAATAAATATATACTTATAAAATAGTATATCCTGACTAATGGTGGCAGTCGGAGATTGATGGTTAATATGGTTGTAGAACTTCTAGTAGTAATGATGGTGGCCAAACTCTGAGTGTTGGCAGTTACATAGATCCAAATTATAGTTTTCTAGTACGTGTGTTGATAACATCGTCTAGAAAATTGAAATTTGGAACATAGCAACTGAAGAAGGGCCAAATTAAAAGTACCCGTAACCGGCGAGCGTGTATGAAAAGATTGATGAATGTGGAAGAAGCGAAAGAAGTTTGTTTGAATCGAAGCATTTGACGTTCCATTGTTTCTGCCTACCCTAATGGGAGACAAGCGTGACAGATATGTATGTATGTATGGAACATAGGTTTATGGTCTAATGTAAGCATTCGCTAATAAAGACTTTTACAAAATTTCAACTCAAAGAGGATACGCGACACAACACGTGCGAAGCCGCGGACAATAGCTAATATATAAATATAAAAAATATCGAAATAAAATATATTTATATACTATTATATAAGGCTTCATTCGTTCATAAGATTTTAATATAATCATATACCCAAGTAAGTCAAACTTCACATAAATTTTAAGAGCATAAATTCCAGTCTGAAGTCATAAACCAAGCACGTTTTTTCCATCGTCTACGAACTTAAAGTAATGAGAAATCAGAGGAACTTACTATGAATTCTGTAAGTGAAGCTCTCTGATTATTAAACGATGTTATTTGCCTGAGTGACATAATCCTTTCCTGTCTAGAACAGTATTACAGATCTGTTACTACCTTGGATGTTATGAAATGGCTTCAGATTGCAATAGCTTGTTGCAAACAATAGTATACGAGATATCGAGCAGCTTGTTTATTTGTATTTTTATTTTGTTGCTCTCTAAATTGTATACGCATACAGAATTGAGTATACCAGAGGAAGTATGAAAGCCAATGACAGAAAATCTAAGAAGGAAACGTCTATCCAGGTGTGGAAAAGTGATACGCAGGGACGAGGAAAATATATTAAGAAAGGTATTAAGTACCATTCTGGATGAATGGATAAGGGTAGAGGAAGATCTCAAAATACAGGGATGGACTGTGTGAAAGATGATGTGGAGATTATATTTAACGTTTTGTGATGATAATACCTTTGCTATCACTTCAGCTTAATTTTTTACAGTACTTTTTTATATTTTTAACTGATACACTCTAGTATAAATAAATAAATAATGAAGAAGGACGTAGATAACTTTTTTAACTATCGGGTTTAACTAGTAAAACCATAATTAGTTTCTTTTAACGAGCGGTGAATGTATAAAAAAACATGTAAGGTGGCAGTTAACGTCCGTAATATTGATGGAATTTGTAGATTTCTTAAATATTTAATAGTATTGTTGGGGGTGGGCAGACATCAATTTGAAGGTATTGATTGTCCTAAATTAAAGTTAAAATCATGCAAAAAGATATTTCGACGTTAAAACAGCGAGAGTTGATGGAGCAGTATACAATAATGTCAGATCAAATGCATCATCAATGCTCACAATAGGTAGGCAAATTTCATAATTTATTAAATTTGATTTTTTTCACAAAAAAAAAACTACGTCAATTATAATCAATCAAATATAAAAAAGATATAAGAATCGATAAAGATAATCGGTAATATACATAGAAAACTTGAGATCTTTCAATCTGTGGGATATTTTTAATTTATATTCCTATACATATTTTTTCTTTCCGGTTTCTCAATGGATAAGTCCATCTGGATATCTTGTCATTTTCTATATATCATCACATCGGTCGTTAACGGGTTTTGCCAGTAGCCGCCATGCTTGCATCCTCTGCTGAACATAAGTCTCCCTCATAAAGTGGGGTTTTTCCAGTAGTTACCACAAACGGCAGGCGGATTGGCAACCGCAATTAGACTTTGATGATGTTTTAAGAGAGACTGCCCATTCCCTGACTATTAAACTCCTTTAGTCGCATTTTACGACACACATGTTTATTAATATATAAATTGTTTATTTGACTATTATATTTATGTATACTTCATACTTATAATTATTCTCCTTAATATTTTATTCTGTTAATTTTCTTATTTATACAATACCCTATTTGTACAACAATTAGTGTATTACTCTAAGGTTGTTTTGAAAAGATTGCTCTCAGCAATAAGGCCACCTTACTGTACTTATACAATTATATCCTTATATTTATTAATTGTGTTGTTTTTCTCCTATATTGTATAATGCAAATAAAATATACTCATTAATTTATTCGTATAAAAGGAAGTATTTTTTTTATACGACTTAGAATGGCAAACAAGCTGACGGCCCACCTGATGGAAAGTGGTAACCGTCGCCTATAGACATGAGCAGTACCATGGACATAACAGAGTATACTGTTTCGCCCATGATACCCCCCAAGCGTTGCCATTCCTGAGGCCTCAGGTGTTATTCCTCTGTACCCTGTAAATTCACGCCATATCCCACCCTTCAAACCGAAACACAGCCATGCAAACAGTTGTGTTTGCATGGCTTCACGGTTGAAACACGAATGGGACAGAGGTGCCCAAGCAATCGACTTTTGTACAAAGTCTCCCTCTGGTGAAGTTGTCCATTCTATGCCGGAACCACACTGCGATATTATTATTAGCATATATTACTCGTCAATATGTAACTGTTTTTTTTTTTAATAGGTGATAATGGAATGTTAACCCCGCCTGCGCTATCGGGATACGCAGGCGGGGCACCAGTGAAGGGTGATAGGTGAGGATGACGCAGGTCAGTTGGCCTATCGCGACGAATTCAACAAGAATTCGTTGACGATGGTTTCCAGGGGGAACCACGTGGAGGTCGACCTAATAGGGCATATTGCTAGCAATGGGGCTGTCAAACTCCATTGCTAACAATCTCTTTCCCCCAATATGTAACTGTTGAGGTCGAGGGATGGCAGCAGCATCCCTCTAAAAACATTGCCAAAGCCCAACTGCGGTTACCAAATCGCCTGCCATGTGTGGTAACTACTGGCAAAACCCCACTTTATGAGGGAGGCTTATGTTCAGCAGTGGGCATGTAATGACTGATATAACAATAATAATATAAGCTATATAATATTTTCGAAAATTATATTTAACATTGCGAAGCAGAACGTGTATGTTTACTTTATGTGTATGTTTTAAAAAATCGTATGTAAATAAAAAGAACATATATACTTACATATGACGTATAGTTAAGGCACAATGCAATTTGAAATGGGCATAAATTTTCGGGGATAAAACGATGCGTATTTGAATGTGATGGTATTTGGAAATATTCGATTTTTTATGTAAAACCCGTCGTTTTCGATAAACTAATATCCTTCCTATTGCACCATAAAAAGTTTTATTTAAGGAAATATTTTTTCATAGGATTTTTTTATTGTCCATTTGCTTTTTTCTGGTGTTATGGTTCTTGCAAGAGAGGGTTAAAATACTGTAATATTTGTCTTGCGGACTTAATACAATGTAGCATTCTCTCCTAATCGCAAAATCGCTTTTAGCAAAATAGAAATTTAGTTACGTGGTAAAAATATTCAATATTGACTAAGTATGTTTATCTAATGATTCAGGACTCAATTTATTCAGTTAATTTTTATATTTATAACATATTCATAGTTCCCACTTTTCATCAGGTGGTCCATCAACTTGTTTGTCATTCTAATTTGCATAAAAAAATATCCACGTTGTTCAAAAACTAATTGTTAATATTATTTTTTTACTAAAACTTTATTGACTAATAAAATGTGGTATAAAAGGCGGACTTAATGCTGTAGGCATTCTCTACCAGTCAACCTTTAGGATGTGCAGGGACACTCGATGGTGATTTAAAAAATAAAATTATTTGTATTTTAATATAAGACGATAATTACAAAACATAATAACGTCCATAAAATAAAAATACTCATTAATATATTATTTATACCTACATACATATAAAAATGTATTCATATATATAAAAATATTGTCACTGTTGTTCTAAATATTATTACATTTTATTGCCAAATATTTTACTAGCTATATATATATATATATATATATATATATATATATATATATATATATATATATATATATATATATATATATATACAATTATTAAATATCTAAGTCAATTTCTGTATGTAATAATTTGTATAACTAATATTCGTTATAAAAATCATAAAAAAACTTAATTGTACTAATTAATATGGGACTTATAATATCAAATAACATATCATAATGTCTAATACACACCAATGATTATGAACTAGTTGTATCTACAATATACATACATCGTCCAAACTCAAAAACTTATTGGATAAAATCCCGAGAGACTATCTACACTTATACAATGACATTTTGTTACAAAGAGACCCTGAATAACTCTGGGGAAATTATAATTTTAAACAAGAGCGATTGTCTTCCAGTTTATTTTGTGAAAAGGGTTCCTTTACTTATGATAATTCGGAATAGGTTTTTATATTCATTTGATGGTAATAATTTCTCGATTTAAAATTCTTTTGGCTTACCGACTTCGATGATAAGGGCAGAAATGGAAAGATTCTGTTATGTTATACATGCACTATGTGGAATAAAAGAGATATAGCAAACTGTCCGACTTGACGCACTGAAACTGCGCAGAGATGTTGCATCTCTGTGTATCATCTACCGAATTTATCATGGGGAGTGTTCTGAAGAATTGTTCGGATCGATACCTGCTGCTGATTTTAACCACCGTACAACCCGCCACAAACTAAAGTTTCATCCCAATCATCTGGACGAATGGCGGTCTTCCACCGTGCGTTTTTCAAGGCACTTTCTTCCATTCTTTGGAATCAACTTCCAGCTGCAGTATTTCCGAACCGATACGACAACATAACCTTCAAGAAAAGAGTACATTCCTTTTTAAAAGGCCTACAGCACACCTGCAATGCCGCTGGTGTTGTGGGTGATCATGGGCGGCGGTAGTCACTTACCATCAGGTGAGCCGTGCTCGTTTGCTCCCTGTGTTGTAAAAAAAAAACACTTTTCTTTTAATCTTGTTGGTTACTCTGTTTGAATAATACATTGTTTCATTTGCTTTTCTAATACAGTTAATTGTTTGTTATAGTAATATTTTTGTATGCATCTATTATATGTATATATGTATTTAATATTTTATATATATGTTTCTATCTATCCTATTTAAGAACTGAGCTCTTGTTGGTGGAGCTCTTGCCACTCACTACGATTTTCAGCGAGTCTCTTCATCTCTTGATACGACTCGATAGCAACTGCTTTCTTGATCTGCCTAATGTAACTATTGTATATATGATTATATTAGTATATTTATATTTTTATAATATACGAATATATTACGTATTACTATTTTCTCAATTAAGTAATGCACCGCCTACTTTTTTTTCGGTTTGCCCAATTCTTGACTGGTAAAGAACAGCGTTCGATGTTAAGTCCGCAAATAAATAAATAAATAAATAAAGACTACTTTTCTCCCGGACAGTGAACATACCCCGGTTACATGGATGGAGCCCCGGATAATAACTAGTTTTTTTAATCAGACCCGACACAAAACACAAAACTCCTGGCGACCATAAACTGTTTATACAATTTAAAAAAGTTTATATAATTTACACGTTTTTTACACTACACACAAAAAAAAATAGAATTTCTTCAAAACAGACAACAATATTCTGTAGTAAATGAACAGAAAATAAAAACTGGCTGAAAAGATTCTAATCTTTTGAAAATTTTGTAATATTTTATATATAAAAAAAAACTTTTAATCGTGGTAATATACAATATAATGGAATCAAAAGTCAATTGAACACATATTTATGATAAACTTTTACATATAAACTTTTAGACAATTATTGCATATAATCAGAACTAGGCAGTATTTGAATTTCAATTATGTCCTGTAGGTACTACTATGAATGTCATATATATATGTATATGTTATATACATGGCATATAGATACAATCAATCATTTTCAGTCATAAAATATAGGTTGAGATGACAGTTATACTACATCACCGCAGACTCTCAATTTTTCCCCCTAAATATAGCATCAATTCACTTATGTGAACACTGACAGGATGAAATTTATTATATATCTAAAAATAGACAGATAGATTCTCTTTATTGTTTCCACTAAAAGATTACAATAGAAAACATAGTAGAAAAAAAAATAAACAATAGGTTTATTAACAAAAATAGCCCGATATTACTAATATAATATTATACTATTAAACTAACTATTATACTAATAAAATTGTGACTAGACGACGTACATGGGAGATATTTGAGAAAAATGGATATAAGGGGTCCTAATAAGACCAATAGAAGCATTTTTAGATTTTTATCCATCTGTCAGTATGTTTATTCTGGGATCATGCAAAAACTACTGCATCAAATTGCATGCAGTTTTCATAATTGTGTTTCTGACGGTTTAATTTAAAATATGGTATGTGTTTTATCTTGATACGCCATCTAGTGTCGTAATTACTACATAATAACATGTCAAAAAAAGAGATCAAGAGTGTTTACTTAGTTACCGAATAATTTATTTGAATGTTGATGAATCAATGTGATGAACGCCATCTTTTATATCACTTCTCATTAAAATTTACTATATATATTATTTTTATTTAATGCAATAAAGTGTAAATAAATATATAAATATAAAAAAAATGAATCAGAATATTTGTATTTACCTATTTTTTAATGAATGAATGAATAAATGAGTATACTTTATTTGCATTATACAAGGAGAGACTTTGTACAAAAGTCGATTGCTTGGGTACCTCTGTCCCATTCGTGTTTCAACCGTAAAGCAGTGTGTGCATGACTGTGTTTCGATTTGAAGGGTGGGATATGGCGTGAATTTACTGGGTACAAAGGAATAACACCTGAGTCCTCAGGAATGGCAACGTATGGAGGGTATCATGGGCGAAACAGTATACTCTGTTATGTTCATGGTACTGCTCATGTCTATAGGCGACGGTTACCACTTTCCATC
The DNA here is from genome assembly GCF_026898425.1 of Galleria mellonella. Lineage (NCBI taxonomy): Eukaryota > Metazoa > Arthropoda > Insecta > Lepidoptera > Pyralidae > Galleria > Galleria mellonella. Next base: position 4,244,854 of record NW_026441978.1, read on the forward strand.
AGGTGGGCCGTCTACTTGTTTGCCATTCTAAGTCGTATAAAAAAAAACGTGATTTTTATATGTAAAGAAGAAAACTAATAAAATTATTTTATTATTTCTGCCTACTCTAATAGAAAGCAGTCGTGATGCAAACATATTTTATGCAACACTAATAAAGCCTGATTTCAATTGAAATATAAAAGTGGACCAATGAATGGATATGAATAATTAATACAAATTGAGGCCAGCTCTAAAATCGGGGTTGCCGTCAATTATAGCAAATTGAAAATTATTAGGGTGTGTACACATTGAGTTGGATCGTAACTCACATATAATAGGACAATTAGTAGCCGTATTTATAGTTTATGACGTGCATTTAATATTATAGAGAATTGTATAGTTTAAAAATAAATATGCGAAATTGAAATATAACTATGTGTGTCTATCTGTTTATTACCTAATCATTTAAACTGCTAAACCGATTTTGAAAAATTTTGAACATCATCATCAATATATCAGCCGTTAACTGTTCGCTACTGACCATAAGTCTTAACCCCTTAGGGGTGGGGGAAAGGGATTGTTAGTAATGGAGACAGAATCCCATTGCTAGTAATATACCCAACCAGGTCGACCTCCTCGCGGTTCTCCCTGGAAACTGTCATGGTTAATTCCTGATGAATTCATCATGATGGGCTAACTGGCCTGTTTTCATTCTCATCTATCACCCTTCACTGGTGCTCCGCCAGCGTATCCCGTTACCGCAGGCGGAGTTACCATACCATTTTCACCCATCAAAAAAAACCCCTTAGGGGTTATTTTAATTTCATAACTAAACCTTGAATTAATTTTAATAAAATTGCCATAGGACCTAGTAAGTATATTTTTTCCAAAAAAAAGGATTTGTATAATTGGCTGTTAATTGACGGAATTAAAAGGTTAGAATCCTAAAAAAAAAAACAAATTGTAAACCTCCTTCTTTTCGAAATCGGTAAACAATAATTTGAAGGGTCTTAATAAAATCAATAGATGTTAGTATAATTATTTTTTGAAATTTTAATTTTCTGTTTGTCTGCAGGTTTATTCCGGCATCACGTTAAAGCTACTATACCAAATTGGATGCGACTTTTACAGTCATTATCCCGAAGATCCAACTTAAAAACTGATGTATATTTCATTTTGATACGCTATTTAGATGTAAGTGGTCCATTTTTTTTATACAACTTAAAATGGCAAATAAGCTGACGGCTTACTTGATGAAAAGTGGCAACCGTCGCCTATACACATGAGCAGTACCATGGACATAACAGAGTATAATGTTTCGCCCATGATACCCCCCATGCATTGGCATTCCTGAGGACTTACGTGTTATTCCTTTGCACCCTGTAAATTCACTGCCATATCCCATCCTTCAGACCGAAACACAGCCATGCAAACACAATTGCTTCACGGTTGAAACACGAATGGGACAGATGTGCCCAAGTAAATGACTTTTCTACAAAGTTTCCCTCTGGTAATGGGTATTTCATTAGTTATTCTACTGTTGAAAGCCACATATACAAAGTAGCGGGCTGAAAGTAAATAATTTATAAAGGTACGTATTTCTAGATACAAAATTAATTAACATAAAGGACCAAAAGGACTCAATTGATCTATTGTTTGTATTCCATAATGAAGCCAATTTCTTAGTAAATTGAAAAAAATAATCTATTCTTATCTACTGTAGAAGTCCAACCAAAATCGATATTGGCTTGAATACAAACAAGCAGTGGACTTTATCGTGTTCCGATAGAAATCTGTCGTTAACTTCCGTCTATCCGTATGTTTGAACTAGCTAATGCAATAAACTGGAATTAGTTTGTGGACAGATCGGATTTATGTCTGTATTATACAATTTGGCTCCTAAACAAGTTTAGTATGAGGCAAAACTGAATTTATTAGAATTGAATTAGTTTTATTGGTGTTGGCAAATTGTGTTAGCAAGGAATATAAAAACTACAACATATAAAAGTAAATCAGCATACAAAAAATTTAATAAGTGAGGTATAGCAGTGAAATTACGCTATTACAGAGAACAGAAGCATAACATTATTATGTTAGCCGTTAACTGTCCACTGCTGAACATAAGCCTTTTCCATAAGGGGACTTTTATCAGTAGTTGCCACTACGTTAGGCGGGTTGGCAACAGTTAGGCTTTGGTGATATTTTAAGATTTTCTGCTGCACATCCCTCGAATACTAAATTCCCTTAATCGTCTCTTACTACACCCACGGGAAAGGAAGGATCGCCTATTATATACTGGGATTATATGACATGTTAGGCATAACATAGTCCTCAGGAATAGCAACGTATGAAGAGTAACATGGACGTTACACTGCATGGTGCTATGTGGTCGCCGTATGTGTTCGGCATAGAATAAGCTATCTATTCTTTTCTCATGGGTGTCGTAAGAAGCGACTAAGGGAAATTAATGGTCGAGGGATGCCTGCCAAGCGTGGGGACTACTGGCAAAATCGAGGGAGGTTTATGTTCACCAGTGGACAATTAATGATTGATAGACGTGAGCAGCACCATAGACCACATACCATGTCTATGGTGCTGCTCACGTCTATAGGTAATGGGACTATTCTTTAGGGAGATTGTCAATTTAAAAAAATAATAATTTAAAATTTTTCAATGTTTTCGACTATTTAAAAAGAGCTTTGGTGCCGAACTAAAACGTTAATCATAGATCACCGTTTTCGATCACGATGTTTATCATCGTTGGTGTACTCGGATGTAGCTTACATAGCCATACTTTTTAATAAAGGTCCTTGCACATAGCGGGCTATCATTTTATTCTTATATTTTTTTTTCTTCTATGTAATTTGACCTACCCTCTAAAAATAAGCGTAATATCGTCTGGTATACAAATTGGGGATCTGTTATTGGCTAATGTATGGTGTAAGTATAATATTTTTTTATAAATAACAAATCAAAGAAATATTGAAAAATATTCAGTTGCTTTTGAAAACTAACAGATTTTTTTATGCAACTTAGAATGGCCAAGAAACTGCGGCCCACCTTATGGAAAGCGGTAACCGTCGCCTATAGACATGAACAGTACAATGGACATAACAGAGTATACTGTTTCGCCCATGACATCCCCCATGCGTTACCATTCCTGAGGACTCAGGTGTTATTCCTCTGTACCCTTTAAATTCCCTGCCATATGCTACCCTTCAAACTGAAACACAGCCATGTAAACGCAACTGATTCACGACAGAAACACGAATGGAACGATAATTTCGACGTTACAGTACTTCGTTATTCTCTTAATACGCTTTGAAAGAAATAATAAAGTAGATTAATATCAAAATACAAGCACAAGTGCTCAGCAGTTGAAACACGAGTCAACGGAGATACCTTATAAACTACGCATTAACTGAAAGATGTCGCATGTGAAAACTAGTCTATATCAAAGTTAGATCTTAAATTGTGCGGGGAACGAGGACTGTTTGTACAAATAACAAGATTTTACGAGCCTCTTTAATACGACAGTTAAACTGTTTTACGACAGAAAGTGTATTATCTAATATATTTCTCTATTACGTTTTATTTACTCATTTCACGTGCTCAAAGGTTACAGTCAAAGTGGTTTTTTATTATGATAATATATAATGACGAATAACGAAAATATTTTAATTGAACCAGAGGGAGACTTTGTACAAAAGTCGATTGCTTGGGCACCTCTGTCCCATTCGTGTTTCTACCGTGAAGCAGTTGTGTTTGCATGGCTGTGATTCGGTTTGAAGGATGGGATATGGCGTGAATTTACAGGGTACAGAGGAATAACACCTGAGTCGTCAGGAATGGCAACGCATGGGGGGTATCATGGGCGAAACAGTATACTCTGTTATGTCCATGGTACTGCTCATGTCTATAGGCAACGGTTACCACTTTCCATCAGGTGGGCCATCAGCTTGTTTTCCATACTAAGTTGTATAAAAAAAAAATTTGAACACGAAATTATGTAATTTCTAGACGAATGAATGTAAAACACGTAACTGTGAAAACCCTTTCGATTTAAATAAAGTAAATATTAAAATTGGTTAAGATTTGGCAACGTAATCGGGTAGCATAGCCGCATACATAATACGAACGAATTGGTTCAATATTAATTTTGTGACGTTTGAAGTTGCCATATTACTTTGCGGCGCAAAAATGTCGTGTTCTTAATTCAAATATATTTAACGAACATGAACATAATCTATGTATGACGTCATCGTACATCAATGTGTATGTGCGTGTTCATGATTAAAGTCTTAACTTACTTTACTGGGTACAGAGGAATAACACCTGAGTCCTCAGGAATGGCAACGCATGGGGGGTATCATGGGCGAAACAGTATACTCTGTTATGTCCATGGTACTGCTCATGTCTATAGGCGACGGTTACCACTTTCCATCAGGTGGGCCGTCAGCTTGTTTGCCATTCTAAGTTGTATAAAAAAAAACATTTTTTGCGGAACATAATGAAGTTTTTCGTCTTATAATCTGTGGGTACAAAGGTAAAGATTATTATTGAGTTTTTGCAACAGTTTGCCACCTTTACGTTGTACTATAAAACACTTATTCAGTTATATCAGCGTAAAAGCATTTCAATTATTATTAAGCATCTATTATATATAACTTATTTAGTAACAACAATAATTAATTACGAGCACTTGTGTCAATTACTTACTGCGATTAATATCAATTACAGAATGGTTACTGCATGGGGATAACCCAAATTAGTACGACACAAAAATAGTTATATTTTTTTAAGAGTATTTCATTTTTCTACTTGTTTGCTATTCGTTTATTTATTTCTTCTTTAATGTCATTCAATTGCATTTATTTAATTCTCAAATAAAAATAAAAATAATTATTTAAAAAAATTGCCTGTCCCAAAAAATGTCAGACATGTAATGTAACTGAATTTCAGATCCGATATATTTAACTGAAACTAGAACAGGCGAAATCCTTAAACAAAAATATTTCAAAATTTTACTTCAAAATGGTATGTTTATAAAAATATCTTAAGAACTTAATACTAGCGATCTGCCCCTAATGCGCACGGGTAGATAGAAGGAGAGTATTTTTTATTTTATGTTTTTAGTTTATGTAGTTTGTATTTTATATTAACTTTAATACGCAGATTTCTCAAGTTTAAAAAAAAGAAGGATCTAAAATTTTTTAAAATAATATGTAGCTAATGTAGTCACTAATAATGTGTACCTATATATACCAGCTATAATTTCTCTTATATATATATATATATATATATATATATATATATATATATATATATATATATATATATATATATATATAGTAATTGGTTACTTTTATCACGCTAACTATAATTTTATTTATTTATTTTTACTATACTTTTATATATCTGTACACGCTAAGAGAAGGTTGGACATTTTGAAGAGAAAGTATTAAAATCGACTCGTCAGCCAACAGCTGACAAATCGTTTTCTGAGAAGTTTTTGACACATGACACTTCGTCTAGTTGTTTAATATTAATATGATCTAGACTGAATACTATGTACCACTAATGCCGGTTTTAAGGTCAAAGTGAGGAGGGTCGATTGACACCACACAAATCAATAAACGGTCACATCTAATAAATTCGTTGATACTACTGATTGAACAGTGGGACTGTGCTATCTGGAGAAACTGTCTACGCGGCAGTTCAGTCTACCGGTGGTGAAGCTAATCTCCAACCTTGGTAACTTGGAGGAGAAAGAACTTTTATTGTTCAATGGACGATAATGGTATGAGAACCCCGCCTGCGTTATTGATATACGCTGGAGGAGCGACATTTGACTCTTATGACGTATTCATCAAGAATTTGTGATTTCTAATGGGATTGTGACATTAGATAGATAGATAGATAGATACTCTTTATTGTTTCCTTCAAAAGATTACAACAGTAAACTTATTCTAGATATAAACAATTACAAGAAATAATCACAATGAGAAAACAATAGGCGACCTTATCGCTAAAAGCGATCTCTTCCAGGCAACCTTAACTATTTCATTATCATCCACTAAGAAAAGTCTTGGTCACATTTTTTAAAAGTATATAGGAATAATATAGAAGAAAGTCTATTGGTCGAGGGATGAGTAGCGGCGTCCCTTTTAAAACATCACTAAAAACCTAAAACTACGGTTGTCAACCCGCCTGTCAAAGGTAGCAACTACTAGCAAAGCCCTCAATGATAAACTGCTATAAGAAACGACTCTGTTTCTTATGGCAGTCTATGGGAGAGGCCTATGTTCAGCACTGGACAGATGATGTGTGTGTTATTATTATTATTTACTAGTGTTATTTAATTCATTATAATTGTTACTTCATTTTCTCGCATTGTATAATTATGTTAAAGTAAACGCTGTGAATACCTTTAATAGGCATGTGCATTAATATTGTCTTGTATTTAATGTTTGTTATATGTGTTATAATGCATATGCTGTTGGTGTTCCTTTAAAGAAATAAATAAATAAATGATGGCTGATATGATGATAATTTTTTTATACAACTTAGAATGGCCAACAAGCTGACGGCCCACCTGATGGAAAGTGGTAACCGTCGCCTATAGACATGAGCAGTACTATGGACATAACAGAGTATACTGTTTCGCCCATGATACCCTCCATGCGTTGCCATTCCTGAGGTCTCAGGTGTTATTCCTCTGTACCTATGATGATATAGGGATAGTAACGTACAGATATAAAGTAAATTATTACTATATTAAATACAGTATATTATTGGCATTCAGTACTAACATTATATTTGACATCAAATATTTAGATGAGCGGAATTAGACACACTAAAACCAGACCTGTGTAAACGAAATGAATCAAAAAGAATTAGAGATACCAGTACTGTTACACGTCTAGGTTTTACTGGCAATATAAGGTCAAATAATGTCAATATCCTGTTAGGTATGCCTAAACCCACCTGCCAGTCTAGAGAAAATCTAATTTCCGTGACAGACAGTTACAAACCTACGAATATTGTATGTGTATTTCCCACGGAAATTAGATTCAAATATTCGGAACGTAGCGAAATATTTAATTATATTTACGAATGAAAACTAATGTATTTTATATTCATATTTGTACATTCAAGTACGTATAAGAAAAAAATAAAAAAAATATAATATTTATTTATTTAATTATAAATATAATTATGAATCTATCAATGTTATTTCCTATAAGGTAGCGTGATAGAAATTTTTTAAAAAAAATTAGCAGCTAGGATAAAATTTTTCTCTTCATAGAAATCGTCTTCGAATTTCAACGAATATTTAATAAAAAAAAATAGCTAAATCAATCCAGCTGTTATTAAGTTTTGCGCTTAGCAATATATTTAACAATTAATTTTCATTTATATAGAATATTCTTACTTAATAAATTATATAAATTGGTGATATAATGAGTATGTCAAATTGCAAAGTCATTAGAAATAATAAATTAGCTCATATTAAGGACGGTTGCAATTTAGTCATAGAATGCTTGGCTGCAGTCCACGTATACCAAGATCGAATCATTGATCATTGAAAAATAATTGTCTTACTTCGAAAGCTTCACGTGAAATTATCTTTCAGTAGAGAACATCAGAAACCTCTATAAACATTTGACACTAAAGAATACTATTTTAACTAAAGCAATAAACGTGTAAGTATACGATTTATATAAAGAAAAAAATTTGTTCTGGAACAAAATGCTCATTATCAATGGGGGAGGCCTCTAGCGACTCTGTTACTAGTATTTAAGGTCAACCTATAAGGTCAACTTTCACACGGTCGCTCTCAAAATCCTCATGATTAATCTCTAGTAAATTTATCGCAATGAGGCTGATTTCACTCTAGGTTATCACCGCCAGCGAATACCGTTAGCGCAGACGTGGTTACCATTACATTTTCGTCCCAAGTTCGTTGTCTACGTAGAAATTTAAAGAACATTTTAAAATACCTACCTTAGTGCTATACCATCAGCACGATCTTCACTCGCTATGCTTGATCTAGGCGAGCTCCCCAGGCGGCTGCTGGCAGATTTGCGCCGAATTTCATGCAGTTCAGGCTCGTCCTTACTTGTGAATGATATTCGCGGCGCATGCGCACGTAATCCGCACACCTTGTGGGCGGACAAACCGCGGCAAAGCAGTTGACTCTGACTTATATCTGTGGACAATTAAAGATTTATTGGTATTAAAAAAAATTTATACAAGAGATTTCGAAAAGGCGGACTTAATTTTTTTTTATTTAACCATAATGGCAATCAAGCAGACGGGTCCCCTGATGGAAAGCGGTAGCTGTCGTCTATAGACATGAAAAATACCACGGACATAGCAGAGTATACTGTGTCGCCCATGATACCCCAACCATTGCTATTCTTAATTAATTAATGCTATATAATATTCATCTGAAGAGAGATTATTATATAATATTAAGTTCCCCTTTTTTACCAAACATTTTTTTCGAATGTCTTCAATAAATAAATAAATAGATAGAATATAAGAACGTATTATCTATTATATTTCAAAGAAATGAAACGATATTTCTCAATTACAGCTGGAGGCACTTTATTACCTTATTATTTCAAATTCAAATATGTTCCTAGGTATTATGTATCACTTTTATTTTTCGATTTAATCTTTCGATGCATATTTTTCTCATATACTCAGTAATTACTGGACATTATGATATCCATTGACCGTGTGGTCCCGGCATAGAATAGGCCATCTATTCCTTTCCGGTGGCTGTCGTAAAAGCCAAACAAGAGAGAGCGAGGGATGTGCAGCAGCGTCCTTTTTTAAAACACCTCTAAAGCCCTGACTGCGGTTGCCAACCCGCCTGGCAAGCGTGGCAACTACTGGCAAAATCCCCTAAGGGGAAGGCTTATGATTAGCAATAGACGGTTAAAAACTGATATGACGACGATGATAGTATCGTATTCATGTACACATGGATAAAAAGTTGAGACGTGTTTGGCGAAGCATTTGTATAAAGACGTTCTAGGTATATAACCTAAGGAACTATTATTGGGAGGAAAGGTATTGTTAGTAATGGAGACTGAGAATCCCATTGCTAGCAATATACCTAAGCAGGTCGACCTCCTCGTGGTTCCCCCTGGGAACTATCATGGTTAATTCCTGATGAATTCATTATGATGGGCTAGCTGGCCTGTTTTTATTCTCATCTATCACCCTTCACTGGTACTCCGCTAGCGTATGCCGTTAGCGCAGGCGGGGTTACCATACCATTTTCACTCATCAAAAAAAAAGAAACTATTATTATACATACTATGTATAAATGTGTCGTATTTCTATAAAAAGAGTCACTAGTTTGTTTCCGCAATAGTCCTCTGTAATCGCACTGAAGTGAATCGAAACACAATAAGTTACCGAATTCCTGATATTGAATGGGAGAAATGAAAAAATTCTTTCCACAGCTATTCCTCGCACCCTAGAAGACCGCAAATATTTGCCGTTCGGTAAACAATGGCTGCCTTTTATGTACCTAATAGTCGACGATTATTTTCTGAACTGAAATAAAGAAATTAATGAGGTGTATAAGTGTGTAAGTTACTATAATACTTCAATAATAAAGTAATATTAAGAGCAATGACAGTTTAGTTGGATTATATTTGATAATTTAAATTCAATATTGGTTAAAATGATTATCATTCACTTTATGCTTCGAAATGCATGTAGTCTTTGTCTGATATACCACGTTAGAAGTCTTCGGGTATGATAGATCTAGGACAGGATCGTCGTGTGTACAGAAAGCGGTCTACAAACAAGAAAAGTTCTAAATTCAAATATTTATGATGCCATGTATGTATTTCTTCATACCTTTTTAAAGTCTAACGGAAATATTTTGAAATTATTATTGAATGAATAAATGAATGAGTATACTTTATTTGCATTATACAATATAAGAAATAAGCAAGACAATTTCCAAACACAACGATACAATTGTATAAGTACAGTAAGGCGGTTTTATTGCTGAGAGCAATCTTTTCAAGACAACCTTAGGGTAATGGACTAATTTATACAAGTAGTTATGATAGTACTGTAAGTATATTAAAAAAAGTATCTTTTGCAAAATTAAAAAGATATAAAAATTGTGATTAGTTTTAAAATATTTTATTCAGTGGAATAAAATAAATCACAACAAAATACAAGAATGCCCAGTGCTAATGTAAATTAAAAAAAGGTACGGTTGAAAAAAAAAAGAGTTTCACCAAGAATTTCATTTCACTAATGCAAATAGAAACATTTTTACCCAAAATTAGGAAAGAAATGCATAATCTGGCAACACTGATGAAATGTACACAGCAAAATATATTCAATACTTATAATAGAGATAGAGAGGGAAAAATTTTATTACGAAAAAAGCTTAAGGAGGGATTGAAACAAGTGAAAATCAGCATTAAAGGGATTACGTATTCAGAAAGGAAATATTATTTTTATACTTGCATAGTAGATGTTTCGTTTTTTGTTTTTGTTTCTGCCGTTGTGCTTTTAATTAACTCTTTAATGAAAGAGCTACTCGGAATAAGAATTACTTTTTTGTAATGTTGGGCGTACGTTATAGAGACTGGAGGGATTGCGGTGAAAAGGGAATGCCTAACCGTAGGGGAATTCACCTCAAATTAAATATCTCTGATACAGCGCATTCATTAAACCGGATTATTTCATTTATCACTCGTCTTTTCCTACGGCTGCCTTTGCACGTATAGCGCAAAAATCAACCAAGATTACATGAACAAATTAAATATATAATTTTTACTGAGATATTGGTTTAAAATCAACTCAACCTACCTAACTATAAGGATGTGGTTATTACTTTTCATTACGTGGATCGTTACATAATTTGTCACGATGAAAAATGTTATAATTACTAAACTCACGATTAAATAGATGGACGGATTCTAAAGAAATTTGGTAATATGCCGTTAACTGTCCGCTGATAAACATATATATATATATATATATATATATATATATATACACACAAGTATATATATATCCTGGGTTAATATATAGTATACTCTATCCCAAATCTCACACACTTTTAGTACACTTTTATACAATAAACTTTTTTTTCATTATTTAAATAATAATGAACAACCAAAAAAATGTGACAATTAATTGCGTGCTTGAAATTCTTACTGTACTTACTAAGAATCCCGACATTGCAATCTCTTAGATATTCTTATTTATTTATTGTAAACATTAAAAATAAATTCAGGGAGGCATTTTAAAAATTCCTAGTATTCTACTGTTATTCTCATTAATTTATAAACGATTTTTATATTAAATATTTTATACGTATAATTTTTCTTCGAAAGAAAGTCATATTTTTCTTTGTAGAGAACAACATATTTTATATTGGGTACGGACTTTGTGATGTCGAATAAACATAACATGTTATTCATAACCTTTTTATTGGACATTCTAAAGGGATATTGTCAATTTGTTAGTTTTTTTTTTCATAGTTATTCGTTTGCATATATAGAGTAGAAAAGAAGCTGACAGCCTATCTGTCGAAAAGCATTAATCGTCACCTATAGATATGAACAGCACCATTGATATAGTTAAATACACGGATCATGGGATGCTGTCCCCGCCTGCACTATTAATACATGCTAGAGGGGTACTAATGAAGGATAATAGGTGACGATAACTCAGTTGGCCCATCGTGACAAATTAATCAGACATTAACGACGATGGTTTTCAAAGAGAATTACTTGCACATCAACCTGACAGAGTATACCACGACTAACAGGATCAGTAATTACCGTGGCTAACAATCCCTTCATCACAAGTACTAAGATGTTATGCCTCCTTATTCATAGCCTTTAATTTACAACAACCCACTCTATATACGGAAACATTTGTTTTATATTCCTTAACTATGCGTGGAGAACTATTGTTGGCTATCTGTTTCTCATAATAATTTACATTAAATATTTACTGTTACTGTAGGAAAAGCTGTTGGTCTTCCAAATACATAAATAAATAAACACAACCGCGTAAGTGCATCTGATATAGGGCAAAAAGAAATGGGACTGATGTATACATAGAGAAGACTTTTGTACAAATTTTGTCTCTGATAAAAGAACCCAAAATCACGATTGGTAAATTTAATTAGTAAATTTAAGCGTCCTCTTTTACAACATATTTATTAATTTATTCATTCATTCGGTCTTATTCAATTATTTATTTATTTATACTTTATTATACATATAGAAATAGACAGATAGTAATTGTACAAACACGGCTTCACTCTACAAGAGCTTTCTTTCAATAAACCCAAATCATAGATAGATAGATACTCTTTATTGTTTCCTTCAAAAGATTACAATAGTAAACTTATTATAAATATAAATAATTACATACTGTACGATTCCATATTAATGTCATCGATCTTTTGCCTGCCACTTTCATAATATCATTTAATTAGGAAAAGAGTTAACGAGAAAATAAATCTTCTCAATATTAATAAATAATCTAATACTATGTCAAAACTTTTGTTAAATATTGCAGTTAATAAATCTAAACAAGTTGGGGAAACTTATTTGACAGTTAATTTGTATCCCCTGAGTATCACCGTACGAAACCTTAGATATAAATTGTAAGATTTATTTATTTTAATCCAATTCTAACAATTCAAATATAAACCTTACTTAGACGAACAATTTTATGGTATGAGACTTACAAGTATTTAGGTAAGGGTCTTTATTTAGTCTAGTCAGGCATTCTCTATTAGTCTCAAATAAAGTATAGACTTCTGTAAATACATACATGTTATACAAAGACATTGTCCAAACCTTAAGGAGAAAGGATTTTTAGTAATGAAGCCTAGCAAATCCTATTTTTTTCTTATAGTGCTTCTCTAGCTAACATAGGTTAGCTATCAGCTCACGGAATCTGTCCTTTTGCGAGATGGAATAATTCGACTGCTTACGCAATGTTCATCTACTTCCGGGTAATGTGGAACCAAGACTTCATTTTGCGACTGACTCTTCTCTTTCCAATAATGAAATTGCGAAAAAGAGAGAGGAAATATACCGTGTCAGGTCGTCCTCTTTGCAATTCCTCTAGAAGTTATCGTGCTTAATTCTGGGTTAACTGATCTGCCTTGTCATCATCACCTATCATCACTGTTGCTCCACCAGCTTATATCATTAACGCAGGCGCGGTTAGCATTTCATTATCGCCCATTAAAAAAAATCAAGGTCTATACAAAAAATCGAAAGATAAAAAAAGCATTTAACCGCTACACAACTAGATGAATTAAAAATGGTAAAAAAGAAATTGATAGACTCACGTGATGAAAAGCGGTAATCATCACCCATAGACAAAACAACACTATGGAAATTATAAAATATGAATATACGGGATCAGATTGGCAAAAACTGAAACAGTGAATTCAGACCAATCTGAACTTAAAACCAGTGGAAATTCTTTCCGGAATTTTTTTTTCAATGTTTTTTTTTTCTTTTTAATCATGTAATCTATGATATTATGTCATAACATAAAGAAATAATAATATTTTATAGTTAAACAATATAAAATACAAAAAAAACAGCAATGTAATACACGTATTAAATTCCTACCACGATGCGCGAAATCAGCCGTGTAAGGTCATTACCCCAAGTGTACAAAAACTACCTACAAAGAAGCGTTACTGATCACGCGTTGTAGATATCTTGCATCGTGTCAATCGTATAATTTCAAATACATTGCGCGGTGATAAAACTAAGAATCGTTATTTATACGGCTGTGGTATATTTCTGGTGGGAAAATAATCTGTCATCTGATTCAGACCACTCATTTGATTCAGCTGTTTTCGTTTTGGCCAACCTGTCCCATCCACCCTGTATATATCGTGACACCCACGATACTCACTATACATTGCCATTTCTATGAGCATCAAATAAAGGAACTTGTTAAAACGTATATTTCCTTACAATTTTTTTCACACTTGAAAATATTTCGCATTGTCATTAAAATAAAAGTACGAAAATAGAATGTAAAATCAGCTGAATCCCGACAATTTTCAAGAGACTCTGTTCCTTTGTCGATGCTCTGAGGGAAATAAAGCTAACAAGAAATTTTGACGTAGAGTCCCCATCTTTCTTGAACATTAAGCAACTTCAGAAAAAGAAAACTTCATTATTACCGAGTTGTGCAGGGCTGACAATTGTTCTGAGAACAAAGAGGTATCTAATGCTGTGAAAGTGCATTAATAGTACCAAGGAAAGTTGAAATGTTTTTTTAATAGGTAAAAATGGAATAGTATGTCCACCTGCGCTATCGGCATACACTGGCGGAACACCGGTGAGTGATGATAGGTAAGGATGAAGCAGGTCATATTGGCCCCTCGTGACGAATTTAGCAATGATTGACCTCAGTGGAGACCGACTATTTGATTGCTAGCAATAGGGATAGCCCCATTAAATAAGTATATAATATATAATTATAAATAAGTATGTTTGTTTGTTACCTCTTGGCACTTTAATGGCTCAACTCAAATGACTCATGAATTTTAATAATTAATTATTTAATTTATTCACGTATTATTTGGAATAGTGAACATATTGAAAAACAGGACAGGCTATTATTCACTCCCATTCTATTATTAAATTAATATATACCGGCCACGTGAACAAATTCGTAAGTAAAAGATTAAAAATTAATTAATTAATTCAGATATCTTTTATCTTTTCTATGTCTTCCATTCTAAATAGTACATGTATATGTACTATTTGGGATGGAAGACATATAGAAAAGATAAAAGGACTGACTATTAATATATACCAGCCACGTGGAAAAATTCGTAAGTAAAAGATTAATAATTAATTAATTAATTCAGATATCTTTTATCTTTTCTATGTCTTCCATTCTAAATAGTACATGTATATGTACTATTTGGGATGGAAGACATATAGAAAAGATAAAAGGACTGACTATTAATATATACCAGCCACGTGGAAAAATTCGTAAGTAAAAGATTATTAATTAATTAATTAATTCAGATATCTTTTATCTTTTCTATGTCTTCCATCCTAAATAGTACATGTATATGTACTATTTGGGATGGAAGACATATAGAAAAGATAAAAGGACTGACTATTAATATATACCAGCCACGTGGAAAAATTCGTAAGTAAAAGATTATTAATTAATTAATTAATTCAGATATCTTTTATCTTTTCTATGTCTTCCATTCTAAATAGTACATGTATATGTACTATTTGGGATGGAAGACATATAGAAAAGATAAAAGGACTGACTATTAATATATACCAGCCACGTGGAAAAATTCGTAGTTAAAAGCTTATAAATAATAATAAAATGTTTTAATAACTTTGTAAATATGAATAAAATATGAAGTTGTTACACGTAATTTTACATTCCGAATGTACTTTTCATGGGAAACGGATTGTTATTTCCCATACCGTTTTTCATATGACATTACGAATTCTCCATCAGTGGTGGAGGTGGAGGCGTGCCATTGTAACATTAATGTCTTGACGGGGAAAAGATATGACGTCAGCTGTTTCTTTCTGGGTTTTGCCCGCTCCGTATCTCTTGTTCTCGTTCCCATGGGAGTACTGTGAAATCTCTTCTGTATTATATTTTCTGAATATCATTTGGTTAGTAATCTTCTATACTTATAATAAATCTGTAGAGAGGTCAATTCTGTACATTAAATATATTTTCAAAATAACTATCAGGGGGTGATTAGTGATCGATACTGATGCCAAAAATGCAATCAGTAAAATTTTTGTCTATCTGTCTGTATGTTTTTTATAGAAACAAAAACTACTTGACAGATTTTAACGAAACTTGGTAGAATTATTCTTCATATTCCTAGGCAGATTATAGTATACTTTCATCACGCTAAGATCAATAGGAGCAGAGCAGTGAAGGGAAATGTTGGGAAAACGGGAGAAGTTATTCCATTTTTAAGCTTCCGTCGCGTGTGCAGCCTTAATGGCCATTTTTTAAAATGTAAAAATGTCCACCCGTGCGAAGCCGGGACAGGCCGCTAGTATTGTATAAAGTGGAAATTACATCCAGCAGCTTCAATCAATTATCTACATAGTTACCTATATTAGCTAGATGATATTGTTAAATCGTCTTATATTTGAAAAATGCAACAGTTAAGTTTCTAGCATGTTCTTCTCAACTGATATTGCATTTCGAATGGGCGGTAGTATTAAAAATGCTTATAATTAAGTCTATTTGAATTAAAAAATATTCTTATACTATAATTCCTGTAATTATATTTTATTACATTAAATAATTTAGTAATTATTATTAACGATTACTAAAGCTTACGCTCGCGTCACATTCGCTCAAAATCAAGGGTCCTGAGTGTTCAAAAAACTAGTCGAGTTTTCGTGACCAAATTAAAAGTAAAGTTAAACTGGTAGGTATTAAAATAAAATATGTACTTACGAAACTTTTAACAATAAAATTATATTAACTAATCTACAAAATGTTTTATTGGAAATAAATAAATATGCAGAAAACTACTGGGCTAGATAAGTTCTATTATCCTAAACACTCACATATATAAGAAAGATTTTAAAAAACGTCTAAAAGAGACAAACGTATTGGCTTAGTTATATAAATCCCTTACAGGATTCTATGTAACATCAAATTGAATTTCACTCAAACGAACACAAAAGCTAGTTCTTTGGAAAAATTAAAGCCATTTGAACACCTTTTTATATTAAATCAAATTACCTCAAAATGTTCTTTCAGATTATTATGCTTCTTGTTAACATTGAAAAACATTGAAAAGATGTTTATTATTCAATAAAAAAAATTAATTTGATATGAAACAAAACCATATTTTGGATTCATATATTTTCAAACGACTTCAAAAAAAAATTATTTCATAACTCCGTCAGTTATAAACCGATTTGGATAATTCTTTTTACTTACAGATTGGTTCCATAGTAATTTTATCAAAATTGAAAACTAACTGGTTTCCCCATGGGGAAGAAAGGTTCTTGAGTGTGGACCGCGTACGGGTAAACACAGTGTAGGACGATCCCCCTACTAGATGGAGTGATGACCTGAAATGCATTGCAGGTAGTCAGTGCATGCAAGTGGCTCAGGACCGCTCTTTATGCAGTCTATGAAGGGGAGCTTATGTCCAGCAGTGGACTGATAATGGCTGAAATGATGATGATGATGTCTAGGAATGAACGAATGAAAGAGTTTTATGAGTTAATAAATGAAGGAATTTTTATGAATGACTGAATAAATAAAAAATTTGGACTAGTTTTGCCACAGTTGTAAAACACAATCTTATATCAACTTATATGAATTAGGACAATAAAATAAGAAAAAAAGAAGAGGACAGACAGTTTTTAAATAAAATTCAAAATCGTATACATTTTTTTTGTAGTATCAACATCTTTATTTGCATTCATGATAAGCAAATATACTAAATTGCATAAGGTCCATTTCATCTAAAAGCCCAGTGAAACCTCTTACGAATGTTTAAATATGAAAAGCCCTTTTCAGGAGGGCGTTAAGTGACTTTGACCGCTTTTGACTGGCTTTGACTGCTTGTTAGAGTATGAATAGGCGTGAACGTAACGAAGTAACGTTGACGTACTCCTTATTGAGATAGGACGGTTGTTTGAATTTGAACTTATTAGAATTTTTTATCACTGCAATTGGAGGAAATGGGATTCAACAAAAGATTTTGGAAGCTGTTAAAAGAGACGGGCTGTGGAGGAAGAGAATAAAATATAGTCGTAATAAAATAACAAGTAATTCGCAGAGTCCAATCAAATTTATTTTGATAGATTTCTTTATGCAAAAAATTACTACTTATCATGACGGTGATATGAAACAAAGTACTAAGTAGTAACCATGATTTATATTTTTTTTTATACAACTTAGAATGGCAAACAAACCAAAATAAAATGGCCCACCTGATGGAAAGTGGTAACCGTCGCCTATAGACATGAGCAGTACCATGGACATAAGAGACATAAGAGACATATACTGTTTCGCCCACGATACCCCCCATGCGTTGCCATTTTAGAGAACTCAGGTGTTATTTCTCTGTACCCAGTAAATTCACGCCATATCCCACCCTTCAAACCGAAACACAGCCATGCAAACACAACTGCTTCACGGTTGATACACGAGGTACCCAAGCAAACGACTGAATTTGCATGCTTTATGAGTTTAGCAAGATATGTACACTGTTAAACATAATTAAAACATCCTTGTATACCATGTTTTACACAAATAAATATTTATTATTATTAGAAAAGTTATCTATTCGTCTGTTTGGTTCGACATCACGTGATAACTACTGCACCATATTGGATGAGAATTTCATTGTTGTATTCCTGAAGGTATAACTTAAAAACTGATAAGTATAGGTTTTACCTTGATACGCCATTCACAAGTGATCTATTTTATTGGTTTATCTACATCTAAAATCCACACGTACAAAGAAGCAAGTAAAATTATTGCAAGCCATAAAGAAATAAATACGAACTCATGAAGGTCTAAAGGTCATAACCACTTCAGTAAGGAATAGCACCTTAGAGATCTAACTCGGGTGATCTAGTGAGAGTCTTGAATTATTACTATGCTGGGCAGAAGCAAATATATTATATCCGCACTCCACTAGTCAGCAATATAATTGTAGATAAAACTAATATTGCTTTTAATTCACTTTTTAAACCAGCTTTTTACCCACTACATCGTACGTGTGAATTTCAGAAGTAGGAAAACCAATGAGTTACTTTTAAATGACACCAGAGGGAGACTTTATACAAAAGTCGATTGCTTGGGTACCGCTGTCCCATTTGGCATTCTATTGTCTCTGCCTATCCTAATGGGAGACAAGCGTGACTGATATATGTCTATGTATGTATGTATTAATAATTTTGATAGCCTTTTAAAATTAATAATACACCAATGAAGGACGAGCTGCAATATTGACGCATCAGATTAAAAAAAATGTTTGAATTTAGAACACTCAATCGATTGGGAAAAGAATTATTTAATTTAATTAAAGTTCAAATTTGTAGAAATTGTCGTGCAAAATACATTCAAAAAACGTATAAACGTATTGAGAATCATTTTCGAATTCTTTTTTCGTCGACGTCGAAGGTCGATATATCGAGGAAAAGTATATTAAACAATAATAATGACGATAGATAATTTTAAAGGAAGCATTCTTTTATTTTTAAAAATAATAAGAGCTGCGTTCATAGATTTTTTTAAGGAGCTTAACAATACTTTCGCTGGAAATCGTACCACCTTTCATTTTTATTGTATCTGTCAATAGGATGATTTTAAAGAAGGAATTCTTCGAAATGAATATTTTATCTCACATTTAAGAAGAGTTGTAAAATATTAATTTTTTTTACATAATAAGTATTAAATATCTATATAGGTACAAAATAAATTCAAGAGATGTACCTTGTTATGTTTACTTTTAAAATTAAAACTATATATATTTTTATACCAGAGGGAGACTTTGTACAAAAGTTGATTGCTTGGGTACCTCTGTCCCGTTCGTGTTTTAACCGTGAAGCAGTTGTGATTGCATGACTGTGTTTCGGTTTGAAGGGTGGGATATAGCGTGAATTTACAGGGTACAGAGGAATAACACCTGAGTCCTCGGGAATGGCAACACATGGGGGTATCATGGACGAAACAGTATACTCTGTTATGTCCATGGTACTGCTCATGTCTATAGGCGACAGTTACCACTTTCCATCAGGTGGGCCGTCAGCTTGTTTGCCATTCTAAGTTGAATAAAAAAAAAACTTAAATTGTGTACTTTCAAATACAGTTACAAAAAAAATGTTTTAGCTACAAATATTTAACAACATCATTTCATTTCTTATTCTCAAATAGACTGTTTAGTACCTACATTTCAAATATAGTTATAAAGGAATTTGCTTGAGAAACGAAAAAACAAGGATCTATTCCATCACCGTCAAATAAGTTCTATATAAAATGTCTAAAAGACACATAGCTACTGAATATAACACATAGATACAACTAAATACATACTATCGAGTACAAGCTTTTATGACGAATTATTTATTTGTACAGTGTATAAAGTGAAAACATTCCTCTCTGTTAGAAAGTGAATCTGAAAATTGCTGCACAGAAAAAAAAATATATTTTACTTAGGTTACGAGTTCGAACCTCGGGAAATTTGTATTAATTTAAATTTCCCACTCCGGTGATGGAAAACTTCGGTAACAAACAGAATTAATACGAGTGACGGTTATGAGATCGCGTACTGCAAAATATGGGCACATCGACAGTTAAGTTCAGAATAACGAGAATATTCAACAGGTAAAATGCATCTGACTACAGAATAGTTAAGGATTATAATAATGAAATTATTAATTATTTTTATTTAAATAATTAAAGTATGGGGTTCTTCAAAGAGGGTCGATAACGCGCACGTAACACCCTTGATGTCGCATGTGTCCATAGACTACATCGACTAACCATCATCAGTCGAGCTATATGCTTGTTTGCTTTTCATACATATCTGTCACGCCTGTCTTCCATTAAGGTAGGCAGAAACAATGGAACGCCAAATGCTTGTTTGAAATCTTTATTATTAAAAAAAATATAAATATAAAATCTAGACTCAACATTATTTTGAAAATTCAAACCTCCTAATGACATAAAAAAGAGACAAACATCAATCCGAAAATGGTCGATTTATTTACAAATACGCACACCTAAAAAACATAACCCTACTTCACCAGTTGCGTAAAAGTAACTTCTATTTATACTACTTAGGAGTCCTGTAAATCACCACTCAGTCCTCACTCAGTGCCCGAGCTGCGAATGTTTACGTCTAAGTACCTTTTATTTACTTTTTTATACTGAAATTATATAAATTGCCTCTCGCGCTGCGCGTCGTGTGCTTGTGCCGTCGCGTCCCGGGGGAAATAAGTCGCTAACCGCATACTGCTACTGTATAATTTTTATACACATTAATAATAATGCTGACTTTATATATAAAATGTATAAAGTTTAGTTTAAAACACGTTAATTAATTTTATTTTATTTTATTTTAATGTATTTATTTCAGATAATTTAAGTACAATTTTTGTTAGTAGGTGTATTTAAAAACTATGTAAATAATTACTAATAATAATTTAGTCCTCTCGGGAAGCATTTTTACGAGAGGACTATGTAATTTATTTCCAAATAAGTTCAGAATACTGTCGCCACTCCCGCGTATTCTATGTAAGAACGAAGCTGTCTTTTTACACCAGACTGCTTCAAAACTACTAATAATAAACATTTTTTTTTTGTACCACGCTAATTACACAGTAACACTGCGCGACCAGCGCATCATTATTATTAATCATTATTATTTAGGCTTAGGTTTTTATTAAGTTAGGTTTCCCGTGTAATCCTGGCATAGAATAGGCCACCCCTTCCTTTCCTGTAGGTGTCGCAGGAGGCGACTAAGAGAGGACGAGGGCTAGGCCGCAGCGACCCTCTTAAAACATCTCCAAAGCCTAACTGCGGTTGCCAATCCGCAAAACTCCCTTTATGGGGAAGGCTTATGTTCAGCAGTGGATAGTTAAAACCTAGCATGATGATGATGATTATTATTTACAAATCAATTTAAAGATTTGCCATTACAGTTTTAAAATAAAATATTACAATCATTTACAAATAGTAAACTCGAATAGATCTGTACCTACAATTTGTAGGCATTGCTCAGTAGATATAAGAAGTAAGCATCCCTTTGACTTTCCTAAACCATTTACTTAGCGATACGACTACTACTTTAGCAAATTACTAAAAATTGGATGGACATACCTGCCTATCCAGTTCTTAGGCACATGGGATACCATAATAAGATTCTTGTTTGCAAACCGAGTCGCCGAAAGCAGATATTTGTCTCTTGAGATAGCTAACGTAAAAGGTTTCTGAAAAAATATTTTCTGGTGGATAAAAAATACAAACTTCTGCGCTGACTATGACGATTGGGAAAACTAGCTATATCCCGCGGCATCTGCTGCGTGAATCTGTTTATACAGTATCCTACGTGTTAAATTAGGATACATCCTCCCCGTATCTATACCAAATTTCATTAAAATCCGTTCAGTAGATTTTAAAATTTCGTAAAAGAGCAACAACCAGAGGGAGTCTTTGTACAAAAGTCGATTGCTTGGTACCTCTGTCCCATCCGTGTTTCAACCGTAAAGCAGTTGTGTCTGCATGACTGTGTTTCGGTTTGAAGGGTGGGATATGGCGTGAATTTACAGGGTACAGAGGAATAACACCTGAGTCCTCAGGAATGGCAACGCATGGGGGGTATCATGGGCGAAACGGTATGTGTGTGTACTGTTATGTTAATGGTACTGCTCATGTCTATAGGCGATGGTTACCACTTTCCATCAGACGTCAGTATTTCCGAACGATTTACGATAAGTCACTTACCATCAAGTGAGCCGCGTGCTCGTTTGCCCCCTGTGATATATAAAAAAACATCCTATTTTCATTTATTTAAAAAAAATAGTCACCATTCTGTTACTTTTCATTTATTAAATCCACACGTATCAAAGTAATTACTAATATTCCACACCAGAGAACAAAGGTCGCATGTCTCTTGTTTTAGTATCTAATAACATTACTCAACACATATGTATACAGTTGTATTCTGTCAGAATGATTACCCTTCTATTACTTCTTACCCTTCTAATTGAAGCTACAAACACGACCATGCGCACATTTCTGCTTCATGGCAGAAACTAATAACCATTGTAGCGACTACTTTAATAAACGACGTAATGATACCCCGTGTTGACCGCATAATTGTCAGGTTCAGGAATGTTAAAAGGTCACGTTACCCAAACGAGGAAATAATAATTTATATACAGCCATCACGATGCTCCTAAACTTTTACGTCTTACTTTACCGTCCCCAGTTGGGTTTAATTTTATATTATTTTATTGACTTGAACAATATTTTCGGCCGACTCCTAAAAAAAGAACAGTAATGTGTGTATTTTTTTAATGGATGATAACGTAATGATAATTCTGCCTGCGTTACCGATATACACTAGTGTATCACCAGAGAGGAATGGCCGTATGTTTCCGGCATACAATGGACTACCCCTTCCTTTCCCGTAGGTATCGTAAGAGACGACTAACGGAATTTATTGGTTAAAGAATGAGCAGCAGCGTCCCTCTTAAAATATCCCCATAGCCTAACTGCGGTTGCCGCATGCCAAGCGTGACAATTACTATCTCTTTACCCAAAGGTTGTCTGAAAGAGTTGGCTTAGCGATAAGACCGCCTTTTGTATCATTTGTCGTTACAATTAAATGTATTTACTCTTTTATAAATGGTACAATAAAGTGTAAAATAAAATAGAAATGAGTCAATCTATCAGATTTACTAAAGTGTTCGTGGAATGATTAATAAGTTATTAACGTTTCGCGTTTGGTAATTATGTAGCTCACTATGTTTTCTTTAGACATCCATTTTTATTCTAGCATATAAGCGTCCATAGAGGGTTTTTTTTTTTTTTTTTTACAACACAGGGGGCAAACGAGCATGCGGCTCACCTGATGGTAAGTGACTACCGCCGCCCATGGTCACCCACAACACCTACGGCATTGCAGGTGTGCTGCCGGCCTTTTAAAAAGGAATATGCTCTTTTCTTGAAGGTTATGTTGTCGTATCGGTTCGGAAATACTGCTGCTGGAAGTTGATTCCAAAGAGTGGTTGTGCGTGGAAGAAAGTGCCTTGAAAAACGCACAGTGGAGGACCGCCACTCGTCCAGATGGTTGGGATGAAATTTTAGTTTATGGCGGGTTGTACGATGGTGAAAATCTGCAGCAGGTATCAATCCGAACAATTCTTCGGAGCACTCCCCATGATAAATTCGGTAGAAGATGCACAGAGATGCAACATCTCTACGCAGTTTCAGTGGGTCGAGCCGGACAGTAAGACGCCGATCGTCAACAATTCGAGCTGCCCGACTTTGAATGCGGTCTAACGGAAGGAGTTGGTACTGTGGCGCTCCTGCCCACAGGTGAGAACAGTATTCCATGTGTGGCCTCATTGTGGTTGATGTCAGGCAGGTGGCCGGTCGTAAACCTAAAACCAAATCTTTTTGTAATATGGATAAAATCATACTACGCCGACCCCAAATGATTGGGATAAGGGTAGGAAGATGATGATAAGCGTCCATAGTCATGAAAGTATGCAAAAATGATTTGACTATCAATTTTTCAATCGACTTTATAAAGCCCCATATATATTTTATTTTATATACTGATTCCTTCTTTACCTATTCCAATAATGAAGTACTGCGTTCATGATTCACTGTTCATCCCAAAGGTTGACTGGTAGAGAATGCTACTAGCCTTAAGTCTGCCTTTTGTACTTTATTTTATTTTAATCAATTAAATAAGTTATTTAAATAAATATTAATTTCTTTTATAATCTACAACTTAATCACGATTAAAAATTCCATTTATTCTGAAATAAGATCTAAAATTATCGCTTTGTACCATTTACAGTTTTGTAGCAACAGTTCAGTTTAAAACGCAAAACAATAAGTCATGTGATAACGAAGTCACAGATTAAACAATGTTACATAGTATTTTATCGATCCCAAGTTTATTAAATATGTAAACAGTTGGTATTTTCAGATGATTGATCGATTTCAGTGGGTCACATAGCACGCCTTAATGGGCTACGTTACTTGAAGCACAACAGAACTAAATAGACTCGAAAATGTTTAATAATTTCAAATACCAAACGTACATGCATATGTACAAATTAAGATAGTCCCCTGTGATAGGAGATATTTCCTATATACAATTAAGAATGCGTGTGTACCATGTAATTTCACAGCCGTATTTGATTTTTTTTTTTTTTTGTAAAAATTAATGAGAGTAAATGGACTTACTGGAAGTTTGCTTGGTAAATATGTTGTGCCAACACGGTCGTCTCGTAAAAAATATATGGTGGATATAAATCTCATACTGCAATTGCAATCAATAGAAAATCTAAATTTTCAATCCAATCACATCATATTATGTCATGGTTTATGGTGGCAGTATAAATTCTTAACTTAAAACAGTCAGCGTCGACTTGAATAGACGTGAGCATATCGTAAAGTGAGTGGGCTTTTCTTTGTCTCCATTCTTTCTTCACTAGTTCCGTTCAATTTTTTGATTTACTTTAGTATCATACCTACAATTCTTTTAATTCGTAAGAGATAATACAGTAACGATTATAGTTCAAACTAGTTCACTGATAACGGTGAAAAGCGTCGATTCATTCACTACAAGCCGTCATCAGCAAAATGAAAGCTGACGGACAATTTCTCCGGATGTCGTGTCAAGATAGAACAGCAACTTAAGAATGGACACTTGATGGATCATTGCAAGTTAAATCCAATATAGTTGGGTAGTATCCAATCACGGAAGCAATCCATTATGATTCGTCTGAGAAAATAAACGTTTTATTTCCTTTTCACAATTAACTTTGTGTTTCCCTTAGGTAATAAAAAAACGGCGATCTATATATAGGAGTATTCTATTTTTAAATATATTCACAGATAACTAGTGTGAAATACTGACACGTACTTAATTATAGTCCACGGTTTATACACCTACCTATTATCTCTTATAACAAGAATTAAAGCTATCCTTATCATGATTATTTTAACCGTTAATTGTACACTGCTGAAACTTTTTGTCAAAGTTGAAGTGGTAAACCTCCCCCACAGACTACCATAGGTAACTTTTTTTTTAATGGGTGATAATGGAATGGTAACCCCACCCGCGCTAACGGTATACACCGGCGGGGCACTAGGGAAGGATGATAGGTGAGGATGAAGCAGGTCAGTTAGCCCATCGTGACGAATTCAATAAGAATTGTTCACGATGGTTTCCAGGGGGAACCACGTGGAGGTCGACCTAATAGGGCAAATTGGGAAAATTAATAATGGGACTGTCAAACTCCATTGTTAACAATCCCTTTCCCCCCACCATAGGTAATTTGTACTGCATATGTATATAAATATATGTATATGTATGTTACATCCTTACCCATTCGAATCCGCTCATAGTAAGAGCGGTCAAATACAAACCCCCCATAGAGAACGTCGCTCCAAAACGTCGTCGCCCGAGGCACGCACTCTTGGACCCCGATGATCCAACTACGACGGCAAACGCGTCTTCCTCCCTCCCTACCGCGGAATCCTCGATAAGAGCCCCTACAAACACACCCACACATCGCACACACCGCCCCCGCCGGCGGGGGCGAAGAACCCTCGCGACACACGGTCCGCGCGCGATCAGGTTTGCGCCCGAGCGCATAACAACCGCGTCGCAATCTCACCCACCCAGACGTACCGACCCTTCGCCGTCCCTCGACGGGGGTTGAAGTGCGGTGGCCTAAGCCGAGGCCGAGCCACTCTGGTGCCCTTAGGCGCACACACACACCGCAGTCCATAAGAAAGAGTCGACACCTATGTCGCTCCCCTCTCGCGGGCTTGGAGTGCCATCAGCACTCGCCCCTGCATTCGCGTCCGGTGAAGCTGTAAAGGCCACCGGTTAGCAATAAGACCGCCTTTTGTACTACACTACACTTATTTAAAATTGTTCTACAAATCCTGTAATGTTGGTGCAATAAAGTGTTAAATAAATAAATAAAATAAAAATAAATAATGTAATAAAATTGTAACTAGACGATGCTTTTATATAAAAGATATTTAAAAAAATTAAAGTAAAGGTTTAAGTGACACCAGTAGATGCGTAAATAATATTTTTTCAAAATTTTATCCATCTGCCACTCTCTCTTTGTGTCTATCTATTTGTCTTTATTATATATATATATATATATATATATATATATATATATATATATATATATATATATATATATATATATATATATGTTTGTTCGGATATCATGCAAAAAATACTACACCAAATTGGATATGGTTTCCAGATTTGTTTGTTATTAAAACTTGTTGAATTGATAAACTGGTGTATCTTTCATCTTTATACACTATATAGGAGTGGTTTATTCCATTGGTATTTTACTTCTAAACTCCACGCGTGCGAAGTAGCGGACATAAAACTAGTAATATCATAAATATGAAAGCGTGGTTGTTTATTACACCTTGGCACTTCAACGGCTCAACTAATCGCCATGAAATTTGATATAACCCACCACATATTTGCGATTGATAAGGACACATGAAACTATTTATTGCATCAATCAACATATTCCAATCATGCATAAATCTCAGGTAAAAACTAGTACACTGTATTTTAAACAAATACTGTATTCTTCAATATCTTTTTTGGCTTTTAATCATGGCCTTTAATTATCAGCAATAATATCTATTATTGAGTATAGGCTTTCCTCATTGACTGCCTGAACCATCTGTAACCCAATGGATATAGGTGGGTGGGAAAGGGATTGTTAGTAATAGAGGCTGAGAATCCCATTGCTAGCAATATACCCAACCAGGTCGATCTCGTCGCGGTTCCCCCTGGAAACTATCATGGTTAATTCCTGATGAAGTCATCATGATGGGCTAACTGACCTGTTTTCATTCCCGTCTATCACCCTTCACTTGTGCTCCGCCAGCGTATCCCATTAGCGGGTTTACCATAACATTTTCACCCACAAAAAAAAACAAAAAAAAATGGGTATAGGTGATTTAGGGAGTCAATACTATATACCACTTATTAAGATTTTCGCTCCATATTGTCCTGCATTAGCTTGTATGGGACCACTATTCGTTGAAATGAAATGAAATGAAATGAATTTATTTTGCTAGAATGTAGGTAGTTTTCGATGAAAGAGGTTTACATTTCCCATATACATTCTGCCTCTATGTCGGCGTGCTAATTATTAACAATATGAAAAAATTACATAATTCTATATTATATTTCCCCTTATTAGTCATACTATTTAACACACACATAATTTATTACAGTAAATAGAAAAGAAAACAAGAGCCAAAGCGTCAATCACATCTCCAGTATAGACTGTCAAGTACATTTGTTTTTTTTTAGTTAAATATTCATCGATGGTATAAAAATTATTGCATAACAGCCAATTTCTAAGTTTATGTTTGAACACTTTATGAGCTGTTATTAATTCGTTTAATTCAATACTTATTTATTTATATTACATACATATTACATTACTATACTATACCATATATTACTTACATATTTATTTATATATTACTCATTAAGATTTTCGCTCCATATTGTCCTGTATTAGCCTGTATGGAATCACTATTCGTTTAAACCTTTCTGCACCGCACATGTTTCCTATCCATAAATTTTATAAATATAACATGCATATATAAATTACCGGTCCTTTCTTAGTTTTCGTTGTCCCCCACATCCGTTATAACGAGTACCTATCTATTTAATTACGATCCAAATTTCGAGAAATCATTTCAAAATTCAAATCATCGCTAATTACTACAGTTACGCTAACTACCATTTTCTGAGTATAAATTAATTAAAATTTACAATTACCGTTTACTAACAGACGGGCTTTATGCTAGTTTGCTATCTTGGTGATATAAAAAAAAATGTTATTAAAAAGTTCAAATTAAGATACGCCGTCAAAATAATTTTTAATTAAGAATAGGTACTCATTAATTATGTATAATTTTTTTTTAAAATGTTCAGTAGTGGACAGTTAACGTGTGATATAACAATAATAATATTTTTTTTTTATCATAAAAATATGTTTATATACATAACACTATAAAATTTACTAGAGCATTCTAAGCAACATATTAGATAGTCATAGTGAGATCGATTTATGAGGCGAATTATAAAATTAAAAAAAAAATGTAATGAATGAATATTTAATTACAAGAAACATGGTAAGTATTTATGTAGATATTAACAATAGGTATGTAATATTATATATATTATATTGTATATAGATATTAATAATAAGTATGTATGTCAATTCGTCCATATTCTTCGAATGTATATGTTTATCGTTATTTTCGTCGATTCTGTCCAAATTTTAATCATCTTTCAGGTCTTTCTCAAGGCAGTGTGCATAATGTTCAGCTATTCATTTCTAGTTTTTACTAGTCACTTTACCTACATACTTGCTCCAGCTAGTCACAGGTCATCACACACTACGCTTGCTGATGAAAGACATGATTAGTCTACTGCCACTTCAGTTTATAAATCCGCTGAGTTATGCCAATTTTAATACTTAATTATTAATTTTTACTAGAAATAGGCTTTGGATGAAAGTGGTTTGCTTGGGCACCTCTGTCCCATTCGTGTTTTCAACCGTGAAGCAGTTGTGTTTGCATAACTGTGTTTCGGTTTAAAGGGTGGGATATGGCAGTGAATTTACAGGGTACAGAGGAATAACACCTGAGTCCTCAGGAATGGCAACGCATGGGATGGGGGGGGGGGGGGGGTATCATGGGCGAATTAGTATACTGTGTTGTGTCCATGGTACTGCTCATGTCTATAGGCGACGGTTACCACTTTCCATCACGTGGGCCGTCAGCTTGTTTGCCATTCTAAGTTGCATAAAAAATCTTACGAATCCTTATAATTGATACTGTCGGCATGCATGTTGGTATAATATTATTATCGTACAGTACAATAATATTATTAATCTCCTACTCGTAACCCCGTCACGCCATTTCGGATTTATGTCCAATTCTTTTACTGTCACCGCTATCAGCCTTTGGAATAAAATGCCTGTGGATATACGCAGAGTAGTACGTATATTTTTAAAAGGACACTTTTTAATTATTTGTTGAGTCAACAAATTCAGTTCTAGTTACAAGTTACTCAATAGTTACTATATTTCATAATGCTTTTCGTTGTTTTGATATGTATTCGTATATATATATATATATGTAAAGAAATTATATTTCTTAAGTTTTTATTTGGGCGCGCTCCGCGCGATTGTGGGTTGTCTGCCAGACACGTTAGATGGAGCCACAAGTAGTCAAACGGAGAATTGACGTGATCGAAAACAAGGTGTGGATTTTTAGGTTATGTTATAAAAATAAAATTAAAACTGATAAATAAAACATTATTATAATTAAAGAAGTGCTGTAGAATAAACTTTAAATGTCGTTTCTTTGTTTACAGGTGAGATATAACTGTAATTCATTGTTTTAATATGATTAGTGTTGTGTTATAATAATAAATAAAAACTTTCTTTGTTTACAGAGAAACAATTTCTAGTTTATTTTGAAAACCCTTAATTAATCGTTAATAATCTTATAAAACGACATTTGTTGTTACAAAAAAAAGAAGATGGACCGGTTGCAATTCGAATTTGCCGTAATAGCATCAAGTGATGGCAAATCTAATGTATTAGCCATAACCTCTATAACTACAGAGGAAGGAAAATGTTATGCATTACCAGAAGAGTTAAAACCGATAAATAACCACAAAGAAATTACAAAAATGAGTAATTATACAAAAATAAAAAATAGCTTAAAAAAAAGATATCAAACTAGGAAAATATGGATAAAATTAAATGAAGAACAAAAAATAACCTATATAGATGAAGAGGGAAACATACAATTTCTAGATCAGTATTTAGAGGAAATAACTATAGAACAACCAGCAGAAAAAGATAATAAGCTACAACAGATCCTGGAAAGATTAGTGGAATCCACAGAAAAAAAAGAAAATCAACTTAATTTAAAAAACATTTCGGAGAAATTTATTATAGAAAAATTCACAAGCAGGAACTCAAATGCGATGCAATGGATAGAAAATTTTGAGAAGGAATGTATACGATTTAATATAACAAAAGATGAAACAAAAATAGAGACATTAAGGTTATTTTTAGAAAAACCTTGTTTGGATTGGTATAGCTCGATGGTCACAAAACTCACGGTAAATTCTGAATGGAAAGAATGGAAAGAAAAATTTTTGGAAACATTTAAAAATAGAGGATGGGATATGGTCACATATGCTCTTGCATTCAGATATAAAGAAGGATTATTAATTGATTATGCGATGAAAAAAGAACGACTTATACTGGACATAAACAAATCGATAGACTCCACAACGTTGATGGATCTTATAGCAACAGGTCTACCCAGATTTATCTTGAATAAAATAAACAGGGACGAACTCAAAGACAGCACTGATCTGTTCAATGAAATTAGAAAATATGAAGATATGATGTACAAGACAACCTCAAAAATAATAAAAAACAGTAAATTAAATTTTAAAATGAAAACTAATGAAAAAAAATCATGCAAAACTTGTGAAAACTTGAATAAAGGAATTAGATATCATCCGGAGGAAGCATGTTGGTTTAAAACAAATAGTAATGAACAAGAGAAAATAAATAAAATTAAAAATGTAAATAATAACTCTATTATAGAAGTTGATTTGAACACAGACAAAAAAAACGAGTAAGTACACCATTAATCAAGATTAAAATGTTATTAGAAGACAGGTTAGAGGTAAGTGGCGTTTATGATTCTGGCTCACAGATCTCTTTAATAAATTCAAGACTAGTCAAAGTAAAAGAAGAAAAAGATAATGTAAATGCAGCATATATGAGAACGGTTAATGGTGTAAAGAAAACAGATGGTTTAATAACTATTAAGATAAGGATTTTTGAAATCGAAGAAGAGATGGATGTATACATAGTGGAAAACAAAGAATTTGATGATTTCATAATCGGATTAGATATGATAAAGAAATTTAAATTAATCCAAAATGAAAACTTGAAGATAGAACAAAAGAAAAAAACAGATATAAAGGAACCACAAAATAACGTTGAGAAAAACTCTAGAGATAATAGAAATAAAGATAAAAAGATAGAAACATATTCAATAAATTTCAACGAACACATAAAAGTAGAAGATTTTAGGATTAAAATAGATCACTTAGACGACCAAAAGAAGACTGAAATAGAAAAAATTATAAAGGAATATAGAACTGTTTTTGCAAAAGATAAATATGATATTGGTACGGTTAAAGATTATGAAGCTCACATTGATTTATTGGTAGATAAATATTGTAGTAAAAGGCCATACAGATGTACAATAGAAGACAAAATAGAAATAGAAGAGCAGATATCGAGATTATTAAAGAATAATTTAATAGAAGATTCATATAGTCCTTTTGCAGCTCCGGTGACATTGGCATTTAAAAAAGACGAAAATAAAAGATCAAGATTATGCATAGACTTTAGAGAATTAAACAAAATTATTGTACCACAAGCCCAACCTTTTCCATTAATAGATGATTTGATAATAAAGACAAGAAATTGCAAATACTTTACTACACTAGATATAAACTCAGCTTTTTGGTCAATACCACTACGGGTTGAGGATAGAAATAAAACAGGATTTGTACCACAAGATGGACACTTCCAATGGACCTGTCTACCCTTTGGGTTAAAAACATCACCCGCTATTTTCCAAAGAATTCTAAGTAATATTCTAAGAAAACACAATCTCACAGGTTATGCTGTTAATTATATTGATGATATTTTAATATACTCAACATCTTTTCAAGAACACATAATACACATAAGACATGTGTTAGAGGCAATAATAAAAGAAGGTTTTAGATTAAAATTTAAGAAATGTACATTTGCTTCAGACTCGGTTAAATATCTTGGCCACATAATCCAAAATAATTCAGTAACACCGCTTAAAGACAATATAACTTCAATAAGAAATTTTCCAACTCCAAAAACGCAGAAAAATATTAGACAATTTTTAGGAAAAATAAATTTTTATCATGAATACATACCAAAAAGTGCAATTATTTTAGATCCATTACATAAATTGTTAAGGAAAAATGAGAAGTTTGTATGGACAGAAAAATGTGAAAATTCATTTAAACAAATAAAAGAGTATTTATGCTCTCAACCAATATTAGAAATATTTGACAAAGATTTACCAATAAAAATATATACAGATGCATCTTTAGAAGGTATTGGGGCAATATTAAAACAAACGCAACCAGATGGAAAAGATAAGCCAGTGGCATACTTTTCAAAAAAATTAAACGATGTTCAAAAAAGGAAAAAAGCCGTATATTTAGAGTGTTTAGCGATAAAAGAAGCTGTGAAATATTGGCAACACTGGCTTATAGGGAAACCTTTCATTATATACTCAGATCACAAACCGCTAGAAAATATGAATATAAAAGTTAGAACAGATGAAGAATTAGGAGACTTAACATACTATTTGTCTCAATATGATTTTACAATTAAGTACATACCAGGGAAAGAAAATTTAGAAGCAGACTGTTTAAGCAGAAACCCAGTACTAGAACCAGAAGATAACAAGGAAGAGATTTTAAAAATAGTAAATTTAATACAAATAGAAGAAATAATGACAGACCAAGAGAAAAATGAAGCAATAGAAAAAAATAAAGAGATTTTAATACACAAAAATAAAATTTATTATAAAAAAATAAAAAAGCAAGAGAAAATTATACTCTCGGAAGAATTTAGCAAAAAGCTTATAAAACAAGTTCATGAAGATTTGTGCCATATTGGAATCAGACAATTACAGAAAAAAATAGGCCCAATATATACAGCGAAAGGTTTAACAAGAAATATAATAAATATTTGTAAAAACTGTGAAATCTGCATAAAAAATAAATCAAGAGGCCAAGGAAAATTTGGATTAATGTCACAACTGGGACCAGCAACAAAACCATTTGAAATAATGTCTATAGATACTATCGGTGGTTTTGGAGGATCTAGATCAACAAAAAAGTATTTACATCTGTTGGTAGACCACTTTACAAGATATGGATTTATTTTAACTTCAAAAACACAGAGTGCAACTGACTTTATAAAATTAGTAAAGAATGTGCTAGAAACAGATGAAATTGGAATGATTCTTACAGATCAATATCCAGGAATTAATTCAAGAGAATTTAAAGAGTATCTAGAGGAAAATAATATTAAATTAATTTTCACAGCAGTAAATACACCATTTTCGAATGGATTGAACGAAAGACTAAACCAAATAATAAAGTAAATAAAATAAGATGTAAAATAAATGAAAAACATAATAAAAAAACATGGACAACGGTAGCAAGAGAATGTATAGATAAATATAATGAGACAGAACATTCAGTTACAGGATTTGCTCCAAAATATTTACTGGATGGCACGAATGTTACTTTGTTACCAAATGAACTGAAAATAATAAAAAAACAAGAAGATAGGTGGATTGAAGATAAAAGACTGGCATTAGAAAACACAAAAAAATCACATGACTACAATAAGAAATTATTCAATAAAAACCGAAAGCTATACGAGTTTAACATAGGAGACAGAGTTTATGTGGAAAACGGAAACAAATTAAATAGAAAGAAATTAGACGAATTAAAGATTGGTCCTTTTAAAATAGTACAAAAAATATCAAACTCCATTTACAGGATTAACACTGGAAACAAGAAAGCAGAATCAACTTTATTTCATATAACAAAATTACAACCAATTAGAGCAGAAAATGAAACAGATGAGGAAGAAAATTAAGGAAACACGAAATAAACGATCAATTAAGAATTTTCATTCCTAGTGGGGGAGATGTAAAGAAATTATATTTCTTAAGTTTATATTTGGGCGCGCTCCGCGCGATTGTGGGTTGTCTGCCAGACACGTTAGATGGAGCCACAAGTAGTCAAACGGAGAATTGACGTGATCGAAAACAAGGTGTGGATTTTTAGGTTATGTTATAAAAATAAAATTAAAACTGATAAATAAAACATTATTATAATTAAAGAAGTGCTGTAGAATAAACTTTAAATGTCGTTTCTTTGTTTACAGGTGAGATATAACTGTAATTCATTGTTTTAATATGATTAGTGTTGTGTTATAATAATAAATAAAAACTTTCTTTGTTTACAGAGAAACAATTTCTAGTTTATTTTGAAAACCCTTAATTAATCGTTAATAATCTTATATATATATATATATATATATATATATATATATATATATATATATATATATATATATATATATATATATATATATATATATATATATATATATATATATATATATACATACTTCTTATATATTAGTATATCCATATATGTATGTATATTAAGAGTAATGTTCATATATTATATGTACATTTCTTATGTATTATTTGTTGAAGTTTTAATACTGGCTGTTGACACTGAGTTTTTTTAGAACAATGTATTATTTTTAAGTTGGTTCTATGTCAGATTTTTATAAAACATGTCTCGTATTTTTTTCACTAAACTTATTATTTTATATCTTAAATACATATATGTTTTATTACTGCATCCTGCTATTTACAACATTATTATGTATAATTATTTCAGTATGTTACTATAATTATGTCATATATTTTTCACCACATCTGCCCTTCATATGCTTTTTTTTACCTAATAGCTGGTAGGGAATGCCATATGGCATTAAGCTCGCCACTTGTACAAAATTTTATTGTGCAATAAAGATATGTGCAATATTAATTTTTCATAATTGAACAAAAATGTTTAAATTAAAAGCAATAAATAGAATTTTTACCAGAAATCATCTTGTATCAAGTACCAAATAAACATTATTAAAATTTCCTTTTTAAGAAAATTATTTCATTACTTTCACAAAAATATGTGCATTTGAAATTTGAAAATGCTTCACAATATCGCATTTTAAAGCAATATTATGAAACCTTTTCATAATATAAGGACTCGAGCATTTTATTAAAATACATCCATGTCAAATTAAAGGTTTAATGTTCGGCTGACGAAGGTATAAAGAAAGGTTAAACAAAAATATATACTTATAAAGGTCACCTCGCTTAGCGGAAAGGATTCATGAGTTCATTATCTTAAAATTTTGAATCAATGCATCTAAACGACAAGTTATATTTCGAGCCACGCTGTCATCTGAACCTGTTATTTATTTATTTACTAGCTTTTACTTCCAACTTCGTCCACTTGAACGATATATGTTTATTAACTGGGATAAATAGAAGCCTTTGTCTATGACCTTCTCCATCTCAAATAGTACGTATAGGAGAGAAAGGATTGTTAATAATGGGAACTAGTAACCCTGACACCCTGGCAGGATATACTGATAACAATATATCCTGTAAGGTCGATTACCTCGCGGTTCTACCTGGAAACGGTCGTGCTTATTCCAGATGATTTCATCACGATGGGTCAACTGACCTGACCTTTCATGTTTACCTATGATCGCTCGCTAATACTCCACTAGCATACACTGTTAGCGCAGGCGGGTGCACCATTCTATTATTATTGATTAAAAAAAAATATTACATACATAAATATATCATGACGATGGGCCATCGAATGCACGGTAGACTGCCCACGCTCGCGTACAAATAAGTTTGCTAACTCTTACTTGTACCGCAACAATGTAGAATGGCCTTTTCCGTGACGTATTTCCTTTGTCCTATAAGATCGGATCCTTCAAATGTAGCGTGAAAAAGCACTTACGAAGTCAGCATAATGCAACCAACCGCTAAAAGTACAATATTCTCTTTTCAGTTGATCGCATTCATGGACCATGTTTCTCTATGTTCGCGCAAGATGACGTCACGACATGATATAATAAAAAAAATAACAAATTTCATAACGATTTGTCAAATCTAAGAGATAACAAAGTAAGCTAATTTCCTCCCACTCTTCTCTTTTTTTTTTATACAACTTAGAATGGCAAACAAGCTGACGGCCCACCTGATGGAAAGTGGTAACCGTCGCCTATAGACATGAGCGGTACCATGTACATAACAGAGTATACTGTTTCGCCCATGATACCCCCCATGCGTTGCTATTCCTGAGGACTCAGATGTTGATCCTCTGTACTCAGTAAATTCACGCCATATCTCACCCTTCAAACCGAAACACAGCCATGCAAATACAGCTGCTTCACGGTTGAAACACGAATGGGACAGAGGTACCCAAGCAATCGACTTTTGTACAAAACTCCCTCTTTGCTCGACAAGTCGTTAATACAATGGAGACTTTAACATTAGCATTTTTTATACAATTCTGAAAGGTAAACAATTTGACGGCCCACATAATGGAAATATAGTAATCGTCGCTTACAAACTCTAACAACTGTATGGAACTAACAGAATACTCTGTGATACCAACGATATTCATGAATTCGTGATTCTGAGGATTTACCCTCTCCCTACGTACCTTGTAATTTCAATGCTATATCCCACCCTTCAAAGCGAAACACAACGTGTAAAAGCAGTTGTTTGGCGATAGTAATAGATTGGTATAGAGATCTTGATACAGACAATCAAACGACTTCCAAAAAGGAGAAGATTCTAGATTCGGTTGTATTTTTTATGTTTGTTACCCATTGTATATTTTAATAATATTTGTCCCATTCGTGTTTCAACCGTGAAGCAGTTGTGTTTGCATGGCTGTGTTTCGGTTTGAAGGGTGGGATATGGCGTGAATTTACTGGGTACAGAGGAATAACACCTGAGTCCTCAGGAATGGCAACGCATGGGGGGTATCATGGGCGAAACAGTATACTCTGTTATGTCCATGGTACTGCTCATGTCTATAGGCGACGGATACCACTTTCCATCAGGTGGGCCGTCAGCTTGTTTGCCATTCTAAGTTCTATAAAAAAAATACCTCAAAACTCCATTATATGTAAACTGATTTCGAAATATTTTTTTGTTTTATCTGAAAGTATATACGCCTATTGTATCCTTTTTATCTTGCATTTGTAATTAAGGTTTTGTAATTAAATTAATTATTATTTTGTTGTGTACTAGAAGGGAACAATAAAGAGCTTTCCTTCATTCGTTCATTTATATCTTTAAGACTTAGTAGTTAGTTTTTAGTAGTTTTTAAATAAAAATAACTGGTTTTTCTATGGTTAAAGTCAGTGTTTTCTTTATGGAACAATATCGTACATTATTTTTGAGTAATTATCAAATATTTTGTAATAATTAAAATCTAAAAAACATGAAAAAAAAAGAATCATTAATAATGTATTGGGTATTTTCATTTTAAATTTCGTACTCTCACTTTAGCCATTAAAATGTAAATTCTTACGCATGATCAGAATTCCACTATACGTGGAATCATTAAATTAAACCGCTTCATCGGACCGAACACTCATTCGACCTGTGGTCTTAGGGTCACTTGTATTCTAAGGGATTATCTCTTAAATACAATTTATTTTTAATTAATATTTATTTATTTTTATTAATATAATTAAATGAAATTATTACTTATCATAAACGTGAAAGTAAATAAAATTTATTTAGATTAAATAATATTATTTGTTTATACAGGGTTCTAATAGGGTTATGATGGTAAAGTATTACCAGAGGAAGACTTTGTACAAAAGTCGATTGCTTGGGTACCTCTGTCCCATTCGTGTTTCAACCGTGAAGCAGTTGTGTTTGCATGGCTGTGTTTCGGTTTGAAGGGTGGGATATGGCGTGTATTTACTGGGTGCAGAGGAATAACACCTGAGTCCTCAGGAATGGCAACGCATGAGGGATATCATGGGCGAAACAGTATACTCTGTTATGTCCATGGTACTGCTCATGTCTATAGGCGACGGTTACCACTTTCCATCAGGTGGGCCGTCAGTTTGTTTGCCATTCTAAGTTGTATAAAAAAAAATTTAATACATTGCTACTATGATGTGTTTTGATGGGTTAAAATGGAATGGGAACCCCGCCTGCGCTAACGGTATACGCTTGCGGAGCACCAGTGAAGGGTGATAGATGAGAATGAAAACAGGCCAGTTAGCCCATCATGATGAATACATCAGGAATTAACCATGATAGTTTCCAGGGAAAACTGCGAGGAGGTCGACCTAGTTGGGTATATTGCTAGCAATGGGATTTTCAGTCTCCATTACTAACAATTCCCCCCCCCCCCCCCGCTACTATTACTAGTAGCGTAAAGAACCTCAGATTTCAAGCTAGTTGAAGAAACTATAACTCTAAATCAAAATTTTGTTACGTAGAAGGTTTTAACTAAACTTGTAATTTCTTGTATTGTGCGAAATGTATCGCATAGAATTTGCTTGATAAGCCACAAGTTTCCAAGTTCCTAGCACACCAATTCGACTTGTAAAACAAACATCGGCCTTGTCATCGAATATTCTACACGAAGGAATGGGTATCCTACCCATTCCATAGTATGAATGTTTAATGGATGAATTGTATTATTAGATCAATGTATCTCGGAGAATACTTTGTAGTGACGTATTGTTTGGGTTCATACGCTGAATTTCTTGGTAAAGGCATTGATTCCGTTCGTAGCGAACTTAAAAAAATGAGAAATTTGAGAGAAACAACGCTACAGCTCTCAAGGTTTTTAAACTCTGTACAAATAAAAGTAAATGCGTATTTCGTACAATGTTTAATCTATTGTTTCTTCGATATGATGATTTTGTTTTTTCACAGAAACTTTTCAATTGGATTTTATTTTAACAGGATATTAAATGACATTTTTGTTTTGTGATCCTGTTTGATGATTTTTTTTTTATCAAAATGATTGCTTTTGTTCGTTTTCTCAAAATTGCAGTTGTACTTTCAGAAATTTTAAATCATTGCAAAGATTGTTTGTGTGAAACCAGTTAAGACAGTGATTTTTATTATTTTTGCGGAGTAAAAGCGATAACTGATCACTATTGAAAACTTAGTTCAAAACTTCATCAAGTATCGTTAATCACTAACTAACTAGAATTTAGAACTTACTATGTTTGTCATTTTTAACAATTTTCGAAAATTCCCTTTACACACATACACACAAACATTATATATAATTCATCATCGTTAAAATATGAACATAAGTTTAAAAAATATTGCTGTTCTAATCCATTGCATTATCTCTTTTGGTAGGTAATTACTGTATGGGCAATGAAATCCTTTTTAATTAAATTGTAATTTAGTTAAATTATATTAGGATACCTCTTCGGGAATCTGAAAAAATCATTTAGTATTATGTATAATTTATTTTCTAATAATTCTAAATAATTCAAAATGCTTGAATGAATTATTTCGAAATAGGTATTTTCATTATTTATTATTAAAGAACATATTTAGTTTCAAAGATGTTTAGAACTCTTACAATGTAAACTTGATTTCGGTTCTACTCGCATCTTCACGTCACAGTTCACTGCAATCGCACGACTGCCCGAGACAAGTACCATAGGAATGCGAAACAGTCAGGACCAATTTCAGTGGATTTGGCGCGCCGAGACGTGCGGGAATTTCAAACGAACTAAATATCTCCGCCCGCAGTTTCAATAAAGTAAGGCAATTTGAATTATTTATATACTAGCCGTAAGGAATATTTTTTAAGTAAGTCACTTAAAACGAACAAAGGAGGTTTTTAATATGTAGAAATTTTTTGGGGACTCTGGTTCGCTAAAAGAACAGTGAAAATCTGAATTGATGAAATAATTAATTTAGATTTTTACTGTTTATTTTTTTGCAACTGATAGGGTTCAATAGCCACAAAATTAACATGGGAATGTTAATTTCGTGATGAATTATGTAATCAAAAACGATGTTATTCCTCTGTACCCAGTAAATTCACGCCATATCCCACCCTTCAAACCGAAACACAGCCATGCAAACACAACTGCTTTACGGTAGAAACACGATTTTGTGAGATAGATAGATAGATTGTGATTTTCCCCCGGTTGAAATTCTTAAAAAAAGAGTACCTAAAAATTAAATTTTTGACTTTGGTGCTGCATGTTTTGTGTGATATGTGATAATGAGTGGGTAGAAAAAAACTTTAGCTTTGGAAACGGAGATATGATGGCCTCAGTCTACTTGTGATAACGACTGGCCAAAACGTCCAGGTAATTTAGGTAAATTATTTCAGTTTAGAAAGAAAGAAAGAAAGAAAGAAAACAAAAACAAAACAAAAACTTAAATGTATGCTATAATTCCCGTACATAAAAATTGTTCCTTAAGAATGTTCATAACTTTACCTTTCCAGGAGCGTCGTCATAATTATCTGACAATTTTCAAAAACAATTCAACAATTTTCAATGTTTTTGACTGATTATACAAAAAGGTTTCTGCTAAAAAATCAAAACATTCTTTTCCATCTCCAGCTTGCCTGGAAGAGGTCGCTATTTAGCGATAAGGCTGCCCATTGTTACCTCTTTACTTTGCTTTTATGTGATTAAATATTCATTTTCTTTGTGTTGTTATTATATTAACCATTAATTGTCCACTGTTAAACATAGCATCCCCTATGAGGGAAATTTTATCAGTAGTTGCTACGCTTGGCAAGTGGATTGGTAACCGCAGTTTGGCTTTTGGTAGTATTTTAAGCTGATATTTGTGTGCATATTGTTAATCTTTTTAATCTGTAATCATTCATTGAAGTGAACAATACAAAGTTTTCATTCATTCATTCATTCGGTCACTCACTCGCTCTTTAATCCAATAACTCATTCATTCAGTGGGAAAGGGATTGTTAATAATGTTGTCTAATAAACCCATTGCTAGTAATATACCCTATCAGGTCGACCTCCACGCGGTTCCCCCTGGAAACCATCGTGGTTAATTCTAGTGGAATTCGTCACGATGGGCTAACTGACCTGCTTTCATCCTCATCTATCATCACTCACTGGTGCCCCACCAGCGTATACCGATAGCGCAGGTAGGGATAACATTCCATTATCACCCATTAAAAAAAAACATTCATTCATTTATTAATACGCATTTTATAATGCTACCTACTTCATTTAACATTTTAATAAGCACAGTGAAATAAAGTTAAGAGATTTTGAATTATATTACATAGTCAATGTAATGGGGTGCTATCAAGAAGTCACAACACACATAGCGAGATATATTTATATTATACGATTATTTATACTATTCGAATTTGCAAATAGTATTTAACTATTTGCAAATTCGAATAGGTACATACAAATTTCAATTTCCGAACAAATCAGGTGAAGATCATTAACAAACCAAATTAATCCGCGCGGAACGAGCTCGGCCACTGGTACTTGGATTCTAATAAGCGGCATGACATGTAGGTAAATCTGGTATTACGTTCTACACAAGTGGGACATTTTATGCGTTTATAACATCTACCTCTGACGACTCGACCAGCAATTACGGTTCTTGAACGACTTCAAAAGGCTCACAATTCGACGGTATTTTTATATTGCATATTGTGTACTCTCGTATATTAGACATATTTGCCTACAACTTGCTGGAGTTTCGTCAGATGACCACGCTGTGTTTATGTTCAGATATTCAAGATATATATTTTTTTTAATTATTTAATCTTAATTTAGTGATTTTAATCCAAAAAAAGCTCTACACATCGTCGTATCGAAATTAAAATCATAAGAAATACAAAATACACACACTAGTGTAACAAATTCTCTTGTCCCGTTATAATCGAGTGTAACATAAAATCTCGTAGAGTTTTTTTCTATAACTGTGCCTATACTTTCCAAGGAATATGGACCAAAATATAATCCGAATGCACATATTTTTCTGACATTATTAATAGCTCGTCAATCTAGCAAAAGTAAGGGGCTGTAACACGTAAAGCTACGAACAAAATGTGTGCAAACAAAGTATTGGAATGAGCAATTTGACGAATAGGCAAAAATTCCTGTTAACCTCGCACACTCAGGAGAGTTATGGGGAGGACACCGGGTCAAACTTTTGTTGATACTCGTATAACTCTGTTCCATTTACAGAGTCTATTCTAGGAATATTGAAAGAAACAGGTAAATTCTTTTTGTCTGTGTTATTTTTTTGAAAGTTAATAAAAATCAGATAGCGGAAAATCTGATTCTATTCGTTTGTTCCTTTATAAACTGTATTGTAGAAAAATATTTACATTGAAGAACACTTGGAGATACAAAAAGTAAATAAATGGACTCATTCATTAGTGGAATTTCTTTCCGTCCTTAAATGTAAGAAAAAATTTATAATTTACATAAAAATGTGCTTATGGCTATATACCTACACGGAGTAGTTATTTGTCGGATGTTGTCTTTACAATATTCAAAATCCGACATATTTAATAAGTAAAATCTACCTAATGGCAGACACGCGTGACAGATATGTATGTATCTAAAAATCTGCTTTAATTTAATTGTGTTTAAGATCAATCTTAATCTATAATTCGGTTTTTTAAATTATTAATATCGGTAACAGATCTGTCTGGCTACAAAAGTAAAAAAAAAAAAACCTGTCAAACAATTCTGCCATTGTCGTGTTGTGAAATAAGGAATAAATAATACTGGCCGGCTATCCTCATTTTTTGTCACGTTAGAAATTGTTGTATTAACTGTCCACTGCTGACCATAGCCTTTCCTATAAAGGAGGTTTTGCCAGTAGTTGCCACGTTTGGCAGACAGATTGGCAATTGTAGTTTAACTTTTGATGTTTGAAGAGGAACACTGCTGCCCATCCCTCTACCATAAGCTCCCTCGGTTGCATCTTACGACACTCACGGGAAAGCAAGGCCTATTTTATGCCAACATTTTACTTTTAATCACGGAAAATTAAAGAGTTCCTGTTGGATAGTCAAAAAACTATAGTAACTTATACAGCTTAGTACACAACCTTTACTTAAGTAAAGTCATTTTTAACTAAGACAAAGAGCGCGAATGACACGTCGTTTGTTAATTTTGACCCAGAATTCCCAGACAATAAATAGATAGGCATAGACATCGATACATACTAAACAGGAATAACAAATATACCACGCGAACAAAGCCACGGGAATCAGCTAGCCTCTAATAAATCCAGAGAGTGTACATACATCTAATTAACCTTTTCAGAGTCGACCCGACAAGCGGTCAAGATATTAACTATATAACTTTAGAACTCTAAATTGGTTATGTAAATTGCAGTAATGAAGGCTGGCTCAATTTAATTTGTGTTATTTAACTGTGCAACCAGTTGGTCTGATTCACCATCAACATTATTCTTTATGAACCTATTAAAATTATTACTGACGAATTTTACTAAAATTATACTTTAAATTTTATTTTATTTTTTATTTTAACCTTATAGCTGTAATAACTTAATAATTAACTATACATAACAACAATAAGTTAGAAGCCACCACGTATAATTAACGAAAATTTAATTACTTATAGTCTAGATAATTAATCTATTGAAATTAGAACTCTGTTTGAGTCATAGATTACTACTTGCTCTTCTATTGCAGTTTTTTTTTATTTAATTGTTTTATATAATAATATTTTATATATTTATTTATGTATGTATTCATTGTACATTTATATTGTATGAATTTATCAAGCATTGCTTTATTTTTCTTCTATTCAAAAATACACCACCTACGTATTTCTCGGTTTGCCCAATTGTTGACTGGTAGAGAACACCGCCCAGTATTAATTCCGTATACATAGCGTATACATAAAATTTTACTGTGCATTAAAGTTTAAATAAATAAATATGAAAACACAGTTTAAACGTCGTTAAAATTAATTAATGAGTAATTTACGATTGTTTTTCTTGTATAATTGCTGCTACTCCGTTATTCCTACTAGTAGATATACA
Organism: Galleria mellonella; assembly: GCF_026898425.1. Taxonomy (NCBI): domain Eukaryota; kingdom Metazoa; phylum Arthropoda; class Insecta; order Lepidoptera; family Pyralidae; genus Galleria; species Galleria mellonella. The sequence goes on from NW_026441978.1 coordinate 4,289,476, forward strand.
TACAAACACAACTGCTACTAAGTAGCAGTTGTGTTTTCATACCTGTGTTTCATTTTGAAGAATGGGATATCGCAATGAATTTACAGGAGACAGAGAAATAACACCTGAGTCCTCAGGAATGGCAACGCATGGGGGGCATCATGGGCGAAACAGTATACTCTGTTATGTCCATGGTACTGCTCATGACTATAGGCGACGGCTACCACTTTCCATCAGGTGGACCGTCAGCTTATTTGCCATTCTAAGTTGCATAAAATAATAATAATAATATATCCTCTCAGATCGACCTTCACACGGTTCCCTCTGGAAACCGTCGTGGTTATTTTTTGTCGAATTCATCATGGTGGACTTGCATTAATTAACTTGCATTCATTCTCATCTATTATCTTCTACTAGTGCCCCGCCGGTGTATACTGATAGCGCGAACAGGGTTATCATTCCATTTCCACCCATTTAAAAAAAAGGTAATAATGTAATGAATTATTTGGTGTTAACGATGGCTGTAGTTCACGATAACACTTAAGACGGATTCTTTGGTGATAAAATATTTAACGGCGGAATAATTAACGCTGCAGATGTTTAAGTAAAATTTGACTCAGTGAAAATTAATAGATTATTAACATTTCTCACTATGCTAGTTTTTACCCGCGGCTTTGAGCGACCGAGATATGTTCACATTTCAGGATAAAGGAGCCTATATCCTTCTCCTTCCCATGTAGAAGGAGTATATCAAATTTCATAGTGATTGGTCAAGTCGTTAAGTCGCCAAAAAGTAACAAACAAACAAACAAATAAAATCTCACATCTATAATAATAGTAAGAATTATACTTTATAAAATGTCACATTTAACGTAACATTAGACGTAACATTGCATGTAGAAGCAATATGCTGGCTAGACGATTTAACCACTGTTTGAAGCTAGTCAAATTGACATTGTTTAAGTCCTATTGTCAGGCTTTATACACCAGCCAATTATGGTATAGTTATACAAGAGAACTTGCCATGGCGATGTAGCGCGTCTGGCATGTTCGAAGAGAACAGGGTTAATGATTTTTTTTTTTGCTATTTTACATAAACGTAAGGCAAAATTTCATGGAAGATTAACGATAATAAGTAATCCTATTGTTAGGACAGTATTCCTCACTGCATATCTAACGACAAAAAAATTATAATAGAATTATTTGAATTAGTATTTTTATTTATTAATATATAGTTTAATAATATAATAATAGTTTGAATGTATAATATAATAATGTCAAACTTGTAATTAATTATAATTAATTTATAATCACAATGACTGTAAACTATGAGTATATATCTGAAAATAGAAAAATTATTATTATTATTCTTAATTAAAACAAGTAATCCGCCCCGGATTCTCGTGGACATATAGAAAATTAATATGACTCATGTTACTTGCTGATGCGTTATCAGAAAAAGTTCCATAGCTTTTTGTTAGGTGAAAGAATTTAAAACCGATTGAATAGATAATAATAGTTTTTGAGTTCATTCTCTTTTTTTATACAACACAAGGGGCAATCGAGCATGCGGCTCACCTGATGGTAAGTAAATACCACCGCCTATGATCACCCACAACACCAATGGCATTGCAGGTGTGCTGTCGGCCTTTTAAAAAGGATATATGCTCTTTTCTTGAAGGTTATGATGTCGTATCAGTTCAGAAATGCTGCTGCTGGAAGTTGATTCCAAAGAATAGTTGTGCGTGGAAGAAAGTGCCTTAAGAAACGCACGGTGGAAGACCACCACTCGTCCAGATGGTTGGGATGAAGTTTTAGTTTATGGCGGGTTGTACGGTGATGAAAATCAGCAGCAGGTATCAATCCGAACAATTTCTCATTCATTAAAAATAAACATATAAAAAATCAAATATTTCCTATTATATTACCTTTACTAATAATAATGAGACGTAATGGTTTGTATTTCTTTGTTCGCTTATACTTTGAACATAATGTTATTTGCTTTAGTTTTGTATATGTAATTTTATATGTGAGCGCATAACTGGAGCGCTCAAGTAACAACTCATACAGGACAATGTAAGGAATTCGCAAATCTAATTCCGTTCTCTTCATAAATAATATACAAATATATCCGGAATGTGCGTAACTCTCGTATGCATGTCTTTGAAATTCAATTCCGTGTAATCTCAATAAATTACCCGCTTTTAACTTTTACCCGCGACTTTGTTCGCGTGACCAGAACATATTGACTGGCCGGGTTAAATAGTAATTTAAGTTCTTCAACATCTCAAATACGATTGAACCTAAATGGTTACCTACAGTGTTTTTTATCTTTATTATTATATCAACTTTTAACTGTCCACTGCTGAACATAAGACTTTTTTAAGCTTTGGAAGTTTTTCTAGTAGTTGCCACGCTTGGCAGGCGGATTGGCAGCCGCAGTTAGGTTTTAATAATAATAATAAATCTTTTATTTTCAGGTATATGCCCATAGTTGACAGTTATTATGATTAAAATTTCCTTTTAATTAATTACAAATTATAAGTTTTAAAAATCTTTTTAGAGGGACGCTGCTGATGGTCCCTCACCCTCCCTTAAAGGCGACTTCTTTTACGACACCCATGGGAAAGGAAAGGCCTATTCTATGCCGGGACCACACAGCCACAGTGCGGATACAAAGGAATTTCTCTGACGAATGAATGATTTTTACAAAAAAAAATTAGAAATCCTTGCGAATTTTACAATAATGTAACAGAAAGTATCAAAAAAATTGCCTGTTAAACTAATTCAAAATACTAATCTATTTTTGTATCTACCCGCGCGAAGCCGGGACATAACTAAAGTATAATATAACTATTGTCATTTAACTAACAAAACAAACACCATGATTTATCATGTATTAATATGCAATACCAATTTCATACCATAAATCCCTTCTCAAGGAACCGCCTCTTGTTATTTATTGTATTAATGAAATTCAGGCTTTGCCATATACAAATATTTGATTTATTGAAAACCGATTTAATCTCATGCCTTCTACACGTACGGCTCTATTCGCATCAGGTGAAGGTAACTGTTAATAATAGAAATAGTGATCTTATTGGATTTTAGCTTAAATTTTTTTTCTTCTAATTTGTGATAATAATAATAATAATAAACTCTTTATTGCGCACAGTAGAGATGTATACAAGGAGTATTTATACAAAATGTGCATATACAAAAGCCGGCCTTATCGCTAAAAGCAATCTCTTACAGACAACCTGGCATGATAATGAAATGGTAACCCCGCCTGCGCTAACAATATACGCTGGAGGAGCATCAGTGCAAGATGATAGGTGAGGATGAAAAAGTAGGTCAGTTAGCCCATGTTAATGATTACACCTGGAATTCAGCATGATAGTTCCCAGGGAGGGCACGTGGAGTTCGAGGAGCAATAAAACTGGTACTCCGCATTACTAACATTTCCTTCCCTCCCTTTAGCTTAGATTATATCCTGTCAGGTCGACATCGACACGGTCTCTCCTGGACTGGTTAATTTCTTGTAAATTCATCACGATGGGTGAACAGATCCGACTTTACCCTTAGTGATATGCCATCTGGAGGACTATTGTAATGTACTGAGTCTCTCTAGATAGGATACGAACGAATCTATCAATAGGATAGTTTCCATCAGCACTCACGTTAGAAAGACTTATTCTTTCTAATCTAGTATTATTATTTCTTTTGCGATTAAAGGGAATAATTTAATGAAATGAAATGGCTCTTACTACGAGCAAGTATTACATTATCTGTGCTACCAATAATAATACACGTGTCCTGTTATTATTTTCAAGTACGTACAGCGTCATCATGCAGTATTGAACTAAAAAGCCCTTTTGTCTTCGCATATAATGGAAAGACAATGGTGTAAGTGTAACCTTTTGTAAGTACTAACATACCTTTCATTGAAAAATGAGAACACATTATGACACAATTCTAAGGAAATAGGTTACACGAGTTATACCTATAGTACCTATCGATAATTCTTTATTGGACAAATATAATTTTTATTATATACTTTTCGGGTTTTGAATATTTCTTACTATTTTTGTAAGTGGCGATCTATTCTCAGCAATTTCAATTTATAGCGATACATTCAGCAGTGAATAGGACATGATGAAAACTATCTTTAAAAAAAAGTATTTTGATGCCAAAATTGTATAAAACAAAAATATGTTTTAAATGGGAGAGATGTAATGTACTCATTAAACCTTAGACTGCAAGCCCTCCGCTCCAGACCACTCCTCTGGGTGACGTTCGAGCAGGTGGTCGTGCGAGTCGCATTGTGACAAATTTTTTTTTTAATACAACTTAGAATGGCAAACAAGCTGACGGCCCACCTGATGGAAAGTGGTAACCGTCGCCTATAGACATGAGCAGTACCATGGATATAATAGAGTATACTGTTTCGCCCATGATACCCCTCATGCGTTGCCATTCCTGAGGACTCAGGTGTTATTCCTCTGTACCCAGTAAATTCACGCCATATCCCACCCTTCAAACCGAAACACAGCCATGCAAACACAACTGCTTTACGGTTGAAACACGAATGGGACAGAGGTACCCAAGCAATCGACTTTTGTACAAACTCTCCCTTTATATTGTAACCAAACAAAAACATTGAAAATGAATAAATATTTTTGAAAATTAACAATTAAAAGCAACATGGCCACACCTAATCAAGCTGAAGTTATGAACGCTCTCATTACTTCAATACCTTGAGACACTTAAAAGTAAGACCTTTGATCGTTATCAAGCGATCGTCTTTGATCCTCCTCAAAGTATTTTATGACACAAAAACAGCGGCGATATGAAAAGAGCGAACAATTTGTAAGTTAATCTTTTATGTTTGTTTTATCGCTAACGACTTCCTAGTCACAGTACATTGGTTCGCCATTTAAGTGACTTAAAACTTTTCATGATTTTTATAGCTGTTGATAAAATTGTATAATTGTTTGTTATTTATGCAATAGTTTTTACCCGTGTCTTTGTCCGCATGGCCGAGATATAGGAGTATGCACTGATTAGGATAAAAGGTAGCATATATCCTTATACATTTTTCACACGTACATGTATATACGTACTAAATTTCATAGCGATCTGTTAAGCCATTAAGGCGCTAATTGAGTAATAAACTCAATTTTATATTTGTAACTAGTGATCAGGCCCGGATTTGCATGGTTGGATAGAATTTTGAAAAATAATATGTATATGTATAGCCTATGTTACTAACTGATAATGTATTAATATTTAACTATCTATAAGTGAAAGAGTTTTTAAAATCGATTCAGTAATTGAGTTTATTCATCACTAACAAACATATAAAAACTCAAAATTCCTTTTTATAATATTAGTTTATCTCTATTTATCTGCAAGTAACATGTATATTATTATAAGAGAAATCTGTGAGAATCCGGGACAAACCGCTAGTAAAAATAATAGAATTTTGCTCCGTGAAAAACAGTAATTTGTATGGTGAAAAATTGTAGAATTACTTGTTTAAATTTGGTATTTTAATTTAAAGCGCCTTCAATAAGGAAAAACCTCTCAATTCATCTATATTTTTTGAGTTATTGTAATTTGAATTTATACCACGTACTAACACTTTCAAATGGCGTTATATAAAATAGAGAGAGACATTAAATTGGTCATTAAATTATTATTATCAGATAAAATGCATGCAACCATCAAAAGAATGCAGTCTAAACATTTTAAGTAACAAACGAAAAGCTTTTAAATTGTATCTTGATATATTCGACATTTCTAGTGTATTTTTATGTTGGTACATAATGTAAAAAGAACATAAACAACTTATATTGTTCGTTTGTTCGCGTAATTTTCATAATATTGTATTTTAAAAACATCGCTTTAATTATAAAGTTTATAATGAAATGCCTTCCAATAGTATCTATTTACATACACACATACATATCTGTCACGCCTGTCTCCCATTAGGGTAGGCAGAAACAATGGGACGCCAATTGCTTCGATTAAAACTTCCTTCGCTTCTTCCACATTCATCTATTTATATAAATAAAAATATATTTTTTAAATGGATGACAATGAAATATTAACCCGAGATCGGTATACGCTGACGGAGCACCAGTTAAAGATGACAGGTGAGTATGAAAGTAGGTCAGTAGGCCCATCGTGACGAATTCATCAAGATTAATTACAGTGATTTTCAGGGGAACGACATGGAGGTCGATCTGGTAGGATGTATCCTAGCAATGGGGCTAGTATAGTCTATTATTGACAATCTATTTTAAAAATAAAAATAAATTGCCGAATATATTTAAGTGCGTCACTTCAGAACGACTGCATCGACCTGATAATATTCTTTTTGATACATTTCGAAGAACTCTTTGAAAGAAAATGTTTGAAAAATTGTACGGCAATTTCAATAATCTATAATACTTGTAAAATGGCTGAGTGATCGAGTCAAAAAAAGTAGTAGTGAAAATCCCCCCTCCCTGTCTTCACACCCGTGCTAGACGAGGCGAGGAGCTAGTTTAATATAAAAATTCTTAGACAAAATATTACAAAGTAAAAGAACCTGCTTCTGTCCATTACGTTTTCATGGCACGTTTGTTACTAGACCGACATATATGAAATTTGTCAGAGAGATAGCTTTAAGTTCTCGAACGGATGTAGATGTTATGCTCTCACTTTGAACACGACACGTTTAAACTTTATCGAATGTGTTTTTAGTGTGGAGACATATTTAGAAAGGTAGGTATAGATTTATTTACAAATTCTTCTTCTTTTCATTTAAGAGTTTCCTCTTGTCGATGCAACTAATTCATGCATTTTCTTCCAGCCATATCTATCCCAGACCATATCCTTGACCTCCCTATACAACATGACACCTAGTGTTTCTTTTATCTGTCCCATGTAGTTATTCCTTGGTCTTTCTCTTCCTCTTTTGCCCTCTACATTTCCATCGACTATGCTCTTTAAAAAATCGTCATGTCGTATAAGATGGCCCAGCATTTTTCCTCTTCTGTTCTCTATTGTTTTAATCAATGTTCGCTTCTCATTCACCCTTTACAAATTATAGATAAGAAAATAAATATCCTACATAATACCGTAAATGTATAAGTTTAAAAAGATGTTTAGAAATTTACTATACAATCATAGTTAAACAAATTTAAATCAAATTTATTACACACATTGACCATATTCAAAATTAATATATAAGCTACTTTATTTATTATATTTACCAACTAAGGGACCTTGATAGTTGTTCAATTCGCTCCCTTTTTTCTAATTTACGAAGAAAAAGTTGTATTGTTATTGTAACCAGTATAAATATTATTTAATACATAAAATATACATATGTATTTATTATATATGTGTGTGTGATCTATAGACCCATCTGATGGCAAACAGTTACCGTAGCCGCGTAACGCATGCTGCCGACCCTGAAGAAACCTCTTTAGCCCTATTTTAAAGAACCCTATGCTGTAGTCTCTTGAAAAAACCACGACACAGCTCACTTCATAACTTGAGCGTTCATGGAAGAAACGATCTCTGAAATCGCGCTATACGCGACTATCTCTAAGTAATAGGTATAACAGTCATAACTATTTAAATTCATGTCAAATTATTTTTTTAGAAAACTCTTCCTTCGATGAATTGTGCCAAATACTAAAACTAGTAAACGGTTATAATTCAAAATGGCAATGCAGCTTAATCGGTTTTCAGCCATAAAGTGGAGGTAATAGTGTACTGAAAATAAGCGTTACGGTGCCCACTATAAAGGTTATACGCTTCACACTGTTTGGCTTCAAGTATTTTAACTTTATTTTCATATTTATGAACAACAATTTCCAACTTGTTATGCAAATTGGCACATAGCTGTGCATTATGAATTTTATTACAATCTCTGAACATATTTATTTAAAGTCAATATTTTTTAATTTACTGCTACCAACAAAGAGTACAGTTCGTAACTTTTCTACTAATTTCAGTAGTCGTAATACCTGAAAATATTGAAATAACTGTTTAAATTATTTTCGCATAATTATTTTAATTCAGAATTTAATAAAGATCTTCACTTTGTTGTGTCTATTACAAAAAGTTTAATAAGTAATATTATAAATGTAAAAGTTTGTAAATATGTTTGTTACTCAATCACATTTAAATGTTAAACAAATTTATGGAATTTGATACACAGATGTACTATTGACATTTATTTTAATCCATATAAGTAAAGCTGCGAACTTTAACTATTTTAAAAGTGTAATGTTTAAACTTGACCTCCTGATGAATATAATGTCTGCCTGAAGGAATCATGGTTTGACTGTATTTCTTGTAAGGCACATGATATTTTCACTAATGGAGAGCCTTTTTTAAATATTATTTCTTGTAAGGATAAAAAAATCAAGATATTCGTATTCATATAAGAGATTTTTTGGTCTAATTAAGCTAATAGTTTTTACCCAGGAAGAACTCATCAGTATTGAAATCAGTTTTTAAATTTCAAATTATACACAGAACCTTCTTTGTTATTATCTATCTAGCTTTTAAATGTTACTTTGTACGCGACGATTTCAAAATTACGAAAAATAATGAAACAAACAATTTCTACTCATAGATGGCGTGTCGAGAGTAAAATATAGGCTAATTTTTAAATTACATCTACAGGAATACAACTGTCAGAACTGCATCTAATTTGGTGCAGTAATTTTTACGATAAGCAGTAACAATATAAAGGAAGACAGATTTCTAAAAAATATTATTTTGGCATCTATTGCTTATATTAGAACCCCTTATATTATTATTTTTTTAAATATGTCCCATGTACAGACATCATCCAGTTACAATTTTATTATATTAGTAAGATAATGTAAAGCAGAGGGAGACTATGTACAGAAGTCGTTTGCTTGAGCACCTCTGTCGCATTCGTATTTCTACTGTTAATCAGTTTTGTTTGCATGGCTGTGTTTCGGTTTAAAGGGCGGAATATGACAGTTAATTTACAGGGTATACAGGAATATCACCTGAGTTCCCAGGAATGGCAACACATGGGGGTATTGTAGGTGAAACAGTATACTCAATTATGTCCATGAATCACCTGTTCACATCCATAGGCGACGGTTATCACTTTCCATCAGGTGGGCTGTCAGCTTGTTTTCCATTCTAAGTTGCATAAGAAAAGATATTTTACTCATATATAGAAATGTCTCTTATCCAAAATGCATGCATTTCTCCTTTTCTAAAAAAAAACCTTAATTGGAACATTCCAAACTTTTAAAAAACTAACTAAATAAGTCCAACTGTTTTCAAATGATGCACTCGCCAAACCTTGAATATTTATTACAACTATAATAGAACGTCGCGTCGCAGCAAACTGTTAAATAAATTTAGCGCAGCGCGCGACCAAGCATAAATCTTGAAGATTACATACGCTTATGTTAGGAAAATTCATAATTACGACAGCACGACAATAAGTCTTCGGGAACCTCATTAATTATAATTCTTGTCTGAATTAAAAATACGAGTGATTCCACTTACAGCTATTTCCGTTTCACTATTACACTTCTGACAATATTTTAACTGGGAAAAAGGGATTATTAGTAATGCGGACTGCTGATTCCGTTGTTAGTAATATCCGCTGCCAGGTCGACCTCCCCGCAGTCCTCCCTGGAAATCATAGTGCTGAATTCCAGGTGTATTTATCATGATAGACTAACTGCCCCTCACTGATGCGTAGCGTATACCGTTGACGCAGGTGGGTAACCATTCCATAATAAAAATTAGAGACTTTAAATGTAAAGACACATACATATCTATATATATATTTATACACATCCTAAGACCCCCTGAAAGAGATCGTTGTTTAGTGATAAAGCCTCCCATTGTTGCCTCTTTATCTTGCTTTTATGTAATTAAGTTTATGTAATTATTCATTTTATTTTTATACATATTATTAATCTTTATAATTTGTATCATTCTTTTGAACAAAAAAGTGTTCATTTAATCATTTTAAAGCATACACATAAAACGCACACACAGAACACGAATACAGAATACGAACACACTCACGTACGCATGTACACACGCACACAAATACGCACGCATCGATGACCCACGACATATTTTGCAGACATATTTATGCATGAAAATTTAGAATATACGATACACAGCAGTAAAAGACGATATATTTCATAGGCACGTTACAATGAAAATATTTGAATTTAGAATTGTATCTCTACATGTAAGTTTAGTTTTTTTTTTTTTTTCAAAAATCATCTTTTAAGAAAAACGATGGCTTCAGTAGTCATCGCAGAGTAAATATGGTACCAACACAGGAGTACATAAATCTTTTTTAACTATTTTATTGAACTAAATGTTATTTTGTGGAATTCCATATATTTGTTTATTAGAGTTATTTTATTATTTGTATATAAACATTTACATAAACCTTATTGATTGTAAAAGTTTCTTTTCATATGGCACACTCACAATTAAGATATATCTAACAACACTCCATTAATTAAATGCATTAAATCGTAGGCAACGAATTGCGGTAAAGATCCAAACATACAGCCGAAAAATAAAAGGCTCCTTTTCTATTTTATCAGACAAAGGTCAAAGACTATACTGCCTTATGATCATAGATTAAAGATAGTACCTATGGTCCAACAAAACCATACAATTTTTTAGAAGATGACCTAACAATTTTTCACAACACGGCGTCTTAAACTCAATAATTCAACATCAGCAAGTATTCGTAATTAAAATTCAAATATTATGCAAAGAGGCCGCACCGGCTAAGTTTACGCGTCAATTTGAATATCCCCACTTCTGTAAATATTTATAATTGGATTCCCCAAAAACTTACACAATTCTCAAGAAGTTGATAATTTATTTATTTACTAGTTTTTCCGGTGACTTCGTCCAGGTGACCTTGATATATTTTTCTTTATGGGTGAAAATAGAATGGTAACTCCGCCTGCGCTATCGGTATGCGCTGGCAGGGTACCAGTGAAGAATGATAGGTGAGGAGATCAGATGGCTCCTAGTGATCAATTGAATAAAAAATTAGCCACTATTAGCGCTTCCAGGGGAAAACGCGTGGAGGTCGACTTGATAGGGTGTATTGCTAGCAATGGGCCTGTCCAGTCTGTATACCAAATTTTATTTGAATCCGTAAAGTATTTTTTGCGTGAAAGAGTAACAAATATCCATCCATTCATGCATACATTTGTATAAACTTTTGCATTTATTATTATTTATTTAATAAGACATAGAATGAAGAAGACAAACCACTTTCTATCACGTGAATCATGTCATGGTTGTAAGTTAGTTTTCGATAATCTTTAATTCCAACTTTGTTGAAATCTTAGATTTAGCCATTAAAACATTGAGCCTCAGAAACGGGTAAATTTTTTGTCAACTAATTGTCAAATTTTTCATCAATGTTCTATATATATATATATATATATATATATATATATATATATATATATATATATATATATATATATATATATATATAATATCATATATTTATTAAATAATATATCTTGACGTATTATTTAATAAATAAAATGAGTGTTTACGTATAAAAAAAAGAATATATAGAAGTTATAAAGGAATCACTCATAACTATTTATCACTCAAAATTGTATGAAAATGTTGACCAGTTTTACACGAAGCATTTCTATAGTGATACTCTCTTTATAAAGTCTAAGGTTGAAATGTACTATATTCTTTCAAATACGAATCAACCGTATAAAATGCTGAGGAAATCTGATACTATTTAAAGTGTATCAAGTTTCAATGCGGCCATACAACCAAGGCTACAATTTGATTATACCGGAAAGTTTAAATTGAAAGTATAACTTTGTAAATGAAGTTTGTATACCTACACTCATACAGTATATGTATGATCTTACTAGATCCTTTTGGAATCGTGTGTTGTTAAAATTTATATTATTTATATCTTTAGAAAATGCATACCTGGCGACAAAACATTTTATATGCAACTTACAAGGGCAAACTAGCTGACGGCCCACCTGATGGAAAGTGGTAACCGTCGCCTATAGACATGAGCAGTACCATGGACATAACAGAGTAGGTATACTGTTTCGCCCATGTTACCCCCCATGCGTTGCCATTCCTGAAGACTCAGGTATTATTCCTCTGTACCCAGTAAATTCACGCCATATCCCACCCTTCAAATCGAAACACAGTCATGCAAACACAACTGCTTTACGATTGAAACACGAAGATTTTATAATGAAATTATTTAAATTAGTATTTTGTAATTAATGTGTATTTTAAAATTAATAATAATAATTTGTATAATTAATAATGTAAAAATTGAAATTAATTAATTAAAAGAAAATTTTAATCATAATAACTGTAAATAAAAGATAAACCTGAAAATAAAAGATTTATTATTATTATTATTTAAGTGACTTTCAAAAGTAAGTGATTATTAATCTGTCTCTTCTTTTTGTTACACACAAAAAAGTTGTAGGTATTTTTTATGATACTTGGAATGACAAAGCTGATGACCCGACTGATGGAAAGTGATCACTATGACTCTGTGAGACCCATAATACTCTTCATGCATTGCCTGTAATATTATCGTCAATTTTGAATCGCTTTATGTATTTCTTTTTGAAATTAATAGAGTTCACTCCTATGTTGGTCTAATATTAATTGTCATAATCCTGATATTTTTTGTAAACTCTATTTATTTCAGACTAACGTAGACACATTGTAGATACTTTGTAGATACATTGTAGACACATTATAGACACGTTGTAGACACGTTATAGATTTAATATATTGTCGCAAAGAAAAATAAAAACGTCGTACAATTGCAAACATTTTGCTCTCCTACTATATCGTGACGGTATAATCTTATGATACTATGCTACGGTAAGTTATTAATTAACGTACCAATTCTCTAATTCGCCAAAGGGAACCCAATATTTGTATATCCAATTCAGCCAACACTTGCCAAATATACAATTAGTCTAATGAATAAATCCACTACGAATCTACGAATATACTTATGTTAATTGAAATTGCGGATATATAGCCAAATATAAACAATATATTATTTCCAATTTGATCCATATGGCATTTCATGAAACAAGATACATTCTATTTTTTAATATAAAAATTGTCACTTATGATGGCCAGCATCATACTTTCAAGTATATTGCGAAATATGAAATTATTCTGAAGCCATACCATTGATCACACCAATACCCTTGGAGCTTTGCCAGCTGCATGGAATTGCAAATTGCATTCCCAGTTCCCTGGCACGAACGTGACCAGGTGATACAGAACACTTCAATTGAAACTCAATTAAAATTGTGCTTAGTGTTGTATTGGAAATTCAATTACTTAACCATTACCTTTCACTAACAAACACTACTAATTTCCTAGTAACACTTGAGATGTAGAGATTATTAAAGTACATACATTATTAGTGTTATATATTAATTACATTATTTATATTATATGTACATCAATATTATTAACCGACTTCAAAAACTAGTAGAGTCTTAATTCCATTGTAACTTTTTACGTATATTACTTATTATGATCGCCAATTTTGAATCGGTTTTAATGATTCTTTTATAAAGATTACTATTTTTTTCAATATTATATTATAATAATAAAAGAACTTGTCGGATGAGTTTTTTAAAACGAAAAGCGTACGTATCGGAGTTTGACAACGTTGACTTTATCTGTCAATTGAACAAGATTCAATTGTTTTTGAATATTTATTGAATACATTATTTAAATATGTAGTTCTTCGAACGCAAATTAAAACGTTAATCGTACAATAAGATTATTATGAACTTACTCTAAATTTGAATTTTGATGATAAAGTTTTTTTATGCAACTTAGAATGGCAAACGAGCTGAGGGCCCATCTAATGGAAAATGGTAACCGTCGCCTATAGACAGTGAACTATACCATAGCCATAACAGAGTACACTATGCCACTAATGATACTCTTCAAGAAAAATATTGGAAATCATAGATTTTTACTAAAATATTCAGTACAGAGTGGTTTCAAAGGAATTTTCTCCCGTAAGTGCTTAAGCTGTGGAATGAGCTCCCTGCCGAGGTTTTCCCTAAGGACTGCAGTATAGGGTACTTCAAAAAATATATATTGACGTTTTTCAGGGTTGGCAATACGCACGTATACCCCTAGTGTTGCAAGCGTCCATAGGTTACAATGATCATTTACCATCAGACGGGCTGTATGCTTATTAGCCACTTTGTGGTATAAAAAAAAGTAAGTTGAGTTCACTTAAGGTCACTTACACCTTCGTATTTTATTAAAATTAAGACACAATACTTACAGTTGACAACTGCTATCATAAATAATTTTGACCAATCCAATTCAGATAGGCTAACAGCCCAACTGATGGAAAGTGGTAACCGTCGCCTATAGACATGAGCAGTACCATGGACATAACAGAGTATACTGTTACGCCCATGATACCCCCCATTCCTGCGTTGCCATTCCTGAAGACTCAGATGTTATTCCTATGTATCCTGTAAATTCACGTCATATCCCACCCTTCAAACCGAAACACAGCCATGCAAACACGACTGCTTCACGGTAGAAACACGAATGCGACAGAGGTACCCAAGCAATCGACTTTTGTACCAAGTCTCCCTCTGGTGAAATACACCTATGGAGAAAATACAGGATTGACTTATTCTATGCCGGCACCACATGGTAAATTACCTTAATACCATAAGTAATAACCGTGATAAATCTAATTAAGATTACGAATAACATTTGTATTAAAAAAAAGTAATACAAAACTTCAACAGTAATCGCATACGAAAAGTGCCGACTTCGTTACATAATTTTATTCCACTCCCATTTTATTTGGAGAAACTTCGAGATTAGATCTACAGAAGTTGCCCTTTTACATAAATGTTTCCTTAAGTACCGTAAGAGGAACGGACGGCTGTCAAAGTCAACTTTTCAACCAGTCACGCGAGCCTAAAGTATTTTCCGTATTTGATATCTATATTTATCCGTCCGAACTGAGCGGTGGAACGATTTAATATACTGCCTCACATTCCGATGGTTTATTTTTTTATGCAAGTTTTAACTTGGTAAACAAGCTAACAGCCCACCTGATGGAAAATGTTAATCATCGTCTATAGATATGAGCAATATCATGGACATAACAGCGTATATTGTTTCGCCCATGATACCCCCCATGCGTTGCCATTCCTGAAGACTCAGGTGTTATTCCTCTGTATCCTGTAAATTCACTGCCATATCCCATCCTTCAAACCGAAATACAGTCATGCGAACACAACTGCTTCACGGTAGAAACACGAAAGGAACAAAGGTATCCAAGCAAATGACTTTTGTACAAAGTATCTCTCTATAGGTATTAGCTTCAATCCCGCATAATAAAATTATGGGTATAATAATGAGTTCCCTTGCTTACCCATGGTTGTCGTAAGAGGCAACTAAAGGAACTTAATGGTCGAGGGGTAGCTTAAATACAGTTGCCAATCCGTCTGCCAAGCGTGACAACTACTGGCAAAATCGGTTCAAAATTGGCGAAGGCATCGCGACACATACGACAAATATTTACAGCTATTAGTGTATAGTGCGTTATTTATTTTTTCTAGTATATCGTGTCGTATCAAGAGGTGAAGGGACTCGCTGAAAATCGTAGTGAGTGGCAAGAGCTCCACCGGCATGAGCGCAGCTCTTAAATAGAATAGTAAAAAAATAAATAAATCAATAAGAAAATACAACACAATTTAAAACTCCCTACTCGACTTTCTCCTCCTCCTTCTATTTTCCTACTTGAATTCGAACGGAAAAGATCAACTGGGTCGGTGGAAAAAATATCTACGTCATTTCTAGAATTTACTTTACTGTCGCCTCGCTCACGTACTTTCTATAATTACACGAATCTCGTAGTAACACAGACATTGGATTTTAATAGATGTAGCATTATAAATATAATACCAGTATATAATAATGTTACCTAATAACAAGTAACTTTCCCTAAAAATAGGTTTTTAAAAAAGCCTACTTATGATGCTTGAGGCTTGCTTGGCGCTAAAAATTTAGTTTGTTCTTACGTAAAATATGTATTGAAAAAAATTTTGACAAAATAATCAAAAAATTATTTATATAAACGTAAGGTGAAGTTATTAATTTGATTTAAAAATTGCGTTACAAATGGTATTGTCGAATATTTGCTGTTGAAGGTTGTATTATAAATATTTTTTTTTAATAAAATGTCAGTGAAGTTTTCTTTCTGTCAAATTCTATGTATAGCATACATACATATACAATATATTTGACAATTATATGTTTATTTTTATAATATTTTTACAATCAGTTGGGTTTATTTGCATATTATACCACATATATAAGTTAAATATTAACTTGAGCAACACTGATGACGTGATTTTCAAAATCTTTCTTATTAAATATTTTCATGATGACGAAAGCGACGCCATTTTTTCCATTAAAAAATCTTATAACAACTATAATATACCATTGTAAAAATAATAACTATGACTCGAAATAAAATTATATAAAAACTCATATATGATCAACATGATATCCGTTTTGATTCATTACAAGTAGAGGGACGTTAATAATCTATTGTAGCATATGTATTATCACAGCAAGTATTTTCCATACAATTCAAAGCAGCGTCATCTATTGCCATGTACATCTGTGTAGTAAGGACAATCAGACTACACCGTAATGTAAATAATTTCGTCAATTTCCATGATTCCGAAAGGAAAATAGAGTTTGGTTCTCCCGTATTTACCTCGGTTGTACTGATTGAGGTCACCGGTAATGGCGGACGGAATTACTCGATTTAGACCAGAGTTTTATTTATTAATTCGTAATTTTATTTGACGTCAGCCGTTTCCCGCGATTTCGTGATTAGAATTTTGTCAAAATGTTTTTTTTAACTCACCGTCAAGGATCAGGTATCGCATATTTTATAGCTATATGTATCTCGTCCTTATGGTGATGGATTAAGGATATGACATGTCACCACTCTTTTTTATGCCAAGAATGTGATAAGAGGCAACTAAGGGAACAAAATACTGTGCATTAATGTACAGTCTATTTCAATAGAAATTAATCGTAATTTAGAATTATGTTCTACAAAATAATCCCATTTCAATGGGAAAACCAGTTATTTTGATTTAAAAACTAAACTACTTAACCAATTTTGATAATATTTCTATGGAACCACTCTGTAAGTATATCCTTTCCGATAATAAAAAGAATTTGCCAAATCGGTTAACAACTGACGGCATTATAAAAAAAAACTAAAATAAAAAAATGCAAGAGAATTGAGAACCTCCTTTTTTTAATTTTGTTGAAATTTTCAAAGAAACACTCTCTAAGTGAAATTAGTAACAAATCGAAATATTTTAGCAATTAATTAATTTTTGATTTGCACCTATTAGGGTCCTGGAGAACTTAAATAATGTAGCGGACTGTATTTTTTTTTATACGACTTAGAATGGCAAACAAGCTGACGGCTCACCTGATGGAAAGTGGTAACCGTCGCCTTTAGACATGAGCAGTGCCGTGGACATAACAGAGTATACTGTTTCGCCCATGATACCCCCATGCGTTGCTATTCCTAAGAACTCAGATGTTATTCTTCTGTACCCAGTAAGTTCACGCCATATCCCACCCTTCAAACCGAAACACAGCCATGCAAACACAACTGCTTCACGGTAGAAACACGAATGAGACAGAGGTGCCCAAGCAAACGTCTTTTGTACAAAGTCTCCCTCTGGTGACTTTAGGATACTTATAATTTTAAGATAATAATTGCAAGAGTTGTTTTTATATCAGACGTTAACTGTCCACTGCTGAACATAGCCTCTCCCATAAGGGGGGTTTGCTAGTAGCTGCTATACTTGGCAGACGAGTTGGCGACCGCAGATTAGTTTTTGGTGATATTTTAAGAGAGACATTACGGCTTATTCCTCCACCATAAGCTCCCTTAGTCGCCTCTTACGACAGCCACGGGAAAGGAACTTCTGTTCAGTGGGTGTCGCAAGAAGCGACTAACAGAATGGTTGAAGGATGGGCAACAGCGTCCCTCTTAAAACATCACCAAAACCTATCTGCGGCTACCCCCCCCCCCCCCCTCCGTCCCTATGGAAGTGGCCTATTTCCAGCAATGGTCATTTAATGGCTGATATGATGATACTAATAAGAAAAAAATGTCTTCATTAAGAAATAAGAAGAAATAAAGAGAATTCAAAAAATTATTTTTATTAATGATCCTTTTCAAATTATGGTCTCGACTTTTTTGCCATTATGATAAACAGTTTAACAGAGTAATAACCCGTTATTTAAAACTTGAAAATTCATAACAAAATTTTGTTTTGTTACTTTTAATATTCATTTACGATGGAGCCTCTACGTCATTAAAATTTTATGCAAAGGGTATCTGCTTATTGGAGCATTTTGACTCTTGGCTCTTTACTGGCTCGAATTAATTTATTTCCCTTTTTATATAAATATTTAAGTCTCTAGTTAAGATTTATTAATGACAAGATTTCTGTGCATTGTTTAACTAAACACAAAAATGACTGTCTAGTACTCCATTCTTTATTTTATGGATAAAAATGACATGTTAACTGGCCTTTGCTATTGGTTTATGCCCATACCGTACCTGTGAGGAATGATAGGTATTTTTTAGTACTGATAGTTCGCATTACTAACATTTCATCCCCCCCCCCCCCCCCATATAATCCTTACTAGGTGGAACTCAACGCAATTTATCCTGGAAACAATTGTGGTTAATTTATGAAAAACTCATTACGATTGGCCAAGTGAAATGACTTCTTCTTTACCTACCCATTCTTGAGGAAAAAGGGATTAAAAATAATGGGGACTAGCGACGCCATAACTAGCAATAATCCCTAGAAAGTTGACCTCTACGTGGTTCCGCCTGGAAACCATAGTAGTTAATTCCGGGTGAATTCGTCACGATGGGCTAACTAATCTATCTTCATCTTTACCTATCATCACGCACTAATACCTCGCCAGAGTAAACTGGTATAGTGCGGGGTTACCATAGTATTTCCATCTTTAAAAATTAATCTTTTATTTATTTATTTATAAAACAAGACAAAAGATTAGAAAACAAGAAAAGGTCAATTCTGTACATGAAATATATTTCCAAAATAACTATCAGGGGGTGATTAGTGATCGATACTAATGCCAAAAATGCAATCAGTAAAATTTTTGTCTGTCTGTATGTTCGTTATAGAAACAAAAACTTATTTACGTGGCGTGAATTTACTGGGTACAGAGGAATAACATCTGAGTCCTCAGGAATGGCAACGCATGGGGGGTATCATGGGCGAAAGAGTATACTCTGTTATATCCATGGTACTGCTCATGTCTACAGGCGACAGTTACCACTTTCCATCAAGTGGGCCGTCAGCTTGTTTGCCATTCTAAGTTGTATAAAAAAAATAAAAATAATAGGAGCAGAGCAGTGAAGGGAAATGTTGAGAAAACGGAAGAAGTTACACCATTACCCCACACGCGACAGAAGCTTAAAAGCCTTAATGGCCACTTTTTAAAATGTAAAAATGGCTACCCGTACGACGCCGGGACGGGGCGCTAGTTAATTATAGAAATGCAAAATATATGTGGTCATGTGGTCCCGATATAGAATAGGCCACCCCTTCCTTTCCCGTGGGTATCGTAAGAACAGACTAAGGGAGGGCGAGAGCGAACAGCGTCCCTCTTAAAACATCTCTAAAGCCTGACTGCGGTTGCTAATCCTCCTGCCAAGCGTGGCTACTACTGACAAAACCCCCCAAAGGGAGGCTTATGTTCAGCAGTGGATAGTTAAAGACTGATATAATGACGAAAACTTAAGACAATATTGATATTTACACTCTATTTCATTGTACAGGATAATCTGTAGAAGAAAGGCGGAGACAATCGCGATTTCCTTAGCTCGTTTCTTACAAGATTAGTTTTTTTTTTTTTTGTATTATGTTTCATTTTAAATAAAGAATATGCACAGATGGTACGAATAATAATGGAACGCACTCTCGCCCTGGTTGGGTTTTTCGTACCTTACCCTAATAGAGATCAAAAGACTTCATCGACTTTTATGACTTACCTTACAATATCCGGATCTCATGTAGGTAATAACCGAAACACATAAACTATATGCACACCTGCGTAAAGCAATACACCCAACTTTATGGAGGTGTTTGAAAACGTAGGTATTGTGAATTCTCTACAATAAATAAAGGATCTTATGTCGGCTGAGAAAAGAACACTTATGGGAGAAAGCGATACATTTATTGATTTGCTAGCTTTTTGATCGTTACTTCGCATTTTAGAAATAGAAAATCCAATGAAATATATCACTTCAAGATCAAAATAAAACATATTAGATTTTAAGTTAGACCTTTAAGAGTGCAACTATGAAAATTGCATTCAAATTGCCGCAGTAGTTATTGCATGATTCTGGAACGAACATATAGACAGACAGAAACAGCTACGACAGTTTCGTGGGAGGATTAAAGGTCCAGCAATTACCTCCCCCTCCCCCAAATCCCCATAGCAATCCTCATATTTTTATCTTCAACTGATACTCGGCTTTATTCTTTAGCATAGTCACTAAAATTGTCGTGCAGTCCCGGCATAGAATGAGTCACCGCTTCCTTTCCCGTGAGTGTTGTAAGAGAAGACTAAAGGAACTTAATAGTAAAAAGATGGGCAGCAGCGTCCATTTTAAAGCATTACCAAAGCCTAAATGCGGTTGCCAATCAGCATGCCAGGCATGGCAACTACTGGCAACATCTTCTTAGTAAGACCTATGTCCATCAGGGGATAGTTAACAGCTAATATAATAAAACAAATGGGCACTGAAATGGAACCCTATTAAAATATCTGGATAGAGGGAGGATACAAGAATTCTACGGTTACACGAGCACGCGTTTATAGTCACCTTAAAAACTCCATAATGTAGGCTATTATAGTATAGATTTCGATAAAAAACTACTATTCAAAATTGACATAAATATCACGTACAAAAATAAACCGAATTGAGAACTACCTTCTGTTTACAATAATAGACCGAAAAGCACAAAGAAAAATATACGAATTCAAAAACCTCTTACAACTTCGATTAAAAATGGAAAAAGAACAAAAAAGATGCACGCGATTTAGCGCAGTGCAGATAAATTATTTGAATTTCGAGTCGAGTAAAGTTATTCGATTCGATTAAATACGCCGTATGCTGTCAACACGACTCGGAAGACAAACTTTTTAGTGGAATATTTATAGTGAAATGTTTCCCTTCTCTAGCGCACATCAGTGACAAATGTATCAAAGCGCATCTGCGGAAACTGCTTTTGCACTTTTCAGCATTTTGGTTCAAATTACAAACAACTAGCGGATATTTACATGTATGTATTATATTTTCTAGTTAAAAGATACAGGTTTTAGTTGAAACGTTTTTATAATAAACTCATTTTTTTAAAGTCTGCTCCGACGACAACAAAATATATTTTAAATGCAGACAAAGTCACGTTATAAGTATATAGATACTTTTTTTATGCAACTTAGAATGGCAAACAAGCTGACGGCCCACCTGACGGAATGCGGTAATCGTCGCCTTTAGATATAAGACATAACAGAGATTATGTATATAAGCATAAATTTTAAACTGATGTACCAGTTGTAGTTATATTAGTAATAGTAGTAATATATCAGAGGGAGACTTTCGTTTACTTGGGCACCTCTGTCCCATTCGTGTTTCTACCGTGAAGCAGTTGAACAAATATAATTTCCCGCAGTCAAAATGTCCCTCGTCTGCACAGGCTCATTCTTAATTTATTTTATTCAGGACTTTACATGACTCGATTTCGGATAAATAGTTCCAACACAAATAATTTTATTGCTAATTTTTCGACGTGGATGTAAAGGCGACGTGCTCCCATATAAAATCTGATTTAAAATTCGCGTGGTCATAAAATCGGATATCCAGTTACTGTTTAAATAAAATAGTATCTTAACTAGCGAGCTGATATTTCAATGCATTTTTTATTAACATACTGCATTTTAAACAAGATTTTTAAAGCAGATAAAGCGCAGAAAACTCCTAATGTGTCAAATTTACTGTCTATTTTTGTAATTCCGTTTATAAAATCTCGAATCACTGCACCTCTGTACAATAAAATTATGTAAGTTGCCGCAAATGTTTATGACTTAAAACGTTCCCAAATGTATTCGTTTCGTTGCCAAAATAGAATTCCTTTTACTGTATTTTATTATTACCATTTACAATGTATCTCTTTTGTGACTTCTGAACGAAATGTCAACTTAGTAATAAATCCGCAGTTTGTATGACACATTTATTTATAATCAGTATTCGTAAAGCCTCGTTTAAAGAGATTTAGTAATTTAGGCAAGTAACGAGAAATTTTGTAAAAAAACATTATCTATCTACTTTCATGCCAAATCCCCTATGGAATAAGCGGAAAGAACCAAGTGTCAAATACATCTCATGTTCCATCTATTTTCATAACACAGTTTTGCATGCATATCGATTTCGAAGACTTTTGACTGCTTTTTCAGACAGACCATGGTCTATCTGTGCATTATATGCCAGTATAAGGTTTATTTAATACACATATCCTTCTACATTAAAAGTATTCTAATTAGTTAAAACTCATTACGAATTTTTATACATACCATACGAGGTTTGTCCGGAAAGTACGTATAAAAGTTTTTTAAAAATTTTATTTTACAATTATTCAGGTAAATCAATTTTATCCCCTTCAAAGTACTCCCCCTGTGACATAATGCACTTGTGCCAACGCCGTTTCCACTGTGAGAAGGCTCCTTGAAAGTCCTCTGGTTGTAGGTTTCTCAGCTGCCCCGTCGTAGCTTTTTTTATCTCATTTATGTCCCCCAAATGCCGCCCCCGAAGTACCAATTTGGTTTTTGGGAACAAGAAGAAGTCACACGGGGCCAAATCCGGCGAATAGGGGGGTGTTCGGTCACCGTAATGGAATTTTTACTCAAAAACTCACGGACAACAAGAGATCGATCTTGGCGCAAATTTTTTTCATTTGAAGTTCGTTTCTTAGAATTTCGTGGACCACGGTTTTGCCCAAATTAAGCTCTTCAGCCACCTGTCTGACCGTTAAACGACGGTCCCCATTAACACAAGTTCGAATTCTTTCCACGTTTTCGTCGGAATGTGAAGTGGAAGGACGTCCTGAACGTGGGTCATCTTGAACGCTTTCTCGGCCCTCTCTGAATCTTTTTAGCCACTTGTGGACGGTTGGTTCCTTCACAGCATCATCCCCATAAACTGTTCTGAGATCGGCAAAAATTTCACGGCCATTCTTGCCGAGTTTCGAGAGAAACTTGATTACGACGCGCTGCTCTTCAACGGAAGCGGGCTCCATGCCGACGGGGTTTCGTTAAGAGGTAACTTCACAGATGGCGTGACAAGCCAGTTCGCACCGCACGGCGGTCAGACCAGAACTGAAGCATTGTTAGGGACATAAGGAAGGGGTCCTGCGCTTACCTGGCCTCCCCACTCCTCTTTCTCGCATTCCAGAACACTTTTATACGAACTTTCCGGACAGACCTCGTATATTAATTTTTATGCCTTAAAATATTAATTAACTAGCTGTAAAATTACCCACCACTTAGTTACTATACCAGTACGAGTCACAAATGGTCAGCTGCAAATTACTCGCTACTTAACTATAAAAGTGTAAACCATCTTTTTTTACAATACTTAGAATGGTAAAGAAGTTAGCGGTCCACATGATGTAAGCGGGTAAAGACAAGTAGTAACCATCGCCTATAGACACGAGCAGCACCATGAACATCACGGAATATACTGATCACAGTGTACTCATGGTACCTCTCTTGAAATACCATTGCGGAGGATTATGATGTTACGTCTCTGTACCCAATAACTTCACTCTCATATCCCTCGAATCGAAATACAGCCTTGGAAACGTGAATGACCAGAAACCGATTTCAATCATCTATGTTTACTCATTAATTACTCGCTACTTGATTACTGAACTAGTGCGAACTATGTTTAGCTGCAAAATTGCTTTACCATTTATTTACTAAACTAGTATAAACCATCTACTCTGTTTTAGTTAACTCGGTATACTGCGGACTGTACCGTCTGGTACCTATCACATAAAAGTCCGTTATCGTGTTCCGACCGCGAGACTTTTTACACTGCTGTAGTGCTGCATTTCCTGGTCACGCGATGTCTGTTCTTTGTGCAGGAGCGTTATTATTTTATTTATAAATAGCTGGCCATTGCGTCATAGTGCAGTTTTTAAACACATTAAAAAAGGGAGACTCTATATTCATTCGGTTTGCCTCTTTTTATTACGTCGCCAGTAAACATTCATAATTAGTTTATAACAAATCTTAGCAGTCGATATAGTTTACTCCTCTATTAATTCTTTATTAAAACAACGATCTACGAAGCTACTGTTTCGTTTGCGAATCAAATATGAAGCATACTCCGCTTCACATTTGCTTCGCAATCTTTGTATCTAACACGATTTTTCGTTCAAAACTCAAATTAGTTTCTGTGAATTATTTTAAAAAAATATGTCGTGATGCATAGTTTTGATAGACGCAGTTAATTTTAAATATTTTATTAAACTACGTGTTGCCTTGCGGAAGTCCATATCACTAGTTATTTAACTAGAATGATTTTCTTTCATTCCGCCACTATTAGTATGTGAGTGACTGCCAACACTTAAAGATTAAGTACCACTATTACTACCAGAAGTTCCACAACCTTACATACTTGCCATCAATCTCCGACTGCTATTTTGTTCACTCACGGTTTGCGATACGACTTTCATCTATAAACGAGTCATCTTCAAGCAAATTATTAGATCGGTGCTCGAATTTGATGGTCACTTTAGTCCAACTGACTTCATATTTACTTACCATCCATCAGTTGTATCTTTCCTGAGTAAAATAATAGCGCATATGGAGTTATAATCCAATTTTCATTATTTCAAAATAAACTAACTGAAAAACATACCCAAGAACAATTTCAGACCGCCGAACAAATGATGCTGAAATTTTGTATACAAGTAGGTTACCGTCGTATGCAACTAAGAAAGGACTTTTTATTACGCGACTGAAGCTGCATGTCCCAGATATGGATTTAAATAAATTCCACAGCTGCTTTACATGCCAATTTGGTCATAAACTGGATCGCAATAAAGTCTAATTTCCCCGGCTACATTTCAATTTAGAGTTCTAAATTTTATGCTAGAATATGTTTACAGAATTGTCAAAAATATTATATATAGATAGTATATACAGAAGGTATTAGTACGAGAGAGGTATGCTGTCAAGTAATAACTTTTATAATATAAAGGCGTAGTTTAACAGGGTTACGCTTATTTTCATATGAGTATAGGTTCTTATTGGGGCTCCCTCTCTTTGATCTTGAAAATCTTTGAAATCTCCCTACATATGAGTTCATCATACATAGGTACATAGATAGGTATAAGATATTATTTTTTCTTTATATTATTCAAGCCACTGAACATACATACTCGTATTCTAATCGTCAGTATATGTTTGAATTTATCGTGACAGTCCACGAAAAATTTCTTATGCTGCTTCGAATGGCAAACAAGCTGACGGTCTACCTAATGGAAAGTGGTAACCGTCGCTTACAGTCGTAAACAGCACCTTCACCGATTATACTGTGCTACTCATGACTCCCCTCATATGTTGTCATTCTGAGAACAAAAATTTTAAATTTCAAAAAAATTTTAATAACTTTAACTTATCGAAGTGCGACAAAATTGCAATTGTATGTCAATTTTCTAATTTAATTGATCTTCTTTTAATATTTTTATTTGAATACTCAAAAAGTACTCCGCTGGCAAACTAAAACGTTAATTATTGCATACAATGCATACAAATCAACCACTAAAAATTTTTTTCAAAATTGACAGGTAATTGTGACGTGAATGAAACAATAGATTTTAATTAAATTTAATACCCAAATATACCATATACTAAACACATTGTAACTAGTTATGCCATGTGGTCCCAGCATAGAATGGACCGCCTTTCCCATAGATGCCGTAAAAAGCGACTAAGGGAACTTAATAGTCGATGGATGAGTAGTAGCTTAATAAAACATCAGCAAACCTTAATTGCGGTTGACAACCCGCCTGCCAAGTGCGTGGCAACTACGGGCAAAACCTTAACCAATTCACATAAAAAAGTTATGTGTCACAGGTGTTTATATATATAAATATGTATAAATTGTACCAGGTTTCCATCCGCAATAGCGACACTAAAAGCTACCTGTATAATATAGTAGGTCTGAACGAGGTAATTTCACAGTGGAAAACACGAAGCCAACTTTGTCGTACCTTTAAATTTCAGTCGTACTTTCCACTTCATTTAGCCGGCAAAATGTTTTACTTTACTCATTTCAAAGATAGTATGATAAGTGAAGTTCCATTTAAAACATAAACAGGTAAATATATAATTTCTTAGCTAGCAGTCTTACCTATTTTGTGTGATTCGGTATTACTATTGGTTTAGATTAAACTATAATATTTAACAGGTGTGTAACTTCGTCTGCACGATAGCCGAAATCAGTTTGTTTAAAGTCATCTGAATGGATCAAACCTTTGAACCACTCGTTTTTTTTTTCATAAAACAGTTGTGTATCAGTATGGCGAATTGGGCATCACAGTGAAATTACAGAATAAGGTGGGCATAACACCGGCATAATCAGGAATGGTGACACGTGATAAGTACCATGATTATCACAGTATATTCTTTGATATTAAGTATGCTGTTCATATTTATAGGCGACAGTTGCCTATTTCTATCAAATGCGCAGTGAGTTTAAAATGCCTTCTAAGTTCAAAATGAAGTCAGTTCATAAAAATTATAATATATTTATTTGATAGTTATAAACAACCACTGCCACTGGTCTACGCGACTACATAAAACAAAAGAATCAAGCTGTATCTGATGATTCGCTAGACTGATTTATTAATTCAATTTTTTTTTTAAATCCATTCAATTATTTTCAGATATGAATGTGTAATTACGTTTTATTCACAAACAAATTTTTACGCATAGTTGAAAGTTGAGGTGGGCACTCCACAACTCTGAGGTGGGCACAACATGTTCATATTGCCATTGTAACCACAAGTATGCTACGATTATAATACTTTCTTTATAACTTACCATTAGTTCTCTGTGGGTCGATCTGAGCATGCAATATGGAGAACCCTGGTGCTATGATGGCGGGTAAGGTGCGCGAGCGCAGCAGGGGCGGTGGCATTCGCCTCCCACTGCCCCCCAGCGCTTCCGCCGCCGCCGCCGCAGCTGCAGCCGCACTGTAAGATATTCTTTCTTAACGAACTTCGAAAAATAAGGATATTTTACATGATGCTATTTTTTTATGTGCATATCTACGCTAACTTCTCAGAGAGTCGTAATTCAGTTTACATTTTTTTAAATTAGGAGTTTATGATAGTCTCATACCAATGTTGTTCATATTGAATTGTGCAAACAAATAATTTTTTATACTTCTATGGTAGCATACAAGCGTATGGCCTGTCTGATGGTAAACAGTTACTTTAGCCTATGGACGTCTATATTACCAGGGGCGTCATGCGCGCATTGCCGTTACTTAAGAAACTTTATAACGTCTTTCTCGAAGAACTTCATGCTGTAATCTCTAGGGAAAAACTAAGCAGAAACGCCATTTCATAATTTGTACATTCGCGAGAAGAAAGTCCTCTGAAACCGCACTGTACGTGACCATTTTAATTCCAAAGTATAAGGAGGAATTCCCTACTATGGCAGAGGTAAATATAAATACGTCATTGTTCTTTTCCATTCCCTATATACATATATCGTAAGAAGCAATTAGTGGAACAGCATCTACATAGTGCAAGAGACGGAAAACACAAAACAAAATCCTAAAATAAAAAATAAAAATAACGCTAAGGCGGAACTGGAGACCTGAACTTGTTTCACTGAATCTCAAGCTAGAGTTTAAATATCTTTATATGCCATTGGTAGAGATTAATTTGTACTAGACTAGAAGACTTTGCACAAAAGTCGTTCGCTTGGGTACTACTGCCACATATATATTCCTGCCTTGAAACAGTTGTTTTCATGGCTATGTTTCGTTTTGAAAGGTAGAATATGGAATTGAATTACAGGGTATCTAGGCAAAACAGCTTAGTCCTTAGAAATGGCATCGCATGAAAGCTATCATAAATGACAGTATACTCTGTTATGTCCATGGTACTGTTCATGTCTATAGTTGACGATTACTACATTGCATCAGGTGGGTCATCATTAGCTTGTTAGTTATTCTAAGTTGCATAAAAAAAATATACAAAATTGTTACAAGTGATTATTAGATATCATTAGTAGTATATTAGACGTACATGGCATTAATCTTATGATATTTATTTAATATTTTTAAAACAAATTTCTAAATAAAATGGGCATTACAACAATGGAACAAAAATCTTATACACTTTTGTCTCGTCGACCACTTTACGAAGAATTTAATATATTAACTGTTATCTGTAAATATATATTTATGACGCTTACGTCTTCGTTGGCTTTTATCCAAAAAGGAAATCATGTAAACAAAAAAGGAAAAGATCTGAAAATATATTTCAAAGGGAGGCAGTGGGTATTAAAATTTTCATAAAAAACTTTAATCTCGTACCGTCATAAAAAAAAACAGGAGTCTTAATAATTTATTATTGTGTTTCACAAGAAAAACAATTTCAATTCTGGTTGAAATTTTTCAAAACCAGTTTCTTTTTTTATGGATGAAAATGGTATGGTGCCGTCTGCACTAACGGAATACGCTGACGGAGCACCAGTGAAGGGTGATAGATGAGAATGAAAACAGGCCAGTAAGCCCATCATGATAAATTCATCTCATGGGGATTCTCAGT
The DNA here is from genome assembly GCF_026898425.1 of Galleria mellonella. Lineage (NCBI taxonomy): Eukaryota > Metazoa > Arthropoda > Insecta > Lepidoptera > Pyralidae > Galleria > Galleria mellonella. Next base: position 4,318,524 of record NW_026441978.1, read on the forward strand.
CTCCATTACTAACAATCCCTTTCCCCTGGCAAAACGAGTTATTTTAAATTTAAAATTAAACTACTGGACTGGTTAAATAAAATTTCTAATGGACTAAATTTGTAAGTATATCCTTACAGGTAAAACAAAGAATTTTCAAAATCGATTTATAACTAAGAGAGTCATGAGGCAACAAACCTAAAAAATACAACGGAATTGAGAACTTCCTCCTTTTTAAAGTCGGTTGAAAATAGTTGCTTTTTAACGATAAACATTTTTTAAGTATATAATAATTTAAGGCGCTATTCAAGTAATCGTTACCATTTTCAATCAACTAGACCGTCAGCTTTTTTGCAATTTCAAAATACATAAAAATACTAAAAATAATTTAATTAAGAAAAATAACAATAGTAATTTGCAATTGTCAAGATAATGTGTGAATGAGAGAGCATGTTTGAAAAATGGTGCAGTAAATTGAAAAATTTGGGCTAATAAATATCCATATAAAAAAGTGAATGATATGGAACGTTTGGTGTCAGTTTATTCATTAGTATACGCGTGCGAAGTAGGTGTGAATAGTTATTTATGTTATAAAATATTAAATATATACATAACATATTTATTGATCATATAACAATTACACAAAAAGTAAACACATAATTGTAGGGGAAAGTGTTTTACCTATGGAAAACCGAATTTTGAAAGAAAATGAGGTTTAATTACTTAATTTCCATTACCGTATTTACAATTTATAACCGTAAATTATCACAAATGTTGTTACAGGAATAGTTAACGCTTAAGAATTAGCAGTCTTAAATTTTTCGTTCAATTTATGTGTTAACAATTAAAGATATCAGTGGTGTCCACAGGTAAAACCGTGCATAGGTACAACACTTTCCCCTATTTAAAAAAGAGAAAAAAAATGACCGTAGGGTATCTCAACTTTAAGTCACCATCAGCGAGCACATTACCCACTGTAAAAAGGTTAAAGTGAATTTGTTTGTTACCTCTTGATACCTTTGCGGCTTATCCTTACATGTTTCTTAAAATACAATAGTCTTTGCCAGTAGTATTTGTCATAATATGGGACATAATTATGCTATTCTTTTTTTTTATTCCAATCACACGAAATAGCAAGCAAAGTTATTAAAAATAATATTTGTTTTTTTTTTTAATATCTTAGATAAATATAAAAGTGTTATTTTATTTATTGAACTCTTTATTGCACCAACAACATAAAAATATACAATAAAAAATATAAATTTCAACTGTAATACATTGGCATAAAGTACAAATCAAACTGTATACATAAACATACAAAAGGCGGTCTTTTCGCTAGGACAATTTCTTACAGCCAACCAAATTAAATGAGAACAGATAGTCTGTTCTGTATGTTGTATGTAGATGGCGCATGAGTGAATTAATCATTTTTACGTGTATAATATGCAAAACCTATATTACACAAAAATATCATATGCATATTATTTGCTTATTTATAACAAATGATACAATATATAATGTTCAATTTCAAAAGATAAATAATAGTATTTCTTTAAGATTGATATTTAATTAAAAGCATAAACTAGTGACTATTTAAAAGAGCATTTTCATAAACCTACTTAAATAACAGTTTGAATTATTAAATAATTAAATTATTAAATAATTAAATTATTAAATAATTACTTAATTCATATTATTTTAAACGTATATAAGAAAATAGACAAAGTTAAAGAAAACAAATTTTGTAAAAAAACAATATATTTATGTAAAACAAAAGGTCATGGATGTTACATTCTCACGTGGGTGTTGAATTGAGAGTGACTGTAACAAACCACTTTCATTATATCAGTGCTTATGTGAACCGTACCCTGTTGGGATATAAAACGGCAAACGTGCAATAAATAAAAAGAAACTCCACTGCAGGGTTTACGTAATCATTGCTTTTTACGATACCTAGACATTTCTGCAGACGGCAAGAACGTCAGCGAAACTCGATATCTTAAGGATAATGCTCTTACGCTACGCTAGATGCATGTATATAATATTAAATAACGTTTATGTAAGTATATTAATTATAATAATGAAGCTAGAAATACAATATTTAATTACACTTCTAATATAATACTATAAGTAGTTAGTAAAAATAAAACAATATTTTGTATTGGAATTTTATTCTTTATTGTACACAAAAGGTTATTAAAATGTAAAAACAACCATAATAGTGCACAAAGGCGAGCTTATCTCCAATAGAGATTTTGAGAGTAATGTTTAAATTAATTTCTCAAGCACTTGACGAAAGAACTGGGCTGGATATTGTAACACTATTCACATTCACTTGAATATCATTATCATTCTTTAGTGATTTAATAGTACTAATTTTGTTTGTAGTTATATCATTGGTCAAATTGCCTTTACTATTTACTACTAAATTCTTGTTTCCATCCATACTTAATTTATTTTCATTATTATCAATTTGAAGCGTACTATTGGCTCTTAAAATATCCATGTTTTTATTTTCAATGTTATTTACATTATTTTCTTCTTTATTTATGTTAATATTGTTTATTTTGTTACACTCATTTACATATTCTAGACCTGTAATTAAATACATATTTCTATCATTCTTACATTTACTGAACAGAGTTCATATTCATTTTTACTGTTCTTAATAATTCGATTAAATTTTTTTTTGAGAAGAAAAGTAAATTGAAGAAAGCTGATTTGTGGCAAATTTTTCATAATGTTAACTATAACTATTGTAGTGTTATAGTTGCCATTCTCGTATTCTTGCAATTGTGAGATTTTATTTTTGTTCGTATATTAAAATTGTAAATTAACAGTGTTTAGAATTAACATAAAAAAATATTAAGTGGATTTTGTAAAACATTGTAAATTGCTCCATTTCATGATAAAAGACAAAAGGTTGCTACGCGAATAATGTCACGAGTACATCCAGTTTATACAGTATTGAATTTCATATACAGATTTTCTAAATTGTTATTCTTACCGTGAAATAAATTATTGAGACCTGGTATATTGATACTGCCATCTCCAACGCCTAATTCCAAATCAGCCTTTCCAACATTAGATATTCCTGAAGCGTTTAAATCCAATTTGCTTTTACCTAAAGAATAAGAAAAATATATGACAACGTTTGACTTCAATGAATACTGTCATAAATAATAATTCCAATATGTTTTCCTGCAAATCAGAACCCAATATTCTTCTGTTTATCATATTATGTCAAGATTATCTAATGTATTCCTATGAATACTGAAATAATTTTAGTATTATTTTGTATTCTTGATACATAGGTATTGTGTATGGAATAATACAAGACTGTAATAGAAAGATTTTTTGCAAATCGACATATTGAGATACTTAAAATGCACAATATTGAAATAATTATTGTTTTCAATCTCGAAGATTGAAGCCTTCTATCAGATTGATATTCAATTCATTTAAAATCTATATTCAAGATAATTCTTTTTCAATATGCCTTAACTTGAAAAATATTACCAGATTTTCCAAATTTAAGTAATATGTCAGTTTCGCCCACGGCACTAATTCCTTTTGCTTTTAATTTTAAGTCACCGTTAGTTGGCATAGATTCGCATTTTATAATATTCATATTATTACTGTCTTTGTGATCTCCTTTTTTCTTTTTCTTATCTTTTACTTCTTTTAACTTTGCTTCTAACTAGGAAAAAAGAGTTCAGTATTATTATATTTTGGTATTATTTAACATTTTATACTTAGCAAAATTCTGAATAGTTTGACATCTAAAAAGAAATATTTATCTCTTCTCTTATGTTTATTATGAACACATAATCTTTAACATCATTATATTTTCGGTATAATTAGTATATGGTACATCGATAATATATACTTATCAATAAGCTTATCTTTTTTGTTTAGAAGATTATTAATATGTCTATATATTATTTTTTTAATTTATAAATAAGTCATATTACCATTTCCAACAAAACATCCTTTTGCTCTAAAAATGCTTCATCTACTAAATTATTCCTTCTTTGCGGATCTAATGTCGATTTTGTACTCGACGAGTTTGTTGTGGCAGTTAGGACAATGTGCACAAATGAATAAGTAACCTTTGAAAAAATTTTAATTATATTATTTTATTTTAATTTTATTACAACAGAGTGACAGTAATACTATTCATACGCAAATCTAAGAAAATATTCGTTGTATGGAATTAGGAATATAGTTTTACAACTTTATTTTTCCCAGCGTTCATTTTGCCTATATATTTTTTCTAGAGTTCCTCATCTTAAATTATCTCTCTCTAAAAAAACCAACTATTGCCACAATTACATATAAAGTATTATTTCTGGCTCTTCTATTACTGCCCTGAACGTCTCAAATCGTCATCCCTTGTAGGCAACAAGGGGGCATTTTCGAGCACATTGTGTACCTATGCTATAAAACATATTAGGTTAAAAGTTTTATGAATCAAAAATTTAAAAGTTATTTAGAAATTTGAATCTTCCATGCTAACAAAATGCATAATGTCGGATGGGAGGCACAAAACCTTTTATTCTTTATTGACACATGTTCAGAAAAATATTCAGATTCACTGGTATGGTTGTATACCAGCTTTTCCCAAAGTGGGCAATAACGCCCCCTTGTGGGCGCTGCAGGCCTAAAGGGAGGCGGTAAGAGACCCAGAAAAAAAATGGGGGCGTTGTGTTGGAGACTTGGAGGGTGGTTTGTTGATCTTGAAGTAATAGTGGTTTTAAAGTGGGTGAAAAAATGAGAGCGCTAAAAAATAATTTATTCTAGTGGACAGTATTCTTAGTGGGCAGTAGACAAAATAAGTTTGGGAATTGTTGTGTACCATACCATATCAGCCATTAACTGTCTACTGCTAAACATAAGCCTCCTCCATATTGAAGGGTTTTCCTAATAGTTGCCATCCTTGGCAGGTGTATTGGCAACTACAGTCAGGCTTTGGAGATTTTTTTTTATACCGCAAAGGGGGCTAACAAGCACACAGCCTGTCTGATGTTTTAAAATCTCTCGACCATTAAGTTCTCTTAGTCGCCTTTTACAATACACACAGGAAAATAAGGAGTGCTCCATTCTATGCCAAAATCACAAGGAACAACTGACCACACTAGTACAACACTATCAGAAAAAGATGATACTGATATCGATTTCACCCTGTATTAAACTAAAGAAAAAAAAATAGTTAATCAAAATATTTGTATCAATAGCCACAAACCAAACACGTGATGATTAAATACCTAAGTGCCATTTCACGTTTTACTGTTACCACTGAATCCTGAAACGATAAGGTCGGTAACATGTCGGAAATTTTACGAGCAATTTCAGAAATCGAAGTTTATAAATAAATACAATATAACGGTATTTTATTGCACCAATGCAATATGCTCCAGATGTACGCTGAAATGCATTTCGTCGAAAATAGGATTTGAGCGACAATCAAATATGTCTCTACGTATACGATACACATGAAATTTGTTTTGAATATTATATTTATGATCCTTCTTTCTGGAAATTTTTATTCTGAAATTGTTGGAAATATTAATTAGTTACTTATGGTGTTTAATTTGCCGGATAGTCCCGGGATAGGAGATGCCACCCCATCCTTTCCCATAAGTGTCATAAGAGGAATCATCAAGGAATAGGCAACAGTGTCCCTCTTAAAACTTCACCAAAAATCTGACTGCGGTTGCCAACCCGCTTGCTAATAGCAACTACTGGCAAAACTCTCCTTATGGGAGAGGTTTATGTTCAACAATGGATAGTTAACAATATGATGATGATGACTGTTTAATTATATTTTTTTTTTATCAAACTACCAATAAAAGGAGAGTAATGTTTTATATATTTAACTACTTCTTTGTATGCAAAACTGTATATTCAGCAAAAATCACTTGATAGATGTTATTTATAATTCAAGACGATTCAAATTTACATCTCACGTTCAACTTCTTTTTATTCTAATTTCAAATATGCTTGTTCTAAATTCAAGATAGTTTAAAACATCGAAGTTCCATTTATAAATCTCATTACTGAGCAAGTACAGAATCGTATTTTTTTATATTACTTTGGTGGCAAACAAGCACATGGCCCGTCTGATGGTAAACGGGGTTACCGTAGCCTGTGGACGCCTGTAATACCAGAGATGTCACGCGCGCGTTGCGAACCTTTAAGAACCTTTAATACGCCCTTTTTGAATAACTCCATGGTATATTTATAACACCAAAATATAGCTTATACTAAGAAAACCAGCTGTTTGTCATATTGCAATGCTAGTAGAGTTAATTTAAGTGAGGAACAATCCAACCGTTTTGTAGATACAACAAACGAGCAGCCGATATTTAGTGTAAATTCTGCGGTCAACTGCTCAAAGTATGAGTAAATAATTCTCTTTTCGGTTGGTCGTATTCACGGACCATACTATGTTTGCTTAAAACGATGTGGTCACATGTCGTGCTATAATGAAAAAAAAATGCATTATTCAAAATAACTATTAAATGTCAAAGTTTTTTTATACCACTGAGGTGGCAAACAAGCATACGGCCCACCTGATGGTAAGTGGTTACCGTATCCTATGAACACCTGCAATACCAGAGGTATTACGCGTGCGTTGCCGACCCTGAAGAAACCTCTTTATCCCCCTTTTGAAGGACCCCATGCTGTAGTCTCTTGGGAAAACCTCGGCAGGAAGCTCATTCCACAACCTGAGTGTTCGTGGGAGGAAACATTTCTGAAACCGCGCAGTACGGGACCATTGAGGCTGTAGGACATGAGGAAAGGATGACAAGTTTATATACATCTTATTTAAAGTAAATTTACAAGTACTCTAATTATTTGAAAGTATACTTATATTGAAACCTACAAATATACCTACATCATATCAGCCGTTAACTGTCCACTGCCGAACATAGGTCTTTTTTTTATTATTTAATTAGCATGCATAAAAAAACTGGATTTTTAGTACCACTTAAACCTCTTGGGCTTGTGTGTGATACTTTATATTTCGTTCTCATCTTGAGATATTTTGCCAGTAGTTGCCAAGCTTGGCAGGCAACCCGCCTTGGCAGTTAACCGCAATTAAGCTTTGGTAATGTTTATAGAAGGACGCTGTTGCCCATTACTTGATCATTAAGTTCCCTTACTCGCCTCTTACAAGACCCACGAGAAAGGGAGCGGCTCATTTTATACCAGGACATATAAATAAATAAAAATATATTTTTTATTATAATAAACTCAATGATAATAAGCATTTATAAATAGTCATTTCTAGACAGTCATAACTAAAAATTCGGTCCGGCTTCGCACAGGTCAATGAATTTTCGAAAATAATATGTAGCCTATATTACTCGCTGATAATATAGCTTTCTATAGGTGAAAGAATCTTTAAAATCGGTTGAGTTGTTTTTGAGTTTTTCCATTACAAATAAACAATCAAATCTTTCCTCTATATAATATTAGTATGTAAGTATATAAAAGTGTTTATAGATAATTTTTATTATTTTCGATGAGCATAATGAAGGGTCACATAGTTGTAATTCCCAGTTATACCCATGTAATAAAAAAAATACTTTATATATAATCTGTAGTGACAATTACTACTAATCGCTGTAAAAGACAGACGCCTCAATTTCCAAATGATAAAAACGTGATTAGACGCGTAAAACGGCCAACATTCCCTCCAATTTGGATTTCGCAAGTCAGATCGTAAAATTGAGAATCAATAAAGAATAAATTGAAGTTTTGAAATAACCTCAATTTGATTTTCAATATCAATCAGACTGTTATAGTAGCCAGAAACAACAGCCGCACAATCGGTAAGCAAATTAAGATGTTATTTAACTTTTTAAAAACTTTTTCTTTGCTTTTGTTAATGTCCATAGACAATTTTATACAATATTCGGCAAAGGAATTAGAATGTCGGCAAACTTTTTATTACTATCTTTGAAAAGTTAGCTTTGTTTTATTTTTCGTATGATGGGAGAATGTCAATAATTTCTAAAAGCTTTTTAAGTCACACCTTTTTCCCCTCTCTTAAACAAAGGACTCATAATAAATCATCGCATTAAACGAACATTCATTTGGACATAAGAGGAAAGGAAAAATGTTAATTCTTCTTACGTACTGGCCATCTGTACTACCTTACATAAAAAAAAGAAATTTTCATCATCTTTTAATTTAGAATTTCATGTTTTATGAACGTACATTATTTATAGTCCTTAATTTAAGAGTTTTATTACTTTCTTATGGTTTTTTGTATTAATTTTGTTATATTTATGATTTAATTATTTTTTATTACATAAAATTTTATTGAAATGTATCATTAGTAATAAATATACAGTTAATTTTTTTCATAATACTATCAAATACTAATATAATTATGTTTAGGTCATGTTAATGAACGTATTCACATGGATGGCATGTATGACAACATTGGCAACGTCTCGAGATACCTTAAAGGGTCTCAAACCATCACCGACAATCACGAATTCTCTTGTTAATCTCGGCAAAATGGATATTTCTTTTCATTTCAATACGAAAGGTAAACTTTTAAATGAATTTGTATGTATTCTGGAAGTGTAAATACTACTTATATTCTAAAATTTATGATAAAAAAATATATATTTTTGTTAATAATAGCATCTTATGATTAATTTATAAATTTTATCTTGAGATCAATTTATATTTTCTTCGAAAAATATTTTTTTCAAAATTACAATCAAACGAGATCTAGTGGAGTCCCAAAATTTGTCTTTTAATTTTTATATTAATCATAAGATTAATTGCATTTATGTCATGTTTATTATATTTTAAGTATAGTACTGTGACAGTTTGTAATTTTTTTAGAATCACCATTGCAGCTGGATTCTCTGCAACGGCCATTTAACACATTTTTATTTTCGAAACCACCATTGGCTCCTATAAGTGAAGAGCCATGCCCTTGTTCTGGTATAAGAAGTATCAAAGATTCAATATTAGGGCACCCGTCAGAAATTATTAACAAAATTCTGATGAACAACAATCTGTTTTCATTTAACAAAGAGCCGGATTCTTCAAGTTTGTGTTGTGATTCTCATGAACATGTTCAAGAAGATGTTGTTACATTTGAATTTGGACCCAAACAAATGGATATAAAATCTCTGGGAGTCAAATCGTTACCATTGTCTCCGTTTTTATTCGAGGATGTTGTGCCTAGAAATCCATCTTTGCCAACTTTACCTTTAAAACAAAAAGCAATGGAAATATATTTGTTTCCAAAAAAGAAAGACGTACCTTTTGATTTTGAGAAAATTAAAGCAAAATCTGATCCAGCAAAAACAGATAAGAAATTAGAGACTATACAAATAGTTGGAGATAAAGATTTAAAAGATAATTTTAAGAACTGGAAACTTCGTTCTACAGTTGCCTTTCCTACTATAAGAAATAATGTTACAGCCGAAGTTAAAGATATTGCAAAAGTAGGCGACAAAGGGGAGTTATCGAAACTTCAAATTAATACAACTGCCAATAAATTAAATTCGGTCTTGTAAGTTATATGGCATTTTATTTTTATCAGCTTATTCTATGATTAAAGACTACTAAAAGTCACTTAAAGAAAATTAATAGAAATCAATATCATAAAATATTACGCTTATTCCCTACCTTTATTTGTATTTGCACGAGTTTTTCTACTACTATCATAAATACGAAAGTTTGAAAAAAAGTTTGTGGGGATGGATATTTGTTACTCTTTCACGTAAAAATATTGACAATTTAAATGAAATTTACACTGATAGATTATATATACTTTTTTTATTTTATAGAAAACCGCGGGGTGCAGTCTGTATATATACACTCGTATATTGTAATAAAAATAAAAAAAAAAGAACCAAACCATAAATTAAACATCAATGATTAATCAAACATAAGAGATGGAAAATTTAAAACAAAAATCTCTTGGCCAACGGAATAGTAGGCTGAACTAATTTCTTTCTCTTATGGAAAGATAACCGAGCCAATAGTGGGACTTTATTGTTCATAAGAGACGGGAATTCACGCTGTCATTTAGGTAAATGTAATACCTGAGTTATGTCGACGTTTCGATCAGGGTACACTGGTCATAGAGTCACGAGTAGATTGATGCTGTCATGTGGAATTCTAAAGAGTTGTTATAGATAAATTGAACTATCTAAACAAGAATGACTCCACGACCATTTTAATTTGGAGGAAATGAGAACCTTTACTTATAAATTAAGCTTGGAATATTTCACATGTCACATAATTTCAAAGGCTACGCCAAATCATACATCACTCTAGCTATGTCGCTTTGAGTACTATAAATCTTTAAAATATATACGGCAAATAGCTGCAGCCGACGACTCACTAATAAAGCTTTCGGATTTATTAGTGAGTCGTCGGCTGCACTCGGTTAGCAATGCAGTGAAACAGAGCGAACAAATAGATACTATCACATTTCTTGAAAGTCTTTTATCGCTCGCTTTTACTATCACACAATATATGAACATACCATGCGTTATAATACCTAAAGATGGTAATAAAGTTTTTTTGTCACACGACATAATTCAAAAACAAACAAACACTCCTCGAAAATGTCATAAAGCAAATATTACGTAGTTTCATCACAGACATTAATTCCCACACAATGTTGCATGAAAACCAAATGTTAGGAATAAACGGGAGCCCAATAAACCAAGTACGTGACTTGAATATGGAGGTTCCAATTTTCATAATATGCTTTTTGTACCACGAGAAATTATGTACAGGTATTCATTATGTATTATTATTATCCATAATGAAACCCTAGATGAAAGATTTCAGTAAATCCACAGAGCTCATAGATTAAGTTATCTTAAAGGAATAATGTATATTTTATGTAAATTATCTAGCATTCAAAACATCCCTCAGGATCTGTGTAATTCGAATAGCCAACCTTTTGTGTAATGGATGTTTGTAGCAAATTGTCATTGCCCAATCTAGTTATCTTGTGACATCGGGCAATTATAATATTTGTCGACCTTGAGCATTATACTACACTGAGTATGAGGGCAAAAAAGTTACTATAAGCGTAATAGTAGGGCAAAACCTCACAAGGGAGAGGCCTACGTTCAGTAATAGACAGTCAACGGCTGATATAATGATGATGAAGCGTAATAGCGCACGGGATAGATGCGCGCGCGACTGTAATTTCAATTTAGCCGCACGTTATTTTTGCCTCCCTGGGCAATGTCTCTGTACTCTGTCATTATCGTAACTTTATTATTATACAATATTAAAGATCAATGAAATGAAATACATCTACTGTTTCTTTTTTCTTTCTATCGATATTAAACTTATATAATTATTACATAATATTAGTGAAATAATTTCTCTATTAATTAATCCGCGAAATAATTAAATGCAGTTTGCATTTAATTATTTCACAGCTCGCAGTTACCGTTTTATTATCTTAAATGAAAATAAAAATTAAATAATTTAGAAATTTGTATTTACAATACATTGGTGCCAATTTTACAAAAGAGTATTATTGTAAAATAATATTATAGAGGTATTCATAGTCAGTACGACGAAACAAGAATAGAATCGTAAGCTTATAATAATAAAATAAAACAATTCTCTTTTACAAAACCTAAGTAATTTTAGTTTATTCAACTTAATTGAAATTTTACTTTATGGAAGCTTGGAAAAACATTTCTCATTTAATCCTTCTATCTTCTAAATATATTTATAACACGTCAAATAATTTTCGAAATTACTTTTCTCTGTTTACGATAAATTTATGTAAGTCCATTCATCCGGGTGAAACTGGATTGTCAGTAATGGTGTCTAAAGCCCCATTGTTAGCAATATGCCCTATGAAGTCCTCACGGAAACTATCGTGGTTAATTCTTTTTGAAATTGTCATCATGGGTTAACTAAATCTGTATTCATCCTTACCTATCATTCTTTACTAGTACCCTGCTAGCGTACACCAATAACGTGGTCGGAGTTACAATTCAATCATCATCCATCTTGTGTGATAATTGAATGGCAAAAAATCTTATATGAAACCAAATTTCTTGACGATTGATTGATAGGCTTGCACATAATACTCGGCATGAAGTACACAGTGACAGTCATGAAGTAAATATAATACTCACTGCTTCTCCTTTCTTTGCTGCCTCTTCTTTTTGAAAGCTCTCTTGACTCTCAATAAGAGAAACGCGGCTCTGTCTATTGTTAATACTGAAGGCCGCTTGGCGGCGCTGGGCTCGTCCATCCCCCCCTCTTCCTCGTCAGGTACTTCATCGCACAACTTCAGGCCTAGCCATCGTTGTTTTGTCGTAGTCCGCGTGTTGACTTTGACCAGAGCACACGTGCCCAACGAAACGCTCACAGCCGCATTTCCTAATTTCAATGTCGACCGTAAATTGAATTGAATCTTTATACCGGAAATACACTAAACACTATCACTGTGCAATACAAGTGCTCGAACAAATTAAATTTTCACTATTCACGTATCACTTCCCGTAATGGATATCTGAAACAAACATAAATTTATATTAATTACTGGTTCATATATTTTCTTCACACTACACGAAAAATATTATCAATTAACAAATAAATCAACTATTAATATTCTAGCAGTAAATAATATTGTACCTACTGTCTAATTCTTATTTCTATATCTGAAACATTGAAGTATCTCTATGTAGTATCTGACACATTCAAGTATACTATGTATGTAGAAAAAGGATCTCAAATAGTATTCTTAATCTATGATTTGGGTACTTTTTTTAGTACGTTTGTTCCGTTGTGGAACAGGCTAAGGTCGGAGACCATGCTGCCTAAATATGATTGGGTACGTTATAAAAATTAAATACAGATTCGACTGCACTAGATTATGTAGATATAAGTTATACTATAGACTTAGTATAACGTACAATATACTTTATAATCTAAGAGTTTTACTGGCCAATATCTCAGGAAAACTGTATGTCTTTCCGAGATATTTGTCAAATACATAGTAATTCATTTGAGCAGTCTTTCATCTCTGAATAGCTGTCAAGGAATGAAAGCCTTGTGTAAAGACCTCAGATAAATTTCTATATATATATATTTATATGTATACATAAAATTTTCTTACTGCGTTATTCATATAGTTAATCAATTAATCGGGTTTTTGATGCATCGGTCAAATGAGTCTTCGAACATAAGTACATAACTAAAAATATATATAGTAATTTCTATGTGGTTAGAGCATAGAAGACATTATTTTTTATTATTAGCGAGGCGTTATTATAAAGGAGCATGGATAACTCACACGGACATATGAAGGTATAACAAATAAAAAAACATGTTTAAACACTGTATTTAATATTCCGTTCTCATAACACACGACTGTCCTAAAAAGGTGAGTAATATTTTCAGAGTTTCTCTGCATAATATCTATATTTATCTTTTTTGTCATCCATAAGAGCGGGTGGCAGTGACAGCTTAAGTGTTATGACCCTTATAAGCATATAGACGTATATACTTGTACTAGCGACCCACTCCGGCTCCGCTTGGGTACAATGCCGCATCGCTATATCCCTGCATTTTAAATCTGTAATATCTTCAGAAATATTCATTTAAATTACATGCTGTAAGGGTCATATTGATCTATATTAAGTGGACAATATATTTAAGGTACTTAATTGGATAAAAAATAATGCTGTATTGCTTAAAATCACTTCGTAAATAAGCCATTTTCCCGTAAAAAGTAAAGGATAAAAAATAGTTATTGTCGTTTATCCTTAAGAGATACTACAATATTATGCATGTATTACACATATAAACCTTCCTCTTGAATCACTCTATCTATTAAAAAACGCTTCAAAATCCGTTGCGTAGTTTTAAAGATTTAAGCATAAATAGGGACGGACAGACATCGACAGCGACTTTGTTTTATACTATGTAGTGATAATTGGTTTTACTGAAACTCTGTAAATGTATATAATGGAGCAAACAGTTACATATTGATGTATTTGCTTACGGTTTTAAAAAAAAGCACGTTTTCAGTTAGAGCAAAACGATGTTTTTTTTATGCAACTTAGAATGTCAAACTAACTAACAGTCCACCTGGTGGAAAATGTAACCATCGCCTATAGACATGAACAGTATCGTGAGTATAATAGAGTACTCAAATACTGTAATACCCTTCATGCATTGCCATTCCTGGGGATTAAGGCGTTATGCCTCTGGACCCCATAGTTTTATTGCCATATTTAACTCTTCAAGCCGAAGAGAAAGTGTTGTTAGTAATGCGGATTACCAGCCCCATTGCTAGCAATATACCCTGTCAGATCAACCTCCGTGTGATATCCCCTGGAAACTATCCAGGTATATTCATCACGATGGGTTACCTGACCTGCCTTTCCATTCTCACCTATCATCCTTCACTATTGCCCCGCCAGTGTATACCGTAGTGCAGGCAGGTATTCTATGGCAGGTATTCTATGGACTTGCGCATTTCATATTTAATCTTAATATAAACAATAATTATTATCTAAAATATTTTCCATTAGACTTAAAAAAAAACAATGGCGTTTTCTGAATTTTGTTATATGAATAGTTTCATATTATAATTATAATTTTACCTCCCAAAATATTTCTTATAGCGCAAACTGTCTAATAAATTTTAATATTACACTCTGAAATTATATTACAATTCTGTACAATACACATATCAAGTTAAAATATGGTACGTAGAAGTAATAAATTCTTATTTATATGACATACCCTTGAAGCTGATCTAAGCTCTTCGGGTTCCAAGCAGGTTGTTATAATCACATACGCGCGCTGTCGCGAATATCTTAGCACTCACCAGAAATACTAAGGTAACCCCACGATCGTGATCACTCGGACATTTCATTACATCCTTATGAAAAACAGAAATAAAAAAAAAATAAGTTTCTTATAAACAATTAAGAATTTGAAATTACAAATGATTTGATACTGAAAGATTAAAGCTTCTTAGCTAGAAATCTACCCATCATACATGTTTCGTTCACTGACTTGCCATTCTGTCAAAATAGTACCTACTTACGTACTGCACAAATTTTAAAATCACAAGTGTCAATTTTTTTATGTATACTTTTAAAATCTTTTATCCTTACTATTAGCACACAGCCAAAAATACTAAATGTAACATAACATAAGTTATCTGCTAAAAAAAATTTTTTAATCATTTCTACTTAAAGGTAAAACACGACAGTGATTATTATATTTCGCGTTATATACGCCGCAAGCAACAGCTTGTTTTCTATCAATATATATATATATATATATATATATATATATATATATATATATATATATATATATATATATAGATTTATCAATTAGGTTTTGTCCTATGTGAATCAGTAAATTGTAGTGTCAGCACATAATTCGGCACGTATGTTCGCGACGCACACTTAATCTCTGATAAATTGCCACGTAGATTTATACTCGTATGACGGGAAAAATTCTATATTCATTCACGTCGTCAACAATAAATGCATTTACATTAATTTTAAATCAATTGCATCCTTTTAAGGGTTGTGTTATTTGCGTTAATTTCTGCTTTTATTTAATAGTTTTCGATACACATTTCTTTAAGAAAATGTTTAATTCCACACTCTTCAACTAATGATCTGGAAAGAATTTAAAATTCTAAAATTTCTTGTTTCGGCTACTTATTTAATAAAAATATATAGGACATATTATTGACAGGCTTAGTCTAGTGTAGGAATCAATGTTAAACTTTCCACTTATACAAACATATGGTACTTTGTGATAAATACATTTATTCTTTTTTTTTGTGTGTTTAATATCTCTTATATTAGACATCGTCTTGTCACAATTCTTTTTTAAATGTATTATTACACTGACCTTATATTTACTATTCTTATCTTTACTAATATTATAAATGTGACAGTATAATTGTCTGTCTAGTTATTACCTCATGGCGATTTAACGACTTAACCAATCACTACGAAATTTGGTTAAAATGTATTATATAGAATGAAGAAGAACATAAGCTGCTTTTCATTCCGGGCTTACCAGAGGGAGACTTTTTACAAAAGTCGATTGCTTGGGTACCTCTGTACCATTCGTGTTTCAACCGTGAAGCAGCTGTGTTTGCATGGCTGTGTTTCGGTTTGAAGGGTGGGATATGGCGTGAATTTACTGGGTACAGAGGAATAACACCTGAGTCCTCAGGAATGGCAACGCATGGGGGGTATCATGGGCGAAACAGTATAATACTCTGTTATGTCCATGGTACTGCTCATGTCTATAGGTGACGGTTACCACTTTCCATCAGGTGGACCGTCAGCTTGTTTGCCATTCTAAGTTGTATAAAAAAAAACACAAATCCCGGCCACGCGGACAACGTCGCGGATAAAGACTAGGATTTTAAACTAAAATAATTAAAAATCAAATAAATTAGACATATTAAGACTTATCTCATTTTAGAATGCACTTTAAAATGTATTTTAATAATTATGTTCATCAACTAAGTAGTGTAATAATAATAATCAAGGTCTTCTCTACTCCCGTCGTGGGAGTTGCGGGGATCTCGAGGAGGACCCCTTTACCCCGGCTTCAACTCCGGGCCAACTAACCCCGGGTCTCCGCTTGGATCTTTCCTGCTGGATGAATCTTGGTCTCTCTGTATATGTATTGATAGTGGTTAATAAACAGGAGTTCTTCTCTCTTTGCATAAATGTATTTTTTTAAGTACAAGCTCGTATACTCGTATATTTGGGAATAGATGGCGCTGTCTGTCCCAGCTATTTATTTATCACAGTACATTTTACCAGAAAGAAACAAAAAGTAGATTCCGAAACTGATAGTACAAAATAGACAGCCATTCTAACATACATAAACGTAGAATGGAATTCGTGATAATTGACCATTAACTTCTGTAACCTTTTGTGTTGTTAACGTCACTACGACTAAAATTAATACCAGCAGTTAAAAAAAGATAATGCATAGTACGATATATAGAACGAAAGCTCTTTTAATGTATATATCGGCGCAAGCATTATTATTTGTAGCTGTGAACGAGGAAACATTAACTTGGTATTACCTTCACAAAATATTTTCATAAACGCAAATGATTTTCTATATTATTATGAATGGAAATTCATAATGCTTTTAGAGATGCTTTAAGAGGAACGCTGCTGCCAATTCCTCGCTTTAAAAAAAAAAGATACAGTTACATAAAATACTTAGATAAAAGACAAAATTATGAAAAGTAAAATAATAAGACGACATTAAACGATTATTGTTAAACTGCGACTTACATTCAAAGGATATAAAAAATAAATAGGTTGTATTTTTATATTCTATTTTCTTTTTTTTAGTATTCAGTTGTATTTTTTTTTAAGTTTGTAACCTCAAAACTCCGTCACTTGTAAACCGATTTGGAAAATTATTGTTTTTTATCTTACATACTGTTCCCATAGAAATTATAACAAAATCAGTTTAGTAATTCATTTTTTAAATCAGAATAACTTACTTTGCCACAATTGAAGTCGATGTTTTTTTTTCAGATAAAAAAATAATTTTCCAAATCGCTTTTCGAATACAAATGACGGAATTACCAGGTAACAAAGATAAAGGAAATCACAATCAAATTGATACACTTTTTCGAGGTAAGTTGATAAATATATATATTCTTTCTTTATTGCACTTGTAAATTACATTGTTAATGCATTTATAAATATTGTGAGTAAGGGTGGACTTATCTCTGAGAGAGATCTCATCCAGTCAACCCAGTGCAGTTAGAAAACATATTGTTAGCGGGCAGCTGAAGTGCTACAACTATTAATACATTATTTCAAAATATTTATTCATTAATAATAGGTATAAGTAGTAGTCTGTAGTCTCGGCATAGAACAGGCCACCCATTTCTTTCCTGTGGGTGTCGTAAGGGCGACTAAAGGAATTTGATGATAAAAATATGGGCAGCAGCGTCCCTCTTAAAATTCCTCTAAAAGCCTAACTGCGGTTGCCAACCCGCCTGCCAACTAGAGGTCCCATTGCTAACAATATACCTTATCAGGTCGACCTCCACACGGTTCCTCCTGGTAACCATCGTGATTATTTTTTGATAAATTCGTCACGATGGGCTAACCGACTTGCTTTCATGCTCATTTATCATCCCTCACTGGTGCCCCGCCAGTGTATACTGATAGCGCAGACGGGGTTACCATACCATTATCATCCATTAAAAAAAAAACCCGCCTGCCAAGCGTAGTAACTACTGACAAAACTCTTATGTGAAAGGCTTATGTTCAACGGTGGACAGTTAACGGCTGAAATGATGAAATGATGATGATTCATTAATATTAAGAGCAACAATTAATGCTTTATTTACTCAATATATATCAATCAATACATATAATAAAATCGTAACTGGTCGCTGTCTGTACATGGAAGATATATAAGAAAAACTGTTATAGAGGAGCTTTATGAACGCAATGGAACCAAAAACAATGGTTTTTAGAATTTTTGTCTCTTTCTCTATATATCTGGTTGTCTGTACGTTTGTGCATGCTAATCTCGGAAACAAATTAAATGATTTGAATGCAATTTTCACTAATGCGTTGCGGTTTGCTCCACTTTACATTTAGTATTTGTTTTATTTTAATCGGTTCATAAGTAAAAGAGTTATATCAATTTAAAAAATCACATATAAAATGCTATGAAGTAACCGATCAGTCGAATTGGCTGAAACTTTATAAAGGTATTAAGTACGTACGTAGGTACTTAGCAATTTCATAACTGAAAGGGTTGTAAAACTGCAAGAACAGAGTTCCCGCTGTAAGATATATATACTCGTTGAGCCAATTCTGTTTGTACCCCAAACAAAAGAAGACCGGTTTAGTTCCGCATCGCTTCCATTGAAACTCCAAGTTAGGCGAGCGGATGTGACGGATACGTCAAACAGTAACTTAATATCTCCTCTCTTTGGACAAGTTAGTTTGGAGATGAAAAATTAAACATTACGCATTTGATTCCATGGAGTCATAGTTAATGATAGTGCCTTATGAGGTGTATGTTACCTACTGTTTAAGCTGCTTAGTTTTTTTATACCTCAAATATGGCAAACTAGCATACAGCCTGTCTGATGGTTAAATCTAAACTTCAGTAATTAATTTTGGTTATCCAAAATTAATTTAGCATTAGCATTCATTTCTGCCTATAAGAATATATTCTTATAGGCAGAAATGAATTGTTAGTATGAGGTCTAACTACCCCATTTCTGCCAATATACGCTATCAGGTCGATCTCCATGCGTTTCCCCTTGGAAACCATCGTGGTTTAGAATAGTAGAATTCGTCACCCGACCTGCTTCACCCTCACCTCTCATTCTATATTGGTACCCCGCCTGTGTATACCAATGGCGTAAAAGGATACACTATTTTTAAAACTAAAAAAATTTTTCATTGTGCCTCCCACCAAATTGTTTATAATACTCCTCTCCGTCCAAAGGTTGCCTGGAAGAGATCGCTCTTAGCGATAAGGTCGCCCATTGTTTTCTCACTGTGATTATTTCTTGTAATTATTTATATTTATAATAAGTTTACTATTGTAATCTTTTGGAGGAAACAATAAAGAGTATTTATTTATTTATTTATTCATTAGTACAAATATGTGTACATGGTGGACTTAATGCTAAAAGCATTCTCTCCCAGTCAACCATAGGGAAGTGTCAGAATACTCGAATGCCGTGCCGAGTATCTATCTATCTATCTATTTCATTGTTACCTAGTAAAAACAAAACTATTTTTATAGCTAATCATTTTACCATAATGTACATACTATCTAAGTACGTAAATTTGATCATACTTTCTCCATGTTATGTGCGGAATGGCACTTCAGGAATGGATCCTATTATGAAACTTTTACGATGAGTGACTTTCCCCAAAAGTATGTTTAATCGACCACAAAAGTATCAGTATCACCTCATCTCTGAATAAATTCACAGCAATACTCGACCACACCCCTTGGTGTTAAGGTCGGAAATTGTTTTATGTGTTATATTTGAAAGTTTATTTACGGCATGACATAACTGTGCCGTGATTTTATGACAGCTGTCAGAGATTAATGGCCTCCCGTGGCGCTTTCTCGACGTATTAGCTCGAATAAAATTTTAAATGGCACAATAAGACCTTTTGCTAGTATGGAATTGGATGGCCCCATACAAGAAATGATTTTTTTTTTTTTTTTTTTTTACAACACAGGGGGCAAACGAGCATGCGGCTCACCTGATGGTAAGTGACTACCGCCGCCCATGATCACCCACAACACCAGCGGCATTGCAGGTGTGCTGCCGGCCTTTTAAAAAGGAATATACTCTTTTCTTGAAGGTTATGTTGTCGTATCGGTTCGGAAATACTGCTGCTGGAAGTTGATTCCAAAGAATGGTTGTGCGTGGAAGAAAGTGCCTTGAAAAACGCACGGTGGAAGACCGCCACTCGTCCAGATGATTGGGATGAAACTTTAGTTTGTGGCGGGTTGTACGGTGGTGAAAATCAGCAGCAGGTATCAATCCGAACAATTCCTCAGAACACTCCCCATGATAAATTCGGTAGAAGATGCACAGAGATGCAACATCTCTGCGCAGTTTCAGTGGGTCGAGTCGGACAGTAAGGCGTTGACTATCGATAATTCGAGCCGCCCGACTTTGAATGCGGTCTAACGGAAGGAGTTGGTACTGTGGCGCTCCTGCCCACAGGTGAGAACAGTATTCCATATGCGGCCTGACTTGGGCTTTATATAATTTCAGGCGGTGTTCTGGCATGAAATATCGTCTCACCCTATTGAGTACTCCTAACTTTTTGGAAGCTATCTTAGCCTTCTCCTCCAGATGACCGCAAAACTGGACGTCGCAAGATATATCAACGCCCAGAATTCCTAGACTCGACTTTTTATCAAGGGAAGTGCCCTGAAAGTGAGGAGATACGACAAACGGCGTCTTTTTTGCGGTAAATAATACGTTCTCTAATTACATCAAAGATATTTGTGAATCCTAAAACGTTTTTTAGTTTTTTTTTTTTTTTTAATATTCCTTTTAAACTAACTGCATTTTAAGGCAGCGAAATAGCTGAAATGGTAACCTTATAGTATATTTATAGTAGAAATACAGTTTACCTAACATCATCTTTGTCTGACATTATATAATTTTTGCAATTTTACAAGTGTTTTAATTCAGATGAACTTATCCAATTCTCTCAAAAATAATAAAATAAAAATTAACGTATGACTATTACAGAGCTATCTTTTATTATTACTATTATTTCAGCTCTTAACTGTCCACTGTTCAACAAAAGCCTTCCCCATAAGGGGAGTTTTGACAGTAGTTGTCATACTTGGCAGGCGGGTTGGCAACCGCAGTTAGGCTTTTACAGATGTTTTAAGAGGGACGCTGCTGCCCATCCCTCTATCATAATCTGAAGTTGCCTCTTACGACACACACGGGAAAGGAAGGGGTGGCCCATTCTATGCCGGGCTGACACGGCGCTGTCTTTAAATATATTGAAATTAATTCTTAAACAAAATAATTGGATTTCGCTAAAAAATTTAATTCAAAAGTTTCAAATTGGTTTCAATTTTGGGATCCCCGGACCGCAGTTCCAATATTAATATAGAAAAAATAAGATTTAATTAGACTAAAGAAGTATTGACAATAGAGTACAGTACAGTCAAACTATACACGTATAGCAAAAATTATGACGTCTATATCTATATAACAATAAGTAGGGATAATATTTATATTATTATATGTATCACATCTCCCATATTTAGAACTAACAAAATTTTTCATCGTGCCGCCCATCAAATTGTTTATAATTACTCCTCTCCATCCAAAGGTTGCCTGAAAGAGATCGCTCTTAGCGATAAGGTCGCCCATTGTTTTCTCATTGTGATTATTTCTTGTAATTATTTATATTTATAATAAGTTTACTATTGTAATCTTTTGGAGGAAACAATAAAGAGTATCTATCTATCTATATCGTTAAGGTATTATTATCTACTTATTTACGTACAGTAGCGTACTTGTAAACAAAACTGACCAATAAGGGACCAAAAATTGGAAATTAATTTCTACTTATCTATATCAGTACAAATAAGTAGAATGAAGTTCCACTCTTACCTCTTAATGAGGAAACGTATTCGACTCTCCTCATGTCTTGTATTGTAATTACTTTTTTTCTTTTTAATTTGAATTCAGAACCATTTTTAATATATCTTTTATAAGAATGTTAATTTTACGTTACGTCAATATAATTTTCTGTCATCCTTCAAACAGAACGGAAAAAAGTAAAAAAAGAAATTATTTAAATCAGCTTACGACTCGCACAGTCAATTGAATTGTTAGTCTAAATCTTAACTAATACACGAATTACATAAACATTTGATTTTCTCCGTTTCTGATGGATAAACTCATAATATACTGACATAAAAAATTCTTTCATCAGTAGAAAGATACTTAATTAACGAGTTAGACGGACTGTATTTTAGTTTAAAAAATAGTGATCTTTTATTATTAAAAAATAGAAATTTTAAAATATTAGATACACAAAACTAGGGCAATTCTAGTTATTAATAAGATAGAGTAAAATAGAATCATTTTAGTTGTTGCTGTCACTGCAAATGATCGTAAAAACGAAACTATCTCGTAGAAGTCAATTTAAAGTAAATATCCGGTCTACCTATTTGGTATCATAAAAACGAACGTAGTCAGTTTATGATAGTTTTATGGGAAGCACTTTCGTTTAAAAAATAATATCCCATACTGCTAACCGGTTTTATAATAGTTGGTAGGTAGTCAATAGTCATTTATCTAAGGGTTTATGTGTACACAACCTTTGGAAGATTACAATCTACAAAGCTTTTATCTAGACAATGGTATGGTAATTTGATTGTATCATAAATAAACTTAGTTATTCTGTTTTATAGTTACTTCAGAAAGATTTCTAATGTTTCTTTTTTTTCTTCGTTTGATACATTTAATTAAACGGTGTCCCGTCCTAGCTATTTGATACAGACGATGGGATACTTGAAGTGAGCAAGAAAAGGTAAAGATAGGTTACCATTTTTATGGTATAAAAAAATATATCTATTATAGTTTTACTACCTTACGCTCTTTCAGAATGAAGCTCGCCTTTGTGCTTATTTTTCGCTACTACTTTTTTACCACTATACAAAAATAAATTATCTAATGTTGGGTTTGCTGGAAGATATCTCTTTTAGAGATTAGCTCGCCCTTGTACGTTTTTATATCATAATCTTGTTATAATGCCTTTCATGTACAACTAGGAATCTGCTCTGGGTTTGCATGAGTTAATAAAATTTTAGAAAATATCAGCCTATATTATTCGCTGATAACATAGCTTTCTATAGGTGAAAGAATTTTAAAAGCAGATAAGTCTTTTTGAGTTTATATTTAAAATACAAACAAACAATCAAACTTTATTTAAAAAATAAAAAAAAAAATTAAGTAATTTGAAAAATATAAGGATTTAAACTGGAATTCAATCTTAGGGGGAAGCCAGTCTTCATCTTTCATATAGACACTCTTAGTTTATTATTTGGGCTTTAGATTCGAAAAATCCATATAATAATTTGAGGTAGTAAATACTAAAGCCACTCCCGAATTTTTTTTTAATCCGAACAGGCAAAAACCGCAAACCACCGTCTGTCGTGAGCTCTTGACATACATTCTTTGAACTGTCCACTTTTTTCGTCAAAACATTGCCAATTAGGTCCGATGCACGTCCGTGGATGACCTCGACCGACTTGCCCAGTCACTTATCCCTGATGTAGTCGCTTACACACTCAAGCGTTCAGCCGCAATATAGCCAACTAACCAGAGCTTCTAGACAAGTAAAGTGACAAAATCATTGAGGGGAAAGAGATTGTTAGCAATGATGTCTAACAACCCCATTGCTAGCAATATTTCCAATCAGGTAGATCTCCACGCGGTTCTCTCTGGAAACCATTATGAAAATATTAAATCTTTTATATGTGGCCAATGTAAATAATTTACAATAAAGATTTTACAATACAATAAGTTCGTAATTAATTTGTCAAAATCGCAATAGGCTGGTATCTGCCTATTGCGATTTTGACAAATTTATTACGAAGCACAGATACGATTACCGTTCCATTTTATGAAAAAAGAAAACAATCATTTTTAGACACATTGACGCTACCTCACGCAAAAAATTAAGCAACATATTTTCCTCCTTATTATGATCATCATACCAGTAATACTAATACTTTTTATAATCCCATCTAGGATCATGCACACAAATATATTATTGTTTCTATCTCGTTTTAACATTAAATTATATAGCAAAAGAGTTGTATACATGTTTAAGTTCAAAAAATCTATTCACTTTCTTATTTTTTATTTACAAATAAATTCAACAAACTTCGTAAAATACATTTTTACAGAAACTTTTACGACGATATCTATTCATCACTTCAAGTTTTCTTTTTTGCATTCACGCAAAGGGCAGACAGGCAGACCTTTGACATTTAATATCCGTCTCATTGTACTGTTTGGGTAATAAAAATTCCTTTCCCAATTTTTATTTTCAATAAAATAATAATTTTATTTTTATTTGATGATTTAACAAGATTTTAAACTTTTGCTTAAATTGTGAATACCATTTAGAACTCAATAGTTTCAATTAAATACATATCCCATTGTGTTAAAAATCCAAACTTCTTTAATTAGAAAAATTCAAGAATTATTACAATAGTAATACTTTTTTTATACAACTTAGAATGCCAAACAAACTGACGGCCCACCTGATGGAAAGTGGTAACCGTCAACTATAGACATGAGCAGTACCATGGACATAACAGAGTATACTGTTTCGCCCATGATACCCCCCATACGTTGCCATTCCTGAGGACTCAGGTGTTATTCCTCTGTATCCAGTATTATTATAACATTTATAATATTAATAGTAGCATATTATTTAGACCTCCCAAAGGAGAGGCCTATGTTCAGCAGTGGACAGTTAATGGCTGATATGATCATGGTGTTTCTTTTATATGCTATACAAAAGATATATTGCTTGCAATAGAGCTGTTAAATTCCATTGCTGACAATCCCATTTCCTCCTAATGGATACACTTGTCCACATTCCCAATAATATACCATGTAAAGTTCAAGTCGACCTTTACATGGTTCTGCCTAGAAACCACCGTGATTAATTCCTAATAAAATTATAATGGATCAAATGACCTGACTTCATAGTCCACAGTATTAACATTAACTGGTGTACCTGTATATGTGCAGGAGAGAAAGGAATTCTTAATAATGGGGATAAACGGCCCCATCACCAATAATACACCGAGGTAGGTCCATCTTCGCGTGCTCCTAAAAACCACCATACTTAATTCTTGTAGATTTATTTCATCCTCTCTAACATCTCTCTCTGGGAGGGGGGATTATTAGTAATAAAGACTACCAACCCCTTTACTAGCAATTTACCCTGTCAGGTCGACCTCCACGGGATGCCTCCAGAGGCTAACTAAGTTGCTATTTCATTCTCACCTATTATCCCTCACTGGTGGCCCGCCAGCGTATGGCGGGGTTACCATTCCATTATTATGATTATTAATAAAAGTCTTTAAAAAAGTCTCTCTATGTTGCCCCACAATACTGATACGCAGGTTATGTTACCATTCCATCATTATATATAAAAAAAACCGTGTACTGATGATGAGATATGCAATATAAAAACCTAATTATAAAAAATACTCTTTTACGAGTACTTACAATCTATATATAGATACAGACTTCAGAAATAGCAGCACTCGGGTCCAGATTACACAACGAAATAAATATTTAAGAGGTGAAAACAAATATTTTAAGTGGAGATGTCCTCTGTCAATATTGTGCTCAGAAACGCTGACAATGTGCTCAATTTAGGGCTGCACGTCACATTCGTTACGACACGAGTCAATTACGTATTTTCAGAATTACCTTGAGTTTTTTTTTTTATTGTTAGGGAAGCAAACCAACAGGCGGTCCATTTGAGAGAAAGCAGCGAAAAACGGCTACCGTCGCTCATGAACACCTGCAGCAGTTGCTTATGACACCAAAAGTTGTCTGTGCGTTGCCAACCTTTTAAATGTTTGTAGTCATGTTATTTGAATAATATTACATTTTTAAATACACAATCGAGACTTAACTCGATGAAAAAGCTTTTACAGGTAAATAGTATATACATACGTACTTCTTTATTGCCGACGTTTCGACGTGGATTGCACCACGTCGTGGTCACAACAGGACTGAAGTGAGCAGGATTTTCGTCTTTCGTAAACTTCAGTTCTGAAGTTTCGTCATCATCACCATCACCTCAGCCATTGTCTGTCATTGCTGAACATTCGATTCCCCTAAAGTCTACCATTACGAACGGTCCCAGGCCACCTGCATCTACTAATTCTTTTCATTGCATTTAAGTTCATCACTCCATCTAGTGGAGGTCGTCCTACACTGTATTGGCCTGTACAGAGTCGCCGCATAAGAACCTTTCTTCCCTGGTTCTTCGAGCTATATTAACGACCTATTACCACTTCATCGTACTTACCCTTTTATATAGGCCCCCCTATAATAATAAAGGGATTGATAGCAATGGAGTTTGGCAACCCTATTACTAGCAATATGCCTATTAGGTCGACCTCCACGTGTCTCCCCCTGGCAACCATCGTGAATAATTCAACAAGAATTGTTTCCGGTTGGTTTCGTCACGATGAACTAACTGACCTGCTTCATCCTCACCTATCATCCTTCACTGGTGCCCTGCCGGTGTATACCGTTAGCGCGGGTGGGGTTACCATTACATTATCATCCATAAAAATACCCTTTTATATATATAGTTATAAACTAACATACATTGCAAGTTGAATAAAAACTTGTAAAAAATCTTTGCATGGCCGTATCATATTTATAGTCCGGTCCGATGTTCCATTACTTTTATTTTACTATAACCCTAATAGAAATGAAGAGTCCCAAGGAACATGTAAAAGACAATCTAATAATAATCCCACAGAAATAGAGAGACCATGAATAACTGATGTTGTTTCCGTTCCCGTTGGACGAAGTCTAAATTGGGTTTGACAGCAAGGAAAGATTGCACTGCTCTGGCCATAGTGAGATATATACCGATGGGTTTTGCTTACTTGTTTTTATCTACAACTATGCTTCTGAAAGTGGTCGTAATGCATTCTCTTGAGCGTTAAAGGCCTATAAAGAATATTAGAACTCTGAGGCAATTGAAGTTTTGTAAATATAATTTTTCTTGTATCTTGTATATTTACATAATTAGCACAATAATATATACTAGTGGTCGCCCCGTGGTCGAAATTCGGCCATAACTTATATTGCAATAAATGAATTTGTTGTGGTTATGTTTGACATTCAGTAAGACTACAGACAAACAATATTAATCTATTCTTAATTTAACCACAAATTTTAACAATAAACAAAAGATGTCACATTAATGGTAGTGTGTGTAATGTTTTTTTTTATTGATTTAATGTATTATTTTACATAATTTTTAAAAAAATATTTTATATTCTTAGAACTAATCATCGATGTAAAAATGTTTTGAAAAATGGCCAATTATAAACTGTGTTTTAATACTCACTCAGAACATTGTCATTTGAAATGTAATTCTGTACTTAGAAA
Organism: Galleria mellonella; assembly: GCF_026898425.1. Taxonomy (NCBI): domain Eukaryota; kingdom Metazoa; phylum Arthropoda; class Insecta; order Lepidoptera; family Pyralidae; genus Galleria; species Galleria mellonella. The sequence continues at coordinate 4,346,254 of NW_026441978.1, forward strand.
CAAGAAAAGACTCATATTTGCTTAATTTCATTAAATCAAAGTTATTACGACTCCTAACATGTAGTGAAGTTAAACATTTTAAAGGGCACTAGCAAATAATTCTCAAAGTGAACAGTGGACGAAAAAGTTTGAGAACCTCTGGTCTACAAACTTCCATCGACTCTCAAGGGTAAAAGGTTCTTCGTATAAATCGTAACAATGACGCTGATATATATTTTCCATATAGTTTATGGAATTCATATTTTATTTGTGCATACGATAAAATAGTTTTCCATTCGCATTTCCAAACGAAATAAGGTCGAATTTTTATGTCAAATATTTCAAATATTATATAGGAACTTGCTTGTAATGTAGTCGTTTCCCGCGGCGGTGCTCAACGATGTATTTCCCCATATATCATTCCCATTGGAACTCTTCATGAATCCGGTCTTGTATTATAGACTTAAATGATAATTATGTACCCATACCGATGGAGAGGAAAGGCAAACATAGTATAGGACAACCCTCCACTAGTTGGAGTGATGGCCTCGAATACATTGCAGGGAGTTAATCAATGCAGGTGACTCTGGACCATTCCTTACGGTAGTTTATGAGAGAGGCCTGTGTCCAGCAGTGGACGGATAATGACTGAAATGATAATGATAATGATAAATATTTTTAGATTATTATCCAGTTTTAAACTGTCTTCCCAATTGAAATATGCAACGCGAAAGTTTAAAAGTTAATATGGACCATATTGTCACTGTATTCACACAAGATTTTTTTAAACAACTTAGAATGGCAAACAAGTTAACGGCCTACATGATGGAAAGTGATACCCGTCGCCTATAGACATGAGCAGTATCATGGACATAACAAAGTATACTGTTTCGCCCATGATACCCCCCATGCGTCACACAAGAATTTTTGGTCACATGTATTATTATTTAAAAAAAATGACGATCGTCATGAAAACATCCGATATAGAAGTTCCTAATATATACATTTAGTTATAGGAGCGCTTGAAATATAGAATTCGTTGGCATACGAATCGTTCCGCAACATCTCAAAGTCAGATGTCAATTCAATAAGTTTTGATACAGATATCATGTCATCCACACTCTTTTAATATACATTCTAACTTAATATTAGATAGATAGATACTCTTTATTGTTTCCTCCAAAAGATTACAATAGTAAACTTATTATAAATATAAATAATTACAAGAAATAATCGCAATGAGAAAACAATAGGCGACCATATCGCTAAAAGCGATCTTTTCCAGGCAACCTTTGGATAGAGAGGAGTAATTATAAACAGTTTGATCGGAGGCACAATGCAATTGTATTATTTCTTAATATAGAGATATAATACATGTACTTATATTTAGAATTATTATTGTCTAGAATTAAATTTAACATACATATAACATGGACGAAGTAAAGTCGAAACACTCTCTGTCTTTTAAGAAATTAGTACATCTTTTGTCTTACTATATTTGTTTTTTTTTTTTTTATTTTTATATCATTTAAGACACAGATATCCACAAAGAAACCGACTTCAGTGGTCACAAAATTAATTATTGTGATTTCAAAACTAAACTATAGAAGCGTTTTTGATAAAATTCCTATGGAAACAATCTTATTTACATCTTTTCAGGAGATAAAATAATTTTCCAAATCGGTTCCAAAACTGACGAAGATGTGAGGTGATAAACATAAAAAAATACAACCGAATTGAAGACCCCCTCCTTTTTGAAGTCGGTTGAATGATACGATAATTTATGACCCTAGTCTACTAGTTCTTACCAATGATTTTATGCACATAACAAGAATTATGTTGACTGCCAAAATAAAAAAGTTTTCTATGTTTTTTCCGAATTCAAATTGGTTAGTATCATTAAAATTTACCAGAGGGAGACTTTGTACAAAAGTCGATTGCTTGGGTACCTCTGTCCCATTCGTGTTTCAACCACGAAACAATTGTGTTTGCATGGCTGAGTTTCGGTTTGAAAGGTGGGATATGGCGTGAATTTACTGGGTACAGAGGAATAACACGTGAGTTCTCAGGAATGGCAACGCATGGGGGGTATCATGGGCGAAACAGTATACTCTGTTATGTCCATGGTACTGCTCATGTCTATATACGACGGTTACCACTTTCCATCAGGTGGGCCGTCAGCTTGTATGCCATTCTAAGTTGTATAAAAAAAAAATCTCATCAAATCGGTTCAGAACGGTCAAAACTACATAATAAGTACAAGAAATAATCTACTCCTTTTTTAAGTCGGTTGAAAGAAAAGTAATTCATGAATTGTCAACAACAGTCGAATTCAATCAAAGAAAAGCGTATAAGTTGAAACAATTTTGTTTGTCCCGTACAAGTACAAGAACAGTACTCTCGTTTTGTAATTACACGGGCTCGGAGCTTGCCTTGCGTAATTGTTAACTGTGGATTCTCGCTTTAATTTGAAACAATATACTAGTAATATACTAGTAGAATAGTTTGACTATAATCGTTATTTAAATAGTATTCATAAATTTATATTATTTTAATTTAAATTTTAATATCTTATTAATATTATACATGTGAAAGTTTATAAGGATAGATTTTTGTTATTTTATAATGGGTATTTGGTACTCTTTTACACCAAGACGACTGAACGGATTTAAATGAAATTTAGTACACGGATAGGTTATATCCTAAGTTTGCAGATAGGATACTTTATGTACTGATTCACGCCAGCAAAGCTACAGGAAATAACTAATCTTATTTAATATTATAAAGCGAAAATTTGTATAAATGGATGAACAGATAGGTGGCTGGATGGATGAATATTTGTTCTTCTTTTACGCAAAAACAACTAGAGGGATTTAAATGAAATTTTAGTACACGGATAGGTTATATCCTAAGTTTGCAGATAGGATACTTTATGTACTGATTCACGCCAGCAAAGCCACGCGAAATAAATAATCTTATTTAATATTATAAAGCAAAAATTTGTATGAATGGATGGACAGATAGGTAGATGGATGGATGAATATTTGTTACTCTTTTACGCAAAAACAACTGGACAGATTTAAATGCAATTTGGAACACGGATAGGTTATATCCTAACTTTTCACAAAGGACACTTTACGTACTAATTAAAGCCAGCAAAGCCGTGAGAAACAGCTAATTCTATTAATATTGTAAATACAAAAAGGAGTAAGTATGGTTGGGTAAATAGATAGGTGTTTATTACTCTTTACGCAAAAACTACTAAACGGATTTAAATGAAATTTAATACACGGATAGGTTATATCCTAAGTTTGCAGATAGGATACTTTATGTACTGATTCACGCTAGCAAAGCTGCGGGAAATAGCTTATAATAAATATTCTCGGCATCATCTCAATATAATAATAGTACAACTAATTAAAAGAACTTAATATTATGCATGGAAAATATTATAGTTTAATGCTTAAACAGCTATGTAGGTTAAATTAATTTTACTCATATTATGTTATCACAATCACGTCGATTTCCTCATAATAACATAACCCTCGTATGGTTATTGTTTGCAAAACAAATATTACTTCAAAATTTTATGTTATGATTGCATTTATTATTATAAACTATATCAGGAATATTATCCAGTTTGCAAATGCAATTTTAACCTAGCAATAGGCGAATAGGTATACGAATTTATTATATGCTTTCTTCTGTCCGCCATTTCGTACGCGTGGACTTTAGAAGAAAAAAAGACATTGTTTTCGTTTGCTTGGGTACCTCTGTCCCATTCGTTTTTCAATCGTAAAGCAGTTGTTTTTGCATGGCTGTGTTTGGGTTTGAAGGGTGAGATATGGCGTGAATTTACAGGGTACAGAGGAATAACACCTGAGTCCTCAGGAATGGCAACGCATTAGAGGTATCATGGGCGAAACAGTATACTATGTTATGTCCATGGTACTGCTCATGTCTATAGGCGACGGTTTCCACTTTCCATCAGGTGGGCTGTCAGCTTGTTTGCCATTCTAAGTTGTAGAAAAAAAAAACCGTTGTATTTTTTTTATGTTTAATACCTGATAACTCTGTCATTTATGTACCGATTTGGATTTTTTTTTTGTCTAAAAGGATATACATATTTTCAGATTGATTTCATGGAAATTTTATAAACATTGGTTCATTAGTTTAGTTTATATAATTCAAAATCACTGATTCTGCCACGATTGATGTCGATAATTTTGTAAAACAAAATAATCAATTTTAATATATATATATATATATATATATATATATATATATATATATATAAGGTAGTTACCAAACCGCCTGCCATGCGTGGCAATTACTGACAAAACCCCCCAAGAGGGAGTCTTATGTTTAGCAGTGGACAGTTAAAGGATATATATTATAAATTATTTATATTAATATTTTTTAATAATAAGTTCACAAGTGCAATTTTGGCATAGTAATTATAATAAATGGACATACAAATACAAATATACAAATGTTAATTATCTATTAGATATAAACTGTTTGATACGAATCTCATTATAATGGTCTAGTAATACAGCCAAAAGCGATCTCTGTTGTTGATTTCGATTATTACAAATATTTATCGCTCATAGATAAACGCCAAATGTTTCTAATTTGAAACTGGTGTACATTATACCCTTTAGTGTTGTCAAAGTGAAATAGTTCTTATTATTATAAGTATAAAACATAATATAAGTCTATGGCAGAAAGACTAACAATATTCGGTATTAAAATTCCTTTAATTTATTAATTATCCATATTTACACTATCTAAAAGTATTTTGTAAAACAACTAGTTTTTGCCCATTACTTTGTACGTGTGGAGTTCAGAAGTAAGAAAATCAATTAATTTAATAACCACTACTAGATTTTTTTTAATACAACTTAAAATGGCAAACAAGCTGATAGGTCCACCTGATGGCAAGTGGTAACCGTCGCCTATAGATATGAGCAGTACCATGGACATAACAGAATATTCTGTTTCGCCCATGATACCCCCCATGCGTTGCCATTCCTGAGTACTCAGATGTTATTCCTCTGTACCCTGTAGATGCCGTAAAATATACACCAGTTTTAAAATTAGACCTTTAGGAATATAATGTAAATTTGTAATATACTTTTATCATATTCCGAAACAAACATGTCGGCAGAGGATAAAACAAATTTTCAAAAAATTTATTATTTTAATTATTTATATGAACCAATATAAACTAGACCAATGGATACCCTATTGTTCTTATTAAGAGACTTCATATAAATTTTTTTTCATTAAAAAGAGAGACTTCATATAAATATCTTCCATGTATAGAAGTTGTTTAGTTACAATTAATTTTATTATCTATACTAACGGCCCGTCTCGGCTTTGCACAGGTGGACATTTTTACATTTTAAAAAGTAGCCATTAGGGCTGCACACGCGACAGAAGCTTAACAATGGAGTAACTTGTCCCGTTTTCCCAACATTTCCCTTCACTGCTCTGCTCCTATTGATCGTAGCGTGATGAAAAGTAAACTATAACCTGCCCAGGAGTATGAAGAATAATTGTACCAAGTTTCGTTAAAATCCGTCGAGTAGTTTTTGTTTTTATAACGAACATACAAACAAACAGACAGAAAGACAAAAGACAAAAATTTTACTGATTGCATTTTTGACATCAGTATCGATCACTAAGCACCCCCTGATAGTTATTTTGGAAATATATTTCATGTACAGAATTGACCTCTCTATAGATTTATTATAAGTATATAGATTAGTAATTTATGTAAGATGACGTATTTATAAATATGAAATAGAGGTTACAAGAGGAAGACCGAGGAATAACTACATGGGACAGATAAAAGAAACACTAGGTGTCATGTCGTATAGGATGGTCAAGGATATGGCCTGGGATGGAACTGGCTGGAAGAAGATGCATTAATTAGTTGCACCGACAAGAGGAAACTCTTCAACGAAAAGAGAGAACGTATTTATATTTTGTTCATCCGTTACTTAATGTTTTTAATTTTATTTTGACGACCAAAATATACTTATTTTTCGGGTTACTTCTTCTGTTTATGATTAAAGCTATATAGTATTTGTCCTATTCCAACCAATATATAAAGTAAAGAGTCTCACCAAACCGCCTTATTAAAATTTGACACGATACGGGGCAATCAATAAGGCTAAGCTAACAAAAATGTTTCATGCTAAGTTATTGAGAGGCTATTTGTTAGGTAAAATTGAGCACTCCAGTGATCCTTCATTGAAAAAATAGAACACAAGATACTTGTGATATGTCAGATATTTGAAACACAACCTTTATAGTAAGTATATAAATAAGATTTCATTAAGGACTTCATTAAAACAGGCTTAAAATAGGCTTGTAATTTTTTTAAAAAATACAAGGATTTTTAAAAAAATTACAAGTAAACAATCATGAGTACACACACACTGATAAACGACAAAATGTTTGTTAGACACATTAGATTACAAATAATTGCATTTATAAGGCGAAATAGTGTGAATTAACTAATTAAAATATTAATTGAAAAAAAAATCATTACGAAATTAATATGGAATTAACATGAGAGTAAATTCTATCGATTACAAATTTAAAACCAAAGTTGGTTTAAATTTTAATGATATAACCATAAAAAATGCCGGTGTGGTCCCGGCATAGAATAGGCCACCCCTTTCTTTTCCGTGCGTGTCGTAAGAACCGACTAAGAGAGGGCGAGGGATGGGCAGCAGCGTCCTTCTTAAAATATCTCTAAAGCCTGACTGCGGTTGCCAATCTACCTGCCATACGTGGCAACTACTGGCAAAACCCCCCAAAGGGGAGGCTTTTGTTCAGCAGTGAACAGTTAAAGGCTAATATTTAAGACATTATAAAAATTTCAGACCAATCAAGAAAAAAAACCCGAAATAATTATTGAAAAAAGTAACTAACTGACTATTCCATGCATCACTGGACAGATATGTCTATTGAAATACAATGCCTTTCAATAACGAGTTACAACGGTGACAACCCACAGAGCCAGTTCTTCACGCTTCAAATACAACGACCAATGCATTTTTCTGTCCAATGCACAGTCAAAATGCATTATAGTGGAAAATTAGTCTCGTGCTATTCGTATTGTCTCGAGGTTTTATATTCTTGGAACTTTTTACACGTGACTACTTGTTTAGTTACAATAACAATGGGTAGATTTTTATTTTTTCTTTTTAAGAAAAAGAAACGTGAGTTTAGGTCGTTCATAACTTTAGCTCGACGAAGTGTGGCAATGTCGAAATTATTTGTATATTTTTCAAAACTATAGTCTATTTTCAGTATACCTGATTGATTTTTATTTATAAAGTGTTCTGTCTATTAACTAAAATGTGAAAGATACATTATGGACATTTTTAAAATAACAAAATCTAATAAACGTAGCAATAGTTTCGATACTGAAGCGTCATTCTCTAATCCTATCTCTAAAATTAATATTTTAATATGATAGTTCAACCAAAATACTGATAATGGATCATTATATTTATTTATTTAAACTTTAATGCACAGTGAAACTAAGTATTATACATATGGTGGACTTAACGCCGGACGGTATTCTCTATCAGTCAACCATTGGGCAAACAGAGAAATAAGTAAACGACGCATTATCAAATTGAGGAATTATAAAAAGTAATACTTAATTAATTATTATAAACTAAGTTTATAATAATTTTTACTAAATATCTAATAATAAATCTATTAAATATTTAGTTCATATTGGTTCTCAGAATAAAGATTTCGTTGTGATAACACATTGAAATTTTTGTTTTAGTAATAAGTTTAGATTTTAGAGCATGGCACCAATCGACCCTAATGTCATATATTATATCATTACTTTGTAAATTATTTTACTTCGCACAAACATTTTTTTGCTTCGTAAATACGTTCTTAAACCTTATAAAAAATGGCAGAACTAACACGGATGTAAGCCGTATCGATTGGAAAAAAATTGTGAAAATCCGATTGCAATTGGAAACGCAATCGTGTGGTATAATCGCAAAAAAAGCAAACGAATAAACAACTTTCTTTTCTTATTTGTCACAAAACTACCCACTCGCATTATATAGATAGAGCATCAAGAGTCAAAAATGTTAAATCAAAGGTTAAAATTTAGTTGGTTAATGTGATGTTTCGCTCTAAAAACAAAAAATAAAAATCTTTAGTTTTGCTAAGTGTATTTTTACACTTACTTGTTCTAAATCAAATCATAATGGCCCATGTTTTAGTGTTGCAAGTAATTGGTTTTAAAATTTCCCAAATTAAATTGTATCTTTAATTTTATTTTAAAACATGAATATACATATGAACATATTGCTTACAAATTAGTATACATATATAATTTAAATAACGGTCACTTTTATTAATTTAAAAACGAAAACATACATCAGCTCATGCACATATTTAATCAGTAAAGATAAATATTATTGCGATTAAAAAATTTATTTCATTTCATTACTAAAAGGTAAATCCTAAATATACTTCAAAACATCTTATATATATCTTCCATGTACAGACAGCGACCAGTTACCCTTTTGTTATATGTATTGATTGGAATCGTTCTATGCACGATTCCAATACGAAAATACTAGTATAACAATAAGACAATTGGACTTTGTCCGTCGAAGAAATGAAATTGGCGGACCGACCAGCCGCTCCGTAAGAGCTCTTAGTCCCAAGATAGAGGATATTGCTTCCGACCGGAATCTCCCATTCTGTAATTCCGATGACCCCAAATCTATTCTGTCAAATTCGATGTGTGATAATCCCTACTGGAGTTAAATCGAACGATAAGAATAAGGACTATTATTTATTCTTGTGGCCGAACGATAATTGATGCCTTGACGTTGTCCATTTTCAACACTCATGTGATAAAAAAATGCTTAACCAGTGGAACAAAGTACAAGTATTTTGAATTTATATATATGTATTAATATTAATTGGTATTATATTAATTATTATGTTAATTTATATCACATAATATATGTGTATTTTTTTTATGTAATGTATGTAATGTTTGGTAATGTTTTAAAAGAGACGCTGATGCCATCCCTCAACTGTTTAATTTTCTTTAGCCGCCTCTTACGACACCCATGGAAAAGGAAGTGGTGGTCCATTCGATGCTGGGACTACTAGTATTATTTTACCTTAAATTTCGTGACTATTATTTAATTCGTCAAAACAGTAAGACGTCTTTTATTTGCGGACTTAAAACCGTAAAGTTCGTTTTTGTAACGTTTTGGTTCGTTACAAAGCAAAATCTGCTTGTAGACATACTATTCTGCTTTCTAAATTCAAATATTTAAAATTTACAATTTCTACGAAATATCTTGTCGTCCATTGAAGTGTTCTATTCATTTAAAAATAAAAAAAGCAAATTTACCGTCAATATCAATTTTGTCAGGACTGAAACTGCGTTTTTTGTTGAAGAAAATCTGCTCGTTGAAATCGGTGAATAAATCAAAAAATTCGCAAAGGGATCGAATTAATCGAGTTCCACGAATGAAATAAGCAATGAGATAAAATGTATTACGAAGGAATTTAAAGGGGTAGAGTTTAATTACATTTAAACTATTGGGACATTTTAATAAAAGTTTATGATGACAATTTGCAGTGTTACTGGAAATTTGAAGTCAATAAAGTCCCACGCGTTTTTATTTTTAGCTCTGACTACCTTCAGATAATATAAAAATCATATTCCAATAATTGTTAAGTCTTTGAAAATTTTTGAAATAGATATAACTCGAAACTGCGTCTTCTACGTCATGTTAGTTACCTTTTACTAGTCGAGGTACTAATTCACGCGACATCAGTTCGAAATTAACAATAAAAACTGAACCTGAAATTTTGGATTAGACAAAGACAAATATATTAATGAAGGAATGAAGAATTGTTTTTGTAAAAGGTGTAATACTATAAATATAAATTTAAGATCACAATTTTTTCAATTCAATTCAAATCTTTATTATGGATTTATCGCAGTATAAATATGGCCTATGCTTCTTTCAGTTATATATAGTAAAAGTATAAGTGGAATAAAAATATGTAATAATTTATCTAAATACTCACATCAATCGTTAGACTGTGCTTAATTTAAGAGAACTTTAAAAAAATCCCTCGACCATTAGGCTCCCTCAATCGCTCTCTTACGACACCCACGGAAAAAGAAGGGGTGGACTATTCTATGCCGGGACCACACGGCGTCATTAATTATAAACATGTAAATAATTAATTTACACATAATCAAATGTATTCTTTTAAAAATGTATATTATATATTTGAAATATGCAGACCCTTGATTCTGTAATATTATTTTTGTAACAACCATGTTTTTTTTTTTGTATATCTTTGTTGTAATTTATGTACTGTAAGTAAGTAATGCAAATAAATTATCTATCTATCTAGATTTCTAATAATCAATTGAAGTTTTAAAGTTATCTCCTTCGGTATAAAACAAATGCAAACATAAAATACATGCAATTAACAAAATTTGTTGATTGTAAAAATTAAAATTACAAATTGATGACATTACAATAAATTTAAGCGTTTTTGCTGCGCCAGAAGGAAACTTTATACAAAAATCGTGCGGTTACCTCTGTCACCGTCTCACTCATGTTACTGTCGTAAAGTAGTAATGCTTGCGTGACTAGGGTCGCTTTTATCCTTTACCGTACACGATTTATAGTGAACTTCCACGTTGTTATCGTGCAATTCCACGATATATCGTACAACTGAATGCTATACCGTACTTTACCGTGGACGTCCACGTTATCGTGAAGTTCTATGGAAAAATATAAAAACGCTATTCTTCGGGCTTCTATATTTCGGGCTCTATGCTTTATGTATAAAAAAATAGGTCAGTTTTTTGTCAGCCAAATATCAAATTGGCCGACACTTTTTTTTAATCAAAACAAACGCACTTTAATTTCAATCTAATCTTACAATATATTTTCTCCCATATACTTAGTAATAAATGAACATTATGTTAACTCTATTCACGCGGGAGTAAAGGGGTTGTTACTATATATCTATTAGGTCGACCTTTACGTGGTTGCTCCTGGATTCAAGCAGCATGGATAAAAAAATTGACTTGTTTTTAGCTAAGCATTTGTATAGTGACACTACGTTTATATAATCTAAAGTACTTATATAAAAGGGAAATGGATTGTTAGTAATATATTAAATATACTAAATACCTATATTAATATGAATAAATTTTATCTATATAATAAAATAATAAAATTTACCTATATAAATAAATAAAGAATTGCATTTTGGGAACCTGTTCCCAAAATGCAATAAATTTATATTTTATTGTACACAAAAAGTTACATTCATATAATTTATATTAAATAAAAATGTACAACAGGCGAGCTTGATTTCGTTAGAGTTTTCTTCCAGCAAACCCTGAGTGGTAAGGAGCATTAATTACTAACGGGCAGTATGCGTACAATAAGTGGAGAAAACAGTATAGTTGTTTCTATTAGGAAATAATAAATATGTTTACATATATACAAAGTAATGTATATAGTAACATTAAAAATACATCATACATAGATATAATAAGTAATATAAAGTATTTATAATTTTGTTTATCTAATACATATCAACATTTCTATACATATAAGCCTATTAGTTAGATGATGTCGGGCCAAAACTTTGTTAAGCTAATTGCCATAATATACCTAAACCAGGCTTATCATGAACGCTAGACTTGGCTGGATTTTGTAGCCCGTAGTCTTTAGAGAAATAGGCTTATTTGAGTTTCTACATTTAAATTTATCGTCGCATATCAATTACATAATATGATTATACAGAGTTCTCAGAATTTATATTATATTCATCGGCCTTTTATGTTATCAATTAGACAATAGAAAATTCTAAATTTAAATGCTTTTTTATACCATACGTAATAATTCATCTCCCTTCCATTTCATTCAGTCGCACTCTATTTTTGTCAAAATTTGTGGCAGTGTTATGTAAAATAAATTCCTAAAATAAACAAACAATAAAAAATAAAAAATAAATATCAACATGAACAGCTCAGTACATATAAATGTAAACGAATTTCCAATTATACCTATCAGTAGAGACAAATGAAATAGAATTCTACTCTCGCCCACCATATAGGTGTAACAGTAAGGAACTGGCCAAAAAAATATTTATTTTCACTAACCTCGTTTTTTAACATATGAAATGTGATTTTTTTTTTATTTATTTAACCTGTTTGGAATATAGTATCAATCCAGATGAACTAGCAAGAATCACGAGAACTACTTACTCGTACATTAAACTGAAGCAGCTGTCTTTTGTTGCGGAGCAGAAAACGGCTTGGTGGTTTAAAACTGTCTATGTTCAAATATAAAAATACACCTGGATTGAGAGCTTCCTTCTTATTAAAGTTGATTAAAAATGGCGGAGGTGAGAAAAAAATAAAAAATAAATTCGTCGGAATATTTTTTTTATTTCTACATATTTTGTCGCCTAATTATCCGAAGTCGCCTGAACCAATTCGAAAAATATATTTTTTTTGTTTCAAAAGATATACTTTCAAATTGGTCATATAAACATTTCATTAAATTATTCTTTCTTTTTTTTACAACACAGGGGGCAAACAAGCATGCGGCTCACCTGATGGTAAATGACTACCGCCGCCCATGATCACCCACAACACTAGCGGCATTGCAGGTGTGCTGCCGGCCTTTTAAAAAGGAATATATATATATATATATATATATATATATATATATATATATATATATTCATTACTTTCGTTTTTTAAATTAAAACAACTGTATTTTTTCAAATAAAAATATTTGATTTTATCAGGACTGTTGTTAGCTTCTTTTGTGGAACACAATCTTAATTTGCAAAGTAATATATACTTCTTTATAAATTACGATCCACCTAATTACCGCCTATCCACAGAAACCTTACTTTTCCTGCAATAATTACGAGATTGTAGAAGCACCCTTATCTACATTGAATTTGTTTTGGACACCTCCAATTTATTATCGCCTGTAACCTATATTTAGAAATGGAGCACATTTTGGGCATGAAAAACATGAGTTTGGATTAAACACGCATTAATTTATTGTTGTATAGATACCAATGTAAAATATGCTATGGATATTCTTCAATTTGTGAAATAAAAATAATAATAAAATATTTAAAAAAAAAATTAAATAAGTGACACAAGATTGTTGTGAAATACGAAAAAGACCTAGTTCAGTAGTGAACAATATTTGGGTTGTGATTACTCACTTAGCTTTAGTCACATTTTAAATTCAGGAATGCTAGAATGCATACCTTAAAGCCTAGATGATCGCTTACAACATGATTTCAGAGATGTTTTTACCCACGAACGCTCAGGTTATGGAATGAGGTCCCTGTCGAAGTTTTTCCCAGAGACTACATGACGTTCTTCAAAAAGGGTAAAACAGGTTCCTTCAGGGTCAGCAACGCGCATGTAATGTCCCTGGTATAACAAGTATTCATTGGCTATGGTAGCTGCCTACCGTGCTTGATTTGCACCTCATTATTTTATATATTCCACCATAAACTCCCTTAATCGCCTCTTACAACACCCACGGGAAAGGAAGGGATGGCCCGTTCTAAGCCGGGACCTACACGGCCATATTATTTACTTATTCTTTTTTTAATATCTCGCTATTACCGATTCGATGAAACCATAAAAAGAACAAATTCTCATTATCTCTCAGGGATTGTATCGAACCTTAATTACTTTTATAAGTCTGAAACGACTACGGACGGAAGCAATAAAAGCTGCGAAACGTGACGTAACTTTTATTGTGACTTTTTCAGATTGCCAGTTCTGTTTAACGGTCAAAGTCTTTCAAACAGTGTAAACATACAATGTTACTGTAATCTATTTTTTTTTATGGAGACCAGTATTTTCTTATGGGTGATAATGGAATGGTAACCCCACCGCTATCGATATACACCGGCGGGGCACCAGTGAAAGATGATAGGTGAGGATAAAGCAGGCCAGTTAGCTCATCGTGACGAATTCAACAAGAATTGTTCACGATGGTTTCCAGGGGAACCAAGTGGAGGTCGACCTGATAGGGCATATTACTAGCAATGGGGCTGTCAAACTCCATTGCTAACAACCCCTTTCCCCCCTTCAGACCAGTATTAGACAGTCAATTACTTTCTTCAAGATAAAAAAGTGAATAAGTACAGGGTGATATTAATGTCGTCAGCTGTACGTAAACTAAAAAGCTGTCCATACTATAAAATATAATAATTAGCACATTTTTTATTATTATTTCAGCCGTTAACTGTCCAATGCTGGGCATAAACCATAAAGGGAGTTTTGCCAATAGTTGCCACGCTCGACAAACGGGTTGGCAACCGCAGTTAAGCTTTTAGAGATGTTTCATCCCTCGATCTCCCTTAGTCGCCTCTTACGACATCCACGGGAAAGGAAGGGGTGGTCCATTCTATGTCGGAGTAGACACGGACCCTAAATTTTTTTCGTCCCCTCTTTCCTTGGTGAAAATATTTAGTATTACTAAATAAAAGGAAGCTGACGATTGCAAATACATACTGTATCTGTTTCAATATCAACGTAATGTACGCCTATAATTTATTCTGTTTCCAGGCACATTTGTAGCTGGATTCCCGTAATGAAAACCGCAACGATGTTATAGCGACTCAGTCGTTAAACTAATTTAGTACTTATATAATTTACTTTATCGTAACGATATAGTAGCGAAGCAAAATGTACGCCATTGAATATGCACTGCCTGATAAACATGACATCACCAGAGGAAGACTTTGTACAAAAGTCGTTTGCTTGGGTAGCTCTGACTCATTCATGTTTCTACCTTGAAGCAGTTGTATTTGCATGACTATGTTTCGGTATGAAGGAACAGAGAAATAACGCCTGAGTCCTTAGGAATGGCAACACATGAAAGTGTCATGAGCGAAACAGTATACTCTGTTATGTCCATAGTACTGTTGATATCTTTAGGCGACGGTTACTACTTTCCATCAGGTAGACCGCCAGCTTATTTGCTATTCTAAGTTCCACAAAAAAAATCATTGAGACGAATTAAATGCGTCTCTATATAATATAATGCAAACAATACAATATAATAAAATAAATGTATAATTTTCTTATTAATTCTCACAGTAAAATCATACGATATAGTACCTATAAATGCAAATATAAAATATATAAGTTTGTTTCTTAGAATAATTTATTGGTTGAGATAGATAGATAGATATATAATTTAGCATTACTTACAGCACACAAATAACAACACAAACATACACATAATACAGACATACACAGTGAAAAGAGATAAAAGAATGCGTATACAAAAAAAAAGCAAAATATAGAAAATAACAATTTCCTTCTTTCATACGAGTGCCACAGAATGGTCACGACTCAGTTTGTTGTTTATCAGTGTAATATTTTTTTTCAAACAAATTAATTATTTTTGAGAAAGGTAAAACGGTTTGACCTCCACTCACTTTCATGCTGTACCCAACAAGGTCGTGTAAATTTGTTTCTATGTTTACTAACTAATTATCCTCATTGCGGAATATAACTTATATTAAATATATATATTATATATTCTCTATTGTACTAAAACATACCGCCATTACCTGTGTAGGCCCCAGCATAGAATAGGCCACCCAGGCCGCCTTCCTTTCCCATGGGTGTCGTAAGAGGCGATGAAAGGAGCTTATAGTAGAGAGATGAGCGGCAGCGTCCCTCTTAAAACATCATCAAAAGCCAAACTGCGGTTGCCAACCCGCCTGCCAAGCGTAGCAACTGTTGACAAAACCTCTCTTATGGGCGAGGCTATATTCAGTAGTGGACAATTAACGGCTAAAACAACCATTAAAACATGGGGGAAAAGGGATTGTTAGTAATGGAATCTAATGTCCCCATTACAATACACCTTATCAGGTCGACCTCCACGCGGAAAACTCCTAAAAACTATCGTGGTTAATTCTAGTGGAATTCGTCACGATGGGCTAACGGACCTGCTTTCATCCTCACCTATCACCCTCACTGGTGCCTTAAGAGCATATACCGACAACGCAGGCGGGGTTACCATTACATTATCACCCATTGAAAAAAAAAACACTAAAACATATAATAAAAATAACAATCAGTAATAATGTAGATAAGCAAAGGTAAACTTGTCTCTTAAAAGATTTCTTCCAATCAACCTAACATAGTGGCATAGGAAGTAGTTAGTAGGCAGCAGTAGTGCAAAACAGAAATCAAGACAATAGTAATAAATATTAACATAATTAATATTAGCATAT
Source organism: Galleria mellonella (assembly GCF_026898425.1). NCBI lineage: Eukaryota > Metazoa > Arthropoda > Insecta > Lepidoptera > Pyralidae > Galleria > Galleria mellonella. Next base: position 4,362,589 of record NW_026441978.1, read on the forward strand.
ATATACATACATAAAGTGTGACTACAAAAAAGAATGACTGGAAACATTTTTTTTTTGTTTCTCGGTTCAAGAGCACGTTAACAATAGGACAATACAAACTTTGTATTGACCTATTACTTGTGAACTGACTTCGGTCGGAAGACTTTTCAACTTCAACAGCATTTGAACGGTTTGTTCTTATAAGAATCGGGCTATATTGAAACTTAGCACGAAGAAATATACAAATATAATATACAACATTAAACTATATGTGTCGTACAAAACTATCGACGATACACTGAACTAAAAATATATTGTGAAATATATTTTTTATCTAGATTATATCGTAATTATATATATATATATATATATATATATATATATATATATATATATATAATATAAAATTTATTGCACTTGTAAATTACATTGTTAATACATTTATAAATATTGTGAGCAAGGATAGGTTTATCTCTGGCAGAGATCTCTTCCAGTCAACAGTCAACCCAATACAGTTAGATATGTCATATTTGCGTGAGGGTGTTATTTTTTTTTAATGTATTTATTGGAACCATAATTTTTTTTTACAAATTACAAAAGTATGTAATGATGTTCTTCTCTAAAAATCTATCCGAAGCATATAATAAGGGCCTCCTGAGCCCCTACAGTGACCCAATCCTTTCCGCAACTGCAGTGTCCCCCTCTTTCGTTTCCCAGATAAATCCCTTATTCCTCTTATTTACAAATTTACACATTTCCAACATTCCCTTCCTTTTTTCCTCAATCCTTTTCTCCATACCCTAGATGGCGGAAACCACCAACAAATGCACTCTCAAAGAGGGTTGACGTCAGGCAAGCGGCCGGTCGTAAAACTATAAGCCAAATCTTTTCGTAATATGGATAAAAAACTCAAATAATATTTGGGATAAGGGTAAAAAGATTATCATCATATATACAAATAAATGCCATTGAATTTTAAACCACTTTTTTTTAAGACGAGTAAGAATGGACAGATTTTTTAAACGGATTTTACATAATCCAATATAATATAGGATACCATATGTTATCATTTTTAAACTACATAGTGATATCCGGCATATTCCAATAAAACTATTTATTACGGAAACAATAAAATGTCGCGTTTAAATCTTTGCAGTTTACGATGTAAAAATATGGACCGGATATTCCCGTGACGTGTTTTATTACGACATCTTATTATATTGTAAATTTTGTCGTCATTTACATTGATATTATTGTTAACTTTTGTATTATTTTACTCTTTATCTATACTTATAAATGCGCAATTAATTTTTTTTAAACCTATTAATAGAAATAAAATTACAGGGTACAGAGGGTACATTTAAGTCTTTAGAAATGGCAACGCATAAGAAGTATTATGGGCAACATAATATACTCTATTATATCCAGGTATCGTTCATGTTTATAGGTAACAGTTGTTACTTTTCATAAAATAGGCAGTCAGCTTGTTTGCGATTTTAAATTGTATATAATAAACTCCTTTTGAAGTCGGTTAAAAAGGAATGATAACATATTTTATTCTTACTGTGTTATTACCGGTAAAACTAGGTGCAAATTTTAATATAATAAATCCTTTAATCCGTATATTGAACGAGTTATCGATTAATGTAAATGAGACTTAGTTAGGCGACATGCAATGACCTTTCGCTTGCGTCAGCTCGTTATCGCAATAATCGAGAGACAACCGTGTGGTGCATCAAAAGACCAGTGAGCTGTGACGAAGCGCTGAATTAAGCGCTAAACGCACAATAGATTAGTTTGTAGTATTAATAGAAGACACATATTAAAATAATATACCTTGAAATATTACGCAAATATTTCAATCATATACAAATAATTATTATGTGATTATTTTATTTTTAACTGCTTTTAATTTTTACGAAAAGTATCAGACCTATTATATTATGGACTTGAAAAATTTGAACTTCGAAATATTCTTTATTTAATTTTTTATTGCATTTTTTTATGGCTCCTTCTTTTCAAAGGCGATTGGATAAACGCAATGATTTATCCAATCGCCTTTGAAAAGAGGGAGATTCTCGGTTTTTCTGATTTTTTTTGTATGTTTATCTTACGGGATTAAATCGTCAATTTATAAACTAATTTTTATAATTATTTTTGTAATAAATAAGTTATCCGCCTTTATACTTGTAGTACCATTATATTAATGTTCTGACGATTGAAGGTACCATTTTTATTTTTATGAACTTTGCGAAAATATCGTGCTTGTTGCTATGCAAAATCTATCTAATTGTAGAACTTTTTTCGGTACATTTTATTTATTTTAACATAAGAATATTCTAATTACCAATTAATATCACATCTTGTAAAATACGTTTATGAATTCCAAGTACACAATGACATTCTGAGAACCGCTGTGTTCGCAATCTCTATATAAATTCCACGGGAAAACCTAAAAGAAATTTACACTTTATGAAGAATTTTAATATAAATTTTCGTACTTCTTAGAATAGTTCTATGATTTCCCATTAAACCAGCATAATGTTCGCCCGTTATTTATGTGTGTCAAAAAATTCAGCCGTATAAAAAAACTCAGCCACAGGTGAGTGGTACCCTTATTTGTTTAAATTTAGTTCAGATTGTACCGAGGTTACCTCTCACGTATTTTGACAGTTTAATTAACGTCATTCGTTAATGTAATGTAAATGTTATTCTATAAAAAAGCTACATTAATTGTAAGCACAATGTGTCGTAGTCAATACACTTCATACCGTAGAAGCCTTTCATTACCCTCTGCTGAACACAGGCCTACCTCTATTGGGGGGTTTGTCAGTAGTTGCCGCGCTTGGCAGGCGGGTTGGCAACCGCAATTAGGCCTTGGTGGTGTTTTAAGAGAAACGCTGCTGCCTATCCCTTGACCGTAAAAATCGATTCAAAATTGACGACTTAATCGTGTAACATGTCCACAGAATTAAGAATTTACATATCTCTAACTCGCTTATAAAATAGACACAAACTCGTATTTCAAAAATAATCTAGATTCGATTTAACTTGAAAAATTTAAAATGAATGAATGAATAACTTTATTTGCTTGGATATATGTTATTAAATTAGAAATATTTAATGTTAAAAACAGAACCTCTATATTCAACCGTATGGCGTACATATATTTAATTTAAAACTTGTCCTTAAAATTTTATATTAAATTAAGAAAGGGCGAATTTACATTCGTCTCTTAGATAAATTTGGTTTATTAACAGTTATTCCCATCACCGGAGAGATAGCTAAGAAATTACAAGTAAATATATTGTTACTTATAGGAATTAATCAGACTCTTAACAATTCCTGTCAGGTACTCCACGTGGTTGCCCTTGAAAGTTATTCTTTTATTAGACGCAGTTAAATCTTAGTGAAAACATCGCAATAATCCCACTGACCTCACTTTAGATGGATTCTTTATTATTAACAACAATAATAGCAATAACTATAACAATAATAAAAAGCATGTCGTACCGTGCGCAAATTCTTACATGAAGATCCCCCTAATTGATATTTAATAAAAACTCTTAGACTTACATGTTGTAACATACCCGTAAGTCTAAGATAAAAAACCGAAACAAACGTTTCGAGAATGAAAAGTAAAAATAACTATAATAATAATAATAGGTAAGAATAAATTTAATCTCCTCTAATAATTTTCAATTGTCCTCGCGTAAATCAATGCCACAGATGAGGTTGCTATTACATCTTGATCTCAAATATGAATAATAGATTTAGAAATGGCAATTTTAACACCCAATATGGTTTCTAATCGTTCACTATTTCATCTAGAAGGCTAACCCCAAATGATCGGAAAGAGGGAAGAAGAGAAATGATTTCAAATTCAATTAGGTATTACCATATATACATATATAGATTCTGTATAGTGCGGGTATTTTAGGTCAGACTGTGTAAAAAAGTAATCTAAATTTAAAACCTATTACAAATCCGATATATTAATGCGTCCGTAGGGAGAAAAGTTGTGAAAATTAACACATTTTTTCAGGTTACAGTTCAAAATAAACAAAGATGAAATGGGACAGAGCTTTCTATACTGTTAAATGTATGTACACATAGTAAATAGAAGTATGTCGTTGTAAGATCAGGATATTAATTTACTTATTACCCCATGGACCAGTCGGCTGAGTACAGAATTTATTTCGAAATTGTGTTTTGTATCTAAGTATAATCTTGACAAAACCCAAAATGATTATCTCTACACGGTATTTTTTTTTATACCACTTAGAATGGCAAACAAGCTGACGGCCCACCTGATGGAAAGTGGTAACTGTCACCTATAGACATGAGCAGTACCATGGACATAACAGAGTATACTGTTTCGCCCTTTGATACCCCCCCCCCCATGCGTTGCCATTCCTGAGGACTCAGGTGTTATTCCTCTGTACCCAGTAAATTCACGCCATATCCCACCCTTTAAACCGAAACACAGCCATGCAAACATAACTGCTTCACGGTTGAAACACGAATGGAACAGAGGTACCCAAGCAAACGACTTTTGTACAAAGTTTCCCTCTCCCTCTCTACAAAGCCCATTCCCGCTATCTGTACACTTAGATTTTTTAAACTACACAACGAATTTTAATTCGGTATTCAGTAATAGATTCAAGAGGAAGGTTTATGTGTATAATTTAATAATTTAATTTTTTTGAAATATGACAATTGTTGTTCTAGATGTAGAAAGAAATCAAGTCGCCTGAGAGCTTTCATCAAAAATGCTACTTAATCTATTTGAGATATAACATAACAATTTATTGTGAGATTGTTTCTCTTTTATAGGTCTATAAAAAAGTCTGCGATAGCATATGTCTAACTTTTAAGAATAGCTTACTAAACACATCTATTTCATACTTGACGCCACAAACTACCCGTGCGTAGCCAAGGGGGTAGCTAGTAATCGATAAACGAAATAATCTTGGCGTATTTTAAAAATCGTATTTTACTCGTACTTTAAAAAAATTAAAGATCTATCTACCTACTCGTGTGAAACCGGGACGTGTCGCTAGTATTCAGTAAGTTATATGTCTACGAAATACTTAATAAAGTAAAATGTTTACGAATTTTACACTAAAAACTTAATTTAGTGTTAAAAAGAGTAATTTAGGAATCAGATGTTTAATGGACTAAATTTATCGATTCATCCGGATGAATAAATTACATTTATTCTATTTAAATTCAAAGCTAGCCATACTAGCTATGCTTGCATGACCGGGTCATATTCATGAACCGTGATGAATGAATGATTTCCAACATTCACTTATGTCCGCTATCTCAAATGTTAAAATGCTAAATTTTATAGTAAACTTGGTCAACTCATCCTGTAATCTACTTCCAAAAACTCTTGACATCTTTCTCAAATAAATTTAAAATGTTAACATCTTCCAGTTATTTAGAAAATATTTTAGAAAAGAATATAATAAAAATGTTATCTTATCGCCTCATCTCACCGCCCATATGAGTTATAAAGGACGTAAACTATAGTGAAGAGAATTTTATATGACATTTAGAAATATCCATTTATTTTATACTATCAAATAATTTCCATCATATAGTAAGAATGCTAGAGGAAGATTTTGTACAGAAGTCGTTTGCTTCTTTCTCTGTCCCATTCGTGTTTCTTTGAAAGGTGGGATATGGCAGTGAATTTACAGGATACAGAGGCACACCTTAGTCATCAAGAATGATAACGCATGGAAAGTATCATGAGCGAAACAGTGTACTCTGTTATGTCCATGGTACTGCTCATAACTATAGGCAACGCTTTCCATCAGGTGGCACGTTGACTTGTTTGTCATTCTAAGTTGCATCAAAAAAGTACTACAGTAATTCTCTATAGTGATATATGGTATGATAATATAAAATCTAAATAAATAATCACAAGGTAAATCTTATTTGGGCAGCTTGAATCGACACAATTTAAAATAAGACCAATGTCGATGAAACACTATCTATTGCAAAAAAAAGTTGTGAAAACCGATTCATGTTTGAAGAAGTAATCGTGTACCGTAAATGCAAAAAAAGTCGTGTCAATAATCAGTTATCAATATATTACTGCATATTCTCTTATCATTTATTGTTTGTATTTTTTTATCTTTATTATAGTATTTATTCTTGTATTGTTATTTTCTTAAGTAAATATATTGGGAAACTATGAAACACACCTAGGCGATTAAATAATAAATTAATAAATACGTATTTAACACATAACAATAATTGTTTACTGAACGATATTATCAGTACAAACTTTGAGAATATATTTATTTTCTGGACAACATTATCGGTACAAACTTTGAGAACATAATTATTTCGTGAGCAACATTATGGGTACAAACATTAGGAACTTTCCCAAAGCTTTTCCCCATAACATCATCCCGAATACAAGTTAATCGAGATCCCCTATCTGTCCTTAGAAATACGACGTACGAAAGTACCATTTGACACAAATAATTACCTTTCACAATAGCATAGGTATACGTGTACCTACGTAACGTATAGTCAATGCTGCATAGCACTAACTTTTAACTGATTTAAAAAAAAAGGCGTTGTAAATTCGCCTGTATTTTTTTACATAAACTACTTTTTTTATTATTTTACTTAGCTTTCAAATTTTGAATTTTTATATGGAATTATAATATGCTATTTGTTGTTGTATTAAATTGAATTTCCCATAATCACTTAATGCGTCATATTTAGTACTGGATTCGATCCTTCTGTAACTTTTCAATCTATATTTTTTTGGAAAATTTATTCATTTTCACTATTAGAACGCTTTTTAGAACAGATATTAATAATTTTGTTTGTATACAATTTTATCACAATCTAGACTCTCGTATTTTCTACAAATCCTAAGGAGGACCTTACTAATATTATTAACATGAAAGTGAGTTTATTTATTTCTTAGCTCTAAGCACCTTATCGCCTTAACCAGACACTATAAAATTTAATATACATGGGATGGGATATTTTATGGGATGAAAATGGACATAGGTTACTTTTTGACTCGGTCAACGAACCTGTTACGCGGACTAAGTCGCGGGTAAAGGCTAGTTAATATTACAAATGCAAAATTTTGACAGGAAGAATAAATGGATATTAACTTGGACATAACGTTGTGCGACTAATCCCACTACTAATTATTCGATTGAGCAATTCATTCGGATTATTGGAATGATTTTCGAAACATTCGACTACAAATTTCAACCAACTACTAATATTGGAGGGAGGGAGGAAAAGGATTGTTAGTAATGGAACCAGGTCGACTTCCTCGCGGTTCCCCCTGGAAACTATTATGATTAATTCCAGACGAATTCATCATGATTGGCTAACTGGCCTGTTTTCATCCTCATCGATCATCCTTCACTGGTCCCCCGCCAGCGTATTCCGTTAGCGCAGGCGGGGTTACCATTCCATTTTTATCCAATAAAAAGAACTACTAATATTATTTAACTACAAATTTCATTCGCTTCTACTAATAACTTAAATCATCCATTAGTATTTGTTGATGTACAAGTCGATACAACCATAGCCGAGTCGATCCGTTCGCTGGACTGTATTTTTTTCTTAATAGGCATAAGTATTTCCAATTTATATTTAGTAAACAAGTGAATTTTTAATAATTAATTAATTATTATGTATATTATAAAAAAATGTAGTTGACCGCAGGTATTTTTTTGATCGATTACTAATAAATAAAATCATTCGAATACGAAAATTAGTGTACTACTAATTTAGTAGTCGAATTATAAAAATAGTAATTACTAATTATTGTAATAGCAAAATCATTCCGATTCGCGTACTCCAACTCGGGCAGCTTATATCCTAACTTAATACATAGGATTATTAATGTATTGTTTCCCGCAAACCAAGCTGCGGGATACATAGTTCAGAATATTTCAACTTTTTAAATTAATTTTTTTACCCCATATTAATTCACAGGATAGGGGGAAAGGGATTGTTAGTAATGGAGACTGAGAATCCCATTGCTAGCAATATACCCAACCAGGTCGACCTCCTCGCGGTTCTCCCTGGAAACTATCGTGGTTAATTCCTGATGAATGAATTGAATGAAAATGATGGGCTAACTGGCCTGTTTTCATTCTCATCTATCACCCTTCACTGATGCTCCACCAGCGTATCCCGTTAGCGCAAGCGGGGTTACCATACCATTTTCACCCATAAAAAAAAATCACAGGATACTTTTTGTCCCAATTCTCAAGGGCAAAACTGCAAGATACAGCTAGTGTTTAATATTACTTCACGTCATAATAATATGTTCATACCTACAGATCGGCTTCCCGCAACATAGGAGAATTCATTAGCCGGTAATCCTCTATATCCTGAGGATATTCGGTATTCCTGTTCGTCAGCTTCACAATAATGCATAACTCGAAATTAATTTCACGCGAAATACCGAAGCTTAATAAGCGCCTGAAATTAACCGATAATAAATGGTTATTTCAGTTAAATCGAACTGATACTTGTCAATCCATGATGAAATCTATATCACGTATTTCCTTTTAAGAAAACGGAACTAGACATTTTTTCTAAAGAATCTTGAAAAACGAGAAAAATATAACGATATAGGCGTGGAGCAGAAGTGCGATAGTCCTATTCATCTAGAACGGAAACAGAACCCTATTGAAGAACTATAGACCCTTCTGAATCACATTTACGTACTGTGTTCGAAAGACTTGACCAATCTTCTTACGCGCAAACTCGACGACTTCCAAGCACTCGAATAAGCTGACTTCTAAAAAGGCACCATGGACCACATATGTACATACGCTAGGGCAAATTATACAGAAATAATAATGGCGGAATCCCTCGAGTTCCTGAATACTATGCGCAATAACTTCAACAGGTAGATTTTAATATGAAAATAAAATAACAAAAAAACATGGGCAAGACTAAAATCATATCTAACATCCATAACACATCTATACTAGTTACGATTGAGAACACTACGCTAGAAGTTATCGACGAGTATCTATACCTGGAAAAACTAATCCAACTTGATAAGTCCAACTTCGACCTAGAGGTCAACCGATGACTCCAACGCGGCTGGACAGCGTTCGGAAAACTACGCCACATCTTTTCATCCAAAATACGTCTTCAACCAGTGCATGCTACCAGTAGTGACTTATGATAGATGAAACATAGTCCTAGACGGTTCCTCGTATGCAAAATCTTCAATTTATTCAGCGAGCTATGGAAAGGGCTACGCTCAGAGTTTCTTTGCGTGATAGAATCCGAAATGAGAACATCCGCAAAAGGACGACTGTCTAATTTAACCAATATGATAAAATTGTAATTAGACGTCTGCACACAGATGATATTTGAAAAAAAAAATTATGAGAGGTCTTAATCAGAGCTTTTATTGGTGCCTCTACGAATGAAGCTTGAAAATAGCTTGAACGCATTTTTGCAGAGCAAAAAATAATAAGTACGCGTACTAAAGCGCAACTAATAACTAGTCACTGGAGTACCAAGTAGATATTACGCGTAATGTCACAATTCCAATGTTCATAGGACGTGGCGCTCCGAGCCGCTGAATTTTAGACGCTATTTGCAGACCACACCTTCGTATCCTTTTGTGTTAGCGGAAAACCGATATCACTGGCGACGGAGCGTGAACTGTTATGTATAATTCATACAGGTGAATCCGGTTGGCACCCACTGAAGAAAGCGAGTGTCGTATTATATATTAAATTAATTTGAAAATTCTTTTAAACATAAGTGTAAGTGATTGGGGAGACTTATCAGTGGTCTATTTGAGATTAAGGAATGATACATTTGTTGTTGGTATTGTGTTTACTTATTTATGGCTGGTAAAAAAATACAATACCAATTTGCAAGACTTTGGATGGATCATTTTTTTTTCATTTACATTTACATTTTAGTCATTCATGTGTGTGTATGTGCTTGTGTGCCCACTGTAATTTGACCTAAATAAAGAAAAAAATTATTATTAGATAGCAAATTACAAAACACGACTGCTCTACTAAAAATGTAACTATAATTATTAAAGACTGTCACTGGAGTTGATGAAGTTTATAACGATACTGTGTACATACAAAATTTGTTTAGACATTTAGAAATTATAAACAAAGTTTAAAGGTACTAAACAACTTAAAATTCAAACACAAAAAATACTTAAATTGTCTTTGGAAATGAGTTCTTTTATATATTTGCGAAATCCAAACCAATACAAACAGTAACGTTCAAGAATAAACTTTAATTTAGAATTCAAATTAATTAGTTTGCCATTAAAATAGTTAGTTCAATAATTAGGCACAAAATATTCATAATTAGGGTGTCAGCGTTCGTCTGTAAAGCTAAATCGCACTTTAATTGCAATTATTTTTACAAGTATGTAATCTATGCTATTAAGTTTTAATAAATACGAATCAATTCTTAAGTATGAGTATGTCTGAAAACAAAAAATCCGGTCAAGTAGATACGAGTCGGACTCGTGCAACGAGAGTTCCGTACAAAATTATCAAAACTAAATTTTTTTTGTGAAATAACTACAAATTTACGGTGTTTGGAATTTTTTCATTACTTGTGCTACATGACATTGCTTCTTGCCTAATTTCATGATTCTAAGTGAGCGAAAAGTACTCTATAGGTTTTGATTCCCTTTGCGAATGTCAAAATATGCAATATAAATGGAACATAAACGGCCGTATCTTTTGATTGCATCGATTTAGAAAATTGATTTTTTCAGAGATTGCTTTTCGTTAATTCTTAACAGACGGACGAATGGACTGACAATGTAGTGATCCTACAAGAGTTCCGTTTTTTTCTTTTAAGCTACGTAACCCTAAAAACACAGATCAGTAGTTATAAGCAAAAAAAAAACTTATTTGAAATGATTAAAGTTTTAGGTGCTCACATACTGCCCTATATTCATATCTATTATATTATAGCAAGGGTAATCAAGAGCAGCGATGGGCTGAGCGAGACTGACTCAAGTGCTAACTCGAATACATAGTACTCGAGTATTCAATATACAGAACTCGAATACAGGTTTCGAGTATCAACGGTGATCGAAAACTAGTTGCGTGTGTATCGTCTGTTCTTTTATTTCTGTTTTATTTATATATTAAAAAAAGAAGTATCAAATAACGGCTTATTATCTTCATTAAAGTAATCTTCAGAAATCGATTGAAATAGTTGTTAAAGTCTGATAAAGCTGTAGAATACCCATACAAGTACACGACTACTCGTACGCGTCCTCAAACTTAAAATATTCGATTCTATTTTTAACGAGTAATAAAGTATACCACAACCAAAAAAAATACCGATTCGCTACATCACTAGTCAAAAGGTCGACTACGGTCCACCGGTCGACCGCAAAGATGATGAAGGTAGTACTACGTAAGCGAGTTAAAATAAAAGAAAGAGAAATGACCACTTCCAACATTCAGCCCATGGGCTAAGCAATACGTGGGACTGGCATGCGAATTTAGTTACATTGATTAATTACATACTTGCTGAAACTTTTATAAACACGACTCTATTTTCCTTTTTCCAAAACACTGCCTTGCTATCGATTCCTTGTTATATTTTTATATAATTTATTTGTATAGATGTATATGAATATAAATATATATAAATTAATTTATACAGTTTATGTTATACCACACAATTGTATCATATTAATTGTCAGGTTCTGTATAGGTGTTTGTATGTTTGTTACTCAATAACGTTTTAACGGTAATAAATAATTGTAACTACGAATAAAATATATTGATATTGCTATATATTGAGCATTATCAATATATTTGGCATATATGGCAACACCTACTGACTAATTACAATAATAATTATTTATTATTTATTTATTATATTATTTATTTTTAATAAAGAATTATATCTCAGACACCCTAGTTACTTACCTTTATACAGGTAATACATATAGGTGGTATGGTAAAATGATAAAACGAGTTCTGCCTTGGTGTCCTATTTATCTCGACCCTACACTCAGGATTTTGTCACGCATGTAAAATTCAAAGCTTTTATAAAGTAGACGCATTAAAAAAAGCCTCTATGTTCTGTATATAATAGATATGTATAAAAAAAGGTAACTTTAAAGGTACAACCCTGTTAAGGTTTAATAGATAAATATGAAAATAAGTTTGTTTCGAGTTTTGTTTTGGTGTCTTAGTAACTTTTGAAAACCTAATGTAATTTGATATTGTCATACCATATAGCGCTATGGAGAATTACTATAGTACTTTTTTATGCAACTTAGAATAGCAAACAAGCTAGCGACCCACCTGGTGGAAAACGGTAACTATCACATATAGATATGAACAGTAGCATGGACATAACAGAGTATACTGTTTAACCCATGATACCATACCCTCCATACGTTGCCATCCCTGATGGCTTAGGTGTTATTCGTCTGTTCCCTGTTGTATCCCACCCTTCAATCCGAAACACAGCCATGCAAATACAACTGTTTTACGGTAGAAACACGAATGAGACAGAGGTGCCCAAGCAAACGAGTTTTGTGCAAAGTCTCCCTCTGGAGTGTGACCAGAGATAGTTAGGTAAGACACTTATTGCTATGTTATCGATCTAACATTTACAATAAGTACGTTATAGAAGAAGAAAGTATTTTTCATAATAATTATAATCAATTACACGTGACTAACGTGTAATTCGACTTAAGTAGATATTTTCCTTTTCTCTAACGAACACAATTAACTTACGTAACTTTACTTCCCATGAGTATTCACAAGCTAAAATTGAAGTCTACAAAACACTTATTATAGAAAGTTCAGAAATTTCCTGAATCCTAATAGATTTGTCGTCAATTAGGGCAAAATCAGACATTTTGATTTTCAGACAAAAGCAAGAATTTTCGAAATCGGTTTATAAATGAGTTACGAGCTTACAAATATATAAATAATTAAAATTGTGTACCACGAAAAACTGACTTCAGTAATGGCAGAATAAGTGATTCAAAACTAAACTATTGCAACGATTTTGAAATTAAAATTTCTATAGGATTAATCTGTAAGTATATGTTTTAAATTGAAAAATATGTTTCAAATCCATTTATAACTGACGCAGTTATGAGGTAACAAACATAAAAGAATACAGCCGAATTGAAAATCTCCTGCCTTCGGTTTTTTTTTTTTTTGATGGGTGAAAATGGTATTGTAACCCCGCCTGCGCTAACGGGATACGCTAGCGGAGGACCAGTGAAGGGCGATAGATGAGAATGAAAACAGGCCAGTTAGCCCATCATGATGAATTCATCAGGAATTAACCATGATAGTTTCCAGAGGGTACCACGAGAAGGTCGACCTGGTTGGGTATATTGCTAGCAATATGATTCGCAGTCTCCATTACTAACGATCCCTTTTCCCCCTCCTTCCTACGGTTGAACATATAACCGAATTAAGAACATCTTTATTTTATGAAGTTTGTATTGACTATTAGAAGATATTGCCGAGTGGTCCCGACATAGAATAGGTGTTGTAAGAATCGACTAAGGGAGAGCAAGGGATGGGCAGCAGCGTCCCTCTTAAAACATCTCTAAAGCCTAACTTCGGTTGCCAACCCGACTGCCAAGCATGACAACAACTGGCAAAACTCCCCAAGGGGGAGATTTATGTTTAGCAGTGAACTGTTAAAGACTGATATGATGTTGGTGATAATTAGAAGATAAGGTGGTATGTTAAACCACTGTACCAGCCCCAGCTAGTTTGACGGCCCACCGTCACCAACCGCCACCAACGACCAACATACGTAGTGACGATTCAGCGCGGAATAACGTTTTCCAGATCGAATAATATTCTAAAATCCACCGCCAAATGATTGCAATTAGATTTGTCGATTATTCCAATTAACTACTGTAATGTATCTATCCGAATATCTCTACCTCTAGTGAGAAAAGTATAAGTCAAATTGTACTTTTTCTTTTTTAGGCTATTTTAAATACGCATATTCTTTCAATGATGCAAGTAATCTGAAAATATTTTTATAAACAACAAAAGTACGTTTAAAATGCTACAATTATCTATATATTTTCATTACAAAAGACTAAATTTGAATTAGAACGATAGTCACTACATAGTATAAAACAAAGTAGCTGTCGCTGTCTGTCTGTTCCTATGTATGCTTAAATCTTTAAAACTACGCAACAGATTTTGAAGCGGATTTTTTTAGTAGATAGAGTGATTCAAGAAGAAGGTTTATATGTATAATACATGCATAATATTGTAGAAAAAGACTGATAAATTTAGAGGTTTCTAATGTGATGTTGTAAATAAACACAATTTTTGCGCTTACATTGCAAACGCTAGCTGAACCCTACGAGATAAATCAAAATAATGTACTATAGTATTGTACACCTTAAAAAGGTCAACAAAAAAATCTACGACGGTATATGACTATTTCTTAAGGATAACCCACAATAACAATTTTTATACTTTACATTTTACGGGAAAAAATGGCTTATTTTCGAAGTGATTTTAAGTAACACAGCATTAATTTTTATCCAATTAAGTACCTTAAATACGTTGTGTATTTATTATAGATTACTATAGCCCTTCACAGCATGTAATTTAAATAAATATTTCCGAAGATATTACAGATTTAAAATGCAGGGACATAGCGGTGCGGCGTTACCGACCCAGCCGGCGGCGCGTGCCTATAAATAGCACGTCGAAGGCCGCGCTTCGCTCTTTAGCACTTTATCATATTTATATTGTCTAATGGCAAAAAAGCTATAAACATGGTTTATAAGGACATTCTGTAGTAGGTAGGTATAATTAGTATCAGCATTGCACCCGTGCGAAGCCGGGTTGGGTCGCTAGTATCTTATAAAACATAGCATGAAATCAATTATTTATATTATTACAATTTTCAATTTCTCATCTAACCAAAACATTAGGATTTATTTAAACAAAAAAAAAACTATATTTTTTGCAATCCTGAAAAGTAGTGATTTCAAATTTATACGCTTACTAACTATAGGCATAGATCTCAGAGATTATAATTGATATAACGATTACCATACCAACGAAAACTTGTAGAGTGATTAAATTTAAATACATTATCAAGTGTCGTGTATACGTAAAAAGACGATATCACAGTTCTAGTGCAATAATAGGCTTATAATTTGTGCGTTGTATTTGTGAAAGATTTTGCGTTTTAGGTGGTATTTTGTGTCATTCAGTACGTTCAGCAACTCAATTGTAATGTAAATCTAATTTGAATTTTTGAGAAAATTATTTAAAAAATCTAGTAGGTAATAAAAAAGTGTAACATTAAAAAATAAAGCATGATATTATTATAGAAGGCTTAAGTTTATGAGGTATTTTTAAAACAAATTACATGTTTACCACGAAATTCTTTACGCGAACCTTTCCCCGGTTTCTTATAAAATATAGCCTATTTAACCAGGAATATATTAATTTATTTTGTTTTTTTTAAGTCCAAAAAATTTATCGATTTTAATTATTAATAATATTTTAATTTTTTTTATTTTTAATCTCGTAAATATTTCGTAATAAATTTATGAAATATTTTGTCACTTAACTTTATGTTAAGAATCTTAATTATTAAATTTAAAAATAACGAACCTCATAATATAATATAATCTAATATATAAAATTCTCGTGTCACGGTGTTTATTACCAAACTCCTCCGAAACGGCTTTACCGATTTTCATAAAATTTTGTGTGCATATTCGGTAGGTCTGAGAATCGGCCAACATCTATTTTTCATACCCCTCAATGATAGGGGTGACCCACCCCTAAATATTTTATTTTTTTATATTTTGACAATTTATTTTATTTTTATTTTATTATGATTTAGCATTGAAAAATACATATAAATTCAAATTTTCACGTTTTTATGATCAACCCCTGTCGTTTAATCGCAAATTTTATATGCCTCAATAAGGTTGCAAGATGACAATCGAATATAATAATTGTAGTACGATAAATTTTCATGTAGTAATACCGAGTCAGCTAGTATATACATATATCCTATTTTTCGCAGATTTTTACGAAATGATATTTCAATAATACTTACCTTGTAGTCTTCGAATGATATTTCATCATCATCATCACCGTCATCATTTCAGCCATTATCTGTCCACTGCTGGACTTAAGCTTCCCCATAGACTGCCATAAAGAACGGTCCTGAGGCACTGCATACACTGACTCCCTGCAATTTATTTCAGATCGGCACTCTATCCAGTGGGGGATTGCCCCACTACGATTGTACGAGGTCGCCACTCAATAACCTTTCTTTTCCATCGGTTGTTGGTTCTTCAAGCTATGCATCTTTTGCAAATTAAAAATATATAAAAATTATATATCGATCTATGACCATATATGTGACCAGCCCATTGCCACTTCAGCTTGCTTATCCATCGAGATATGTCGGTTACTTTGGTTCTTTTGCGAATACCTTCGTTTCGGATTCTATCGCTGAGTAATTTGAAGCTTTTGCAATCGTGTAGAACCATGTTTCGGTTCCACAAGTTATCACCGGCAACACGCACTGGTTAAAGACCTATGACATTTACCAAAGTCTTAAATATGAAATTTTTAAGTTTGCATGTTTTAAAGTTTTTAGTATAAAATTTTAAAGTCAGCTTGTTTCCCATTCTAAGTTTCGTAAAAAAAACATGAGATCGATGTCTAAGAAAAACAATATCATTAATATGAAATTAATCCGTTTTTTCTACTAATTTTTTATAGACAAAGAAATGCTCCTTAGACGTCAAGAGTAAAGTCTCACTCTAATTGTGCATAAAATGTGCGGCATTTGTAGGGTACTGTCTTAGAAAATTGAATCAATTTGTGTTAAGTGTGAATCGTTAAAGTGGAAGTAACAAGATATTGGCAGTTCCCTTTTTTTCCTAATCGCTTTAAATCAGAACAGTGCTCTATTATTACTTGTTTCTAATGATTGTTGACCTAGTTCTTATGAATGAAAAATAGATTTTTTACCTACAATCTGTGTATTCGGTATATTTATATTCTAGATTTTATATGACTAAATGGTGCATCGTATCGTCAACGTATCTTTTATAATGTGTGAAAATCTTGTATCAATAATATAATACAGATACGTTTGTAACTGTTTATCTACAACAATTTTCAAGTTTTCACCACATAATTACATTTCTGTTTTGTCTAAGGTTAACTAGGAGAGAATGCTATATAGCATTAAGTCCGTCTTTTGTACCAGACATTTTTTATAATGTTGTCGATAAAAAACAAATAATATAAATAAATAAATAAACAATATACGCTACAATTTTAGATTATGAAATGAAAAATTTCCGGATTTTTACTACTACAATAATGTAAGGTTTTAAGTGATCCAATCATTTCGACATATCTCGAAGGATTACTTAACGATTCAGAACGCATTGCTTTGTCGAATTGTATTCGTTGAATAACTATTAAATAAAAAAGTTAATTGGACTGTATTAGTACGGGGGTCCTTGTAAAAAAACTCCAAAAAATATAAATTCGGCACTGGTCTATTGAAATGTAGTCATTAATGTAACATCAAAACTGGCAAGAATGCAATCTATCATAGTACGAGAATAGGTATGTAGTTTAGTATTATTCTTGATCTATGCAAAAGAGATGGACAGTTCAAAAGGCGACTTTTTTGAATTTCATTCTCAGATAATAACTAAGTTTTATTTCTAATTTTTTTTTTCTTTTAAAAAGTCCAACAACTTTAAGATACAGAGACAAAAATATAACCTACTTTTATATTTAGTTAACCAATTTTTTAAAGGCCACCTCCCTCAATAATTGCTTTCATTTTCCCTTATTTTAAATGACTAAGCGCATTTTTAAATTTTTCTATACCTACTCGTAATTTCCTTACTCTGAAAAAAATTGTAAACATTAAGCAAGAATTACCCACTTGACTAATACTTGCAACCAACCAGAGTATAAAGGACCGTCATAATGAAAAGGACCCTTGTTTACGTATACATCTATTTAACACCCATATAAGGACGGAGGTCTAGCTGATTGGCTGTCCGAAATACATGTCCTCTCTTCTTACAAGATATTCGTCGTAAATAAAAATTCATTGTTCAAATTTAAAAGCAGAATGAACGTTTAAAATTAAAAAAAAATTAAAATATGAACATTTATGTCCTCATTTTGTTATTAAATATATTTAAAAGAAAACAGTGGTACTCGCTTACGACGAATTTTTAACTTTAACTACTAAACTCAACTGCCAGAATTTGTTTTCTGCAACATCTGCTTCCTAATATTTGTTCCTGATATATATTCCTACCATATAATCTATTACAAAATACTTTAATATCTAATAAATAAACCAAGAAAAGCAGTTATTTTATATACAAATATTAATTACTTAAATGGTTGAACAAATTTTAATCAAATTTTGTACATAGATAAACCATATTTCAGAACAATACAAGAGTGTTTATATAGGTTACAGTTAAAAAAATTCAAATGATTACATCAAAATACATAAAGAAAAAATATAAACGATGTAAAAGAATTACTAAAAAACTGTAATATTATGAATGCCCATAAAAATATGGAATTTATTATGGAGTCCTCAGGAATGGCAACGCACGAGGGGTATCATGACTCTGTTATGTCCATGGTACTGCTCATGTCTATAGGCAACGGTTACCACTTTCCATAAGGTGGGCCGTTAGTTTGTTTGCCATTCTAAGTTGTATAAAAAAAATCGTAATATTTTAATTTCGCCATAACTTTAAAACAAAACGTCGAATTTTAATCATTCAAAGACCAAATATTATCTACATAAACTGTACTTAGTGATAAAATAATTTATTTTGATAAGGATTAATAGCATGAATGTAAAATAAATGCGTTTTAATGTAGTCCAAAAAAAATTAAGATTAATAATAAAAAAATGGTTGTTGTGCCTCACTCAACATAGATAGGTATAGTGTGTCGCGGACTTTTTTGTAGATATTTATAAGATCTACAATTAATGAAAACATTTTGGTTCTATCTTTTATAGTTTAGGCAGCGTACGCAAAATAAGTAACTTTTCTGGTTGATTTTTTACACCTTATGTCCGAAAGACCCAAATATTTTACGGAACCCTATTTTTATCCATAATAAAATTTAGCCTTTGTTACTCGTGGATAATGTAGCTTTCGAATGGTGAAAGAATTTTTAAAAACGGTCTAGTAGTTTTTGAGCCTATTCATTACAACCAAACAAACAAATTTTTCCTCTTTATAATATTAGTGTAGATTATAATATTAGTGTAGATTATAATATTAGTGTAGATAAGTAATTTGTCATAAATCATTTTATCTATATCACATGTATTTATTATCTAATCTCTACAAATTCAAGGTCCAATAATGCACTTTACATAAGTGTATTATTTGAGAACGGGCGAGGGATGTGCAGCAGCGTCTCTTAAAACATCTTTAAAGCTTAACTGCGATTGCCAATCCGCCTGCTAAGCGTGGCAACTACTGGCAAAACCCCCCAAGGGAGAGGTTTATGTTCAGCAGTAGACGATTAAGGGCTGATATAGTGATAATGATTAGGAATGTGTATTTACTTATGGATATGACAAGAGTATTTACCTAATTGTTTGACAATTTTTGATGCTACAATTTGTTTTTTTTTTTGTAACGGGTGAAAATATAACGGTAACCCCGTCTGCACTACGCGCTGTATACGCTGGCGAGACATTAGTGAAAAATAACATACAATGATGAAAGCAAGTCAGTTTCTCAGCTCATCGTGACGAATTCCACAATGGTTTCAGAGGGAACCGGGTGGAGGTCGACCTGATAATTTTTTTTTGATGGGTGATAATGGAATATAAACCCCACCTACGCTATCGATATATACCGGCGGGACACCAGTGAACGATGATAGATGAGGATGAAGCAGATCAGTTAGCCCATCGTGACGAATTCAACGAGAATTGTTCACGATGGTTTCCAGGGGAAACCACGTGGAGGCCGACCCAATAGGGCATATTGCTAGCAATGGGGTTGTCAAACTCCAGTGTAAACAACTCAACTTGTAAAAACTGAGTACGATTACAAGATTTATCAATAACAGAAATCCAATTTTCGCTAAATATAATCTAATCGATACAAAATCTTAAGGAAAAACAAAGAACTGGCTGATTAATTTGTCGCAAACATCCGTCTTTAAATTACTTATCAATTTCAAGTTAATAAGTTAAAATACCTGTTGTGTCGTCACGGCATAGAATAGGCTACCCCTTTCTTTCCCGTGGATATAGTAAGAGGCGACTAAGGGCACTTAATAGTCAAGGGGTATACAGCAGCGTCTCTCTTAAAACATCACCGAAGCCTAACTGCGGTTGCCAATCCATCTAGCGTGGCAACTATTGGAACCCCCCCCCCCTTTTGTAGCAACCTATGTTCAGCAGAGGACAGAAGAGTGATGATATGATGATGATGACGATTATAATGAAGAATTTATAATTTTGAGGGGATATACGACTATGTTCAAAAGAGATATCGGAACAATATATTCAGTAACTGATTTATATAGATTAAGTCCTGTGTTCCTGTCAGTAATAATTATTTAAAAAAAAAAACACAAAATACAACAAAACAGGCATGTATAGGCTGGAATCGAAATAGTTATCATCCATTAACGCGAGTGTTCTACAAGTGAAACTGAAACCACCAAAAAAACATGGTTTGAAAGACGACAAAACATGTCGGATTCTTTATATAATACTAACTCTTTCATCTTGGGGGAAGGGATTGTTAGTAATGCGAATTATCAGTCCCATTGCTAACAATATACTCTAACAGGTCGATCTTCCCGTGGTCCATCGTGCTAAATTCCAAGTGTATTCATCACGATGGGCTAACTGACCTGCCTTTTCACCGTCACCTATCATCCCTCACTGGTGCCCCGCCAGCGTATACCGATAGCGCAAGCGGGGCTACCATTCCATTATCATTTATTAAATAAGACTCTTTCAGCTGTTGACCTTATATTCATCTCATTTTTATCAGATTCATTTTCTTTTTGTAATTTTTTTATTTTATTATTTAGAAGATTTTTGTCCTTTATTTGATTTTTGTCCTAAACAGCGCTACGGATTGTTACGCCCGTATCGGCCAAATCACGACCTATAATTGTATTCTAGAACAAACGCTGTCACTGTAATTTATTCTGTAATTATCCCAGGCTGTAGTCTGTAATTATATAACTGTCATTTTTATTACATTAATTGGAAAATTTCTAAATTAGTCTATTCTATAGTCTTCAAAATTAAAATAAAAATATTCTTCAAAAAGGGGGTAAAGAGGTTTCTTCAGGGTCGGCAACGCGCGCGTAGTACCTCTGGTATTGCAGGCGTTCATAGGCTACGGTAACCACTTACCATCAGGTGGACCGTATACTTGTTTGCCACCTCAGTGGTATAAAAAAAAACATATTTATGTTCTAGTGCGTGCGTGTGGTCCCGGCATAAACTTGGCCACCCATTTCTTTCCCGTGGATATCGTAAGAAGCGACTAAGAGAATTTAATGATCGAGAGATGAACAGCAGCATCCCTCGTAAAACATCACCAAAAGGCTAACTGCAGTTACCAATCCGCCTGCCAAGCGTGGCAACTACTGCCAAAACTCCCCTTATGGTTAAGGCCTATGTTCACAGTGGGCAGTTAGCGACTAACATAATAATATTAAAAAAAAACTATTACTAATATTGCTACAATGCCAAGCTAACCCAGTAAACATTGTCTGCCCTCTACCGCCACCTACCACGCCTAGTTGAAGGATAGCCCATTTGTCCTTTCATCCGTTCGTTCATTTGTTACAGTACTGTGTCTCATAAACAACTAATATTATCGACTTGAAATTCGAAATAATTCTAAATATTGTTGACCTACATAATTATATACATTGTATTAGAAATAACTAAAAAAAAGTACTTTTATTTTTTGTACCAAAGAATCCAAAATAAATGCTCTAAATTTCAAAATAGGCCTACTATTATAATTCAAATGAGATTTTATGTGTAAAATTCAAAACTGGATTTTATATATATTCTTTATTGCACTGAAACATACAGTAACAACAATAAATTAATAACAATATTAGCAAAGGCAAACTTATTTCTAAAAGATATTTTGTTTTTTTATACCGTATAGCTTCAGAATCATGTTAGAAAATGAGTAAATAATAAACACACATATGTATTTTCGGAGAATGGGAAGCGTAAAATCTAATATAATAAAATTAAGACAATGTCTGTACATGGGAGATATTTATTAAAAATTGATTTGAATAGTCGTGATAAGAATAATAGAAGTCAAAACAATAATTTTTAGTAATTTTGTCATCTTTTTTCTAATCCTAACTGATATAAGGACTCGGTGGTACTTATACCACCGAGATGGCAAACAAGAAACCTCTTAACTTCTTTTTTGTAGAACCCCATGCTCTCTCTCTCTCTCTCTCTCTCTCTCTCACACACTCTCTCTTGGTCTCTTGTCTTTTGGTAAAACCTCGGCAGGGAGCTCATTCCATAACCTGAGCGTTCGTGGGAAGAAACATATCTAAAACCGCGCTGTATGCGTCCATCTAAGCTCTAAGGTATGGAGCTTCAAGCTGGTATCTAGGCAGTCCCGCCCATAAGTGACAGCAATACTCCATCTGTATGTTTATTCCGGTATCACACAAAAACTACTAAACCAAATTGGATGCAGTTTTTTTAGTTATATTGTAGAATTTTTACTATAATTCGAGGAGCGCACACGTCTCACCTCGCCGTCCCTCCCTTTCTTGTCAGTGTTCATCAAAAGATTTATTATATAAAAATCTCACTGTAATATGAAAGAATATCTCTTTGTAAGTACCCTTTGATCGATAATATCGCCTTTCCCTTAAATGTCACTATATCATTACATTACATCACAGGCATTATGTTTTTACCTTAAGCTATTCAATATGTGATTTTGGAGCATCCCGTACTCTGGAGAGGTTTATTTCTGATCTCCTCTTTTATTTTCTTAATTATTAGATTCCCATTTCTCGATGTGCGTGCCTCAATCAACTGTCCTATGATATCACCATCTAACTCCTCTATTTTCATTGCATTAGACATCAAAGAGTCTATATCTTGATATGTTGTACAGTTAATAGCTTGTATATAAACATTCAACTTTTTAACACCTTCAGTTTCATTTATTTCTATCATAAAATTTTTAAACAGTCTCCTACCGGTTTCGTCGTTGAGGACACTTTGAATACTATCTGTAAAACCATCTGCTTCAGTTCTGGATAATCGAACACCACCAATATATATACACATCTTAGTAGGATTATATTGCAGTATTAAATTTTCGAGATTTTTTCAATTTTATCTTATTATGATCAAATTTGTTCTTGCACAAAAATCACTTAACGTAAATTTGTGAGATTAAACTTGATAAAAAGGTTTAATTTTTAAACTACGATAGAGACATTTCTCTATGTACGCTCGCTTTGTGTCTTTAATTATTAATATTATTAGTGCGCCTTTTATATATAATTAGGCAGTACCTAGATAATAAAAAAAATTATAACAACAATCTGCAATATTTACGATAATACAATACCTATATAATTATTTTTGCTTCAAGACTATTGTTTAACTGTAAAATCATATTTGTTTTACGATATCAATTTAGATACACGTTCTTTATACCTATATTGATTGACCAAGATAAAAGAAAACTATATTCTACTTTATTTATTTATTTTATTTATTTATTTATTTAAGGACAACCAACAAAGCATACATTTATATCTACTTAAAATTCATGATAATATGGTTACATTATAAAATGCTGCCTCAATTAAAGGCCGCCACGACATGCGTATTCATAATATATAATTATTATTAAGAAAATTTATAAAAACTACAATACTAGTTATATAATAAATAGACTACAGTAATATTTTAAATTTCAAAGATTTGTACACTTATAATCTATACATATGTGCAATGATACATGCATGAATGAATTTAACAAAAGAATCTATACAAAGTTGATTTGAATTTCTTTAAGGTCGTGTTAATACTCTACTTACCATACTAATAGTTTCATTTTTCCATATTTATAATAATAGTATATTATTTTTTAATTAAAGTAATTGATATCTATAATGGAATGGTAATCTCGCCTGCGCTGTAGGTATACGCTGACGGGGTACTAGTGAAGAGTGACCAATTGAACAAGAATTAACTACTATGGTTTCTAGAGAGAACCGCGTGGAAGCCGACCAGATAGGGTATTTTGCTAGCAATTGGGCTATTAAATCTCATTACTAACAATCCCTTTTCCCCATTTGCGACCTGTTTCGAAACATCGAAGTCCGCCGTAGTATTACAAACAAATATTTACATCTGCTGGATTTGATGTAGGTACACGGAGTGTATTTTTTTTTATACAACTTAGAATGGCAAACAAGCTGACGGCCCACCTGATCGAAAGTGGTAACCGTCGCCTATAGACATGAGCAGTACCATGGACATAACAGAGTATACTGTATTACTTAGAGCCATCTAATCGAAAACTAAGAAAAACTGGTACTATAAGTACTAGACATCTGAAAGAAACTTCCATGTCTTTACATATTCATATTCAAATGTTTTTACATTCATAATTTTTATGTAAAAACAGCTACATGTGTATTTTTAAATAAGTTGCGTTACCCAAATGTGATCAACCATCAATTGACACATTGACATGTGATTTAAGATTTCTTGTTACTCACTCCCACACTAATTGTGCCAAGACTGCAGATGTATTTTTTAAAAAACAATAAGAATGTAACAAAACGAATACAATAAACGAGGCTCTGTAAATATAAGCAACATTCTGTAAATACTGGCTGTATGGCACTGCTCCCTATGCCCTCTCAAATATCCGTAATCCATACAAATATTTGTGGAACATGCTTGCTCCACAGCGACCAAATATCCTCTTCGTTATTTTGTTGATGCATTTGTATAATAAAAATCTGAACAGTCATATTATAGCCATATACATATATAATTTTCGTGAATACCCTTATTTGTCAATGTAAAATTTTTTTGTCACACCAACATAGACCCCTATGCAATCCCCGTGGACCACCTGGACTACTTTGGGAACTAAGGATTTTTTATACTACGTTTTATATATGTAAGTTGCCCTTATGCTTCACCATCTCAAATAAATTCTCTAAACCAATACACCATCAATATGTCAAGAAAATTTTACCAAACGGAGACTTTGTACAAAAGTCGATTTCTTGGGTACCTCTGTCCCATTCGTGTTTCAACCATAAAGCAATTGTATTTGCATGGCTGTGTTTAGTTTGTAGGGTGGGATATGGCGTAAATTTACTGGGTACGGAGGAATAACACCTGAGTCCTCAGGAATGGCAAAGCATGAGGGGTATCATGGGCGAAACAGTATACTCTGTTATATCCATGTATATGTTCATATCTATAGGCGACGGTTACCACTTCCCATCAGGTGGGCCGTCAGCTTGTTTGCCATTCTAAGTTGTATAAAAAAAAAATAACAAATAAGCAAACTCCATTTCAAATTCAAATTTATTTATTTTCAGATAACAGGATCCGTTTTGTTAGTATCTATAATATCAGTTAATTAGTATAGATTAGGATATCAGAGGACATATATATTCGAGATGCATCCTGTCAGGACGGCAACGAACAAGGGAATGGTAATTTTGTATTTCAATCGTCCGTCGTATATCGTATATTTATAATATAATAATGGCATTTATTAACAATCTTACAATACAGTTATAATAATTTAGTTATTTGTTTGACAGCGGTAGGTGAAGATTGTCTTGCTGTCCAGCATAGGCTTCCCCTAGAATTCGCCACTGAATTCGATTCTGCGCTTGCCTTTTCCAGGTGTTTCCCGCTATTTTTTTTTTATATCGTCTTCCCATCTACGACGCTGTCTCCCTTTTTTTCTCTTATATTGTCTCGGACACCACTCTGTAACATCCTTAGACCATTTTTCTTTATTTATTCTAATCATATGTCCTGCCCACCTCCATTTTAGTTTCTTGATACAGTAAGTAACATCCGTGAATCCAGTTCTCTTCCTTATAGTGTCCAATTTTACTTTATCTTTTAATTTGACGTTCAGTATACTTCGTTCCATACTGTGTTGGCAATTATAATATAAGCAAGGAGTAAATCGTGTTATACAACAGTAATCCAATAATAAAAAACAATTTCATAATATTTCCTATGCAACATAGAATGACAATCATGGACAGCACCATGGACATCATGGAATATCCTTACGCTCCTGTGGCATCCCTTATCATCGTCATATCAGTTTTTATCTGTCTACTGCTAAACATAGGCCTCCCCCAGTGTGGGGGGTTTTGTCAGTAGGTAGTTGCCACGCTTGACAGGCGAGTTGGCAACCGCAGTTAAGGTTTTGGTGCTGTTTTAAGAGAAACGCTGCTGAATATCCCTCGACCATTATGTTACCCTAGTCACCTCTTACGACACTCACGGAAAAGAAAGGGGTGGCCCATTCTGTACCGAGATTACGTGGCATCCCTCACGCGTTGTTATTCCTAAAGATTATTCCTTGTTTATAAAAAAAAATAAAACCTACAAATGTATTTTAACTACTAAATTGTTTTATCACTATATTTCAAATTGAGAATGTAGTGTGAAGAAAAGAGACAACACAGTCCAATAGCTAAATTAGATTTAAAGAAGTTTGACGTTTTTTCTGATTAAGAGGATTAATAGGAGGAGGAGGTAAGTTTTTATGCCTCCGTTACGTTTATATATATATATATATATATATATATATATATATATATATATATATAGAGCGTTTTATACTACGTTTTATATATGTAAGTTACCCTTATGCTGCACCATCTCAAGTAAATTCTCTAAAACACCATCAATATGTTAAGAAAATTTTACCAGAGGGAGACTTTGTACAAAAGATGTTATGATTAAATAGATGTTATAGGTGCTGATTGCTGAGGAGATGAAAGTAATTAATAAAAAGGTAGGTACAAAGATAAGTCCGTTCAAGTAGGAATTTTAAGAGAGAGACAGGGCACTATTGCCATTACAAAAAGATGAACTTATATTTGTTTGGTGTTGCCAACATATACAAAATTTCTCTTTTTTTAAACACCACAAAAAAATTAATATAATAACATAATATGCTTTCTGTTGAATACTTTTAATAAGCACATTTTAGTTACAACGGTCGTCTTCAAAACTTCTTAATATATCTGATGTGATCCCGCGCAAAAGTCTTAGATTCATCTTTAACTTTGGCAAAATTCTATTAAAAACATCGGGATAAGACAAAATACGTTAATCTTCGTCAGAATAAATAAGAATACTTAAAAAAACTTTTAAAATTTCAGTCAAGTTAAGCAGTTAGAACTTCAAAGAATACCGATAATACCAAAGGAGCTACCGAGTATATTTTTTTGATATTTTTCAACCAACATTACCAAAAATTTATGAATGTGGAAAAAGTCTATTTGTTTAGTAACTTTTTTATCTTATGGTATAAGTATGTAGACACCACCAGCATGTGTCGACGTCGACCGATTGTGTCGTATTGGTGCACTCTAACCATTGGTCGTTCAAATGTGTGATAGCATGGATTTATAATAGTGCATATATTGTGGAGTCAATGTGGTCTTATTGTTATGAAATATCACATATTTGGTACTAAACGTGCGATGTTTCATGACCATGTATTGACTCCACTGAGTTAATATATCCACTAATACCCATGCTATCACGTGTATTTCATAAATAACCAAAAATATTTAATCAATTTAATTTTTCGAGTCAAATTCTCTATTTAAAAGAAAGTAATAAAAATCATCAATAGAAAAAACAGGCCCCCTAAAATAGGTTTTTCTAGAGTGGTAGATATTGACCCATTATGATCAAAATCGGTTTCTCGGGGATTTTCCACGTAAACTGATTTTGGGGTTCGACGAGATCTAAAAATCGATTCATATTAATTAACACAAGTACTTATATTATACAATGTCTTGAAAGATTCAAATAACTATTAAAGTAACTTAATTTGTATTAATAATTATTAGTTACACTTGATATTTACTGAATTTCATGTCTATCTATTTTGTTAAATTTTGATAAAAAAAATAATGTCAAGTTTACTCAGTCAACCGCAAAGTTTTTCATATGAATAGAAAAAAAAACTATAGATAGAATTTTAGAAGCAATTTGGTTTTGGAAGTAGTCTGAGGTAGCAGTTAATTTTGGAAAAGCGGTCTCTTGCCCAAAATCGTTTAGGAATCTATGGCTTAGAGAAATGTCAAGCGAATCCATCTACAGAATCGTTATCGCTAGCGAATCCATGAAGTAGCATCGAAGATGATCGAACATCAATATTACATTCTATCAACAGCTTTGCTTGCCACTGGTCTAAAGAGCTAGATTTATAAAGGATGTTGAGCATAACCTCTCGCTGCTGGCCATAGTAAGGCAGAGAGAGTGAGAAAAGACTGTCCTCGCATCCTGTAAAACAGTGATGTCGTAGTAATCGAGTAGCAGAGTGTAGTCAAAGAAACGTTTTTTATGGAATGGCAATGGAATTATAACTTTTTTTTTTATACAACTTAGAATGGCGAACAAGCTGACGAACCTGATGGAAAGTGGTAACCGTCGCCTATAGACATGAGCAGTACCATGGACATAACAGAGTATACTGTTTCGCCCATGATACCCCCCATGCGTTGCCATTCCTGAGGACTCAGGTGTTATTCCTCTGTACCCTATAAATTCACGCCATATCCCACCCTTCAAACCGAAACACAGCCATGTAAACACAACTGCTTCACGGTATAAACACGAATAGGACAGAGGTACCCAAGCAATTGACTTTTGTACAAAGTCTCCCTCTAGTAAAACTCCACCTGCACTAACGTCAAACGCTGGGTTACTAGTAAAGGATGAAGAATAGTTTAACAACTTGTTAGCAAGGGAGGGCTTATCTCTAAAAGAGATCTCTTCCAGCCAACCCAGTGTACTTAGAAAGAGAATAATTAATTGGCGGATAATCTAGTGCAGGAAAGGTACAGGTAAAAATAATGTAAATAAAACAAACATACACAAATTGTAAATAAATAAATACATAAAATTATCCTACCATGACTAGGAATAAATTTACTAGGAATTAATAACAATCAAAGTGAGCCATATAAAGGCAGCGGAGCGGATCGTAGAGGCGGACATCCACACCGTCCCACGAGTTTCTGCCGTTAAAAGCACACTACCTTACAACAAGCATAAAGGGATTTTTCCTACTTAAAAAAAAAGTTTTTAAAAGTAGAAGTTGTATTTTTAGAATAACAATTAATATTTAAATAGAAAACGTATATTATTGATTTCTTGTAAACATTAGATTTTGTTACTAAGTCGAGATCGTTATTACAAGACGTTAAAATTATTTGTTAACTTCGAACCCTGACAAGGTGACCTCAATTTCTCATATACAAAAAATGCTATTTTCACAAAGTATTTGTATTCTGTCATTGTAATATTATATCATAATGAGATGATATAATAGGTGTTGACATAAAACGAGTATAGTAATAGCCTATTTGTCCCAAATCGAAACAAAATTCGAATCTGCGAAAAAGTCTAGACTGACTGCCTCATCAATGCAGAGCCGAAACGATCTTCTAACGTTATAATTGTCCAATTTTAACAGTAGGTTCTTTTTAGGTCTTAAAAAAGATTTTTTAGAAACTTGGCGTCTAAAGATGTAAATTAATATTTGTCATATATAATCTTAAATAAAAATAATGATACGTAATATCCAAATTTTTCAAAAATCAACCCCTAAGTATTATTCAATTCAAAAAGAAATGAAAGAAGAAGAGATAAAAAAAAAGAGATTATTACTGACTGACATCAATGGACAGCCGCAACTACTAAATCGAATACGAGACAGAATTTTTCGAAATTCGGCCTCTAAGGGCTTAAAATTGGTGGTAAAAGTTTGTATGAGAAAGCATATTTTTAACAGACAGGGGAGTTGATCCAATAGTTGTCATGCGTGGCAGGCAGGCTGGCAATCACAATTAGATTTTGATGATGTTCTAAGAGGGATGCTGTTTCCCATAACTCGAGCAGTCCTTTAGTCGTCTCTTACGATACTCACGGCAAAGGAAGGGGTGGCCCATTCTGTCCGGGAGCAAACAGCGGAATATAGTACATTACTGCAGCGGCCAGCAACTGAGGCATTGATGGACAAACGTGCAAATGTGAGCCGAGGTGTAGCCGAGGCACACATACGTGAGTCCATCAATGCTCAGTTGTGGCCAAGGTATAATATACTTTTCTCAAACAATGCTCGGAAATCAAAAACACAAATTTACTTTTTAAGTTCAATGACGAATAACGAACAATAATAATTTTTCATGCGCCATAATGTTCCTTTGTTTTTTTTTTTCAGTAAACAGCTTTCTATTTGCAAGCCAGTTCGAAATTTAAATAAAACCTTTTATTAGTTACCTCCTTGGTAGCCATGTTTCGAAGTAAAAGGTCATTCCATTTTTAAATTACAGAACAGATATGAATTTACATAGTAATGTAATGTACTATTAATGATGTATGATGACAGTAATGTACCATATATTTCAATACATTTACTATGGGTGGAAAAATATCATAGATTCATTTTCAACACAATAAACATAGCAATAGTGTCATACTAGTATATATAGTGTAATCATAGTACATATAGAAAAATTGTTAAAGATCTATATATCTATATGTAATATACATATATCTGGGTATATCTCGAAATATAATTCACCATACCTGCTATGAATATATTGTTTCGATTTCAGTTACAACCATTATTGTATAAAATATCGCTTTAGTCTCGATCACTTGAAAAAGTATGTGCATATATAGATATATACTACTAGTATAATGTTTATTTTTTGACATAGTGTAATTGTTGACTTATTAACTTCGTTTTTTCTTTTTTTATCTTACTAGTTGACCCGGCGTCCCGAATAGCAGAATAAGTATAAAAAAAACCTTAAAATTAAAGAAACGACTGTTAGGCGGTACGAAGTTCGCCAGGTCAGCCG
The DNA here is from genome assembly GCF_026898425.1 of Galleria mellonella. Lineage (NCBI taxonomy): Eukaryota > Metazoa > Arthropoda > Insecta > Lepidoptera > Pyralidae > Galleria > Galleria mellonella. The sequence continues at coordinate 4,393,797 of NW_026441978.1, forward strand.
TAGCGTCCCTCTTTAAACATCTCTAAATCCTAACTCCGTTTCTCAATCTACCTGTCAAGCGTGGCAACTATTGACAAAACTTCCCAAATGCTTATGTTCAGCAATGTACTGTAATGCTGATATGATGATGAAATAATCATATAGTATATTAATGACCTAGAAATATCACACACCACAGTGAGAACCTAGCTATTTTCATATTAAGCATAAGGAATAACAATTTATTTATTAGTATTGACCGGTCAATCTCTATAAAAATATTATTTTTTACAAAACATTTTATACATTCCAAATCTTTAAAAAAAAAAGAAAACATATTTAAAATGAACAATAACTCATATTTATTGGCCATAAAAGTTTATAAATCAATTGTCAGGTCATTGCCCTTGCTATAAAGTAAGTATACGCCGTGGGTTTCCTCACGTAATATATCGCCTAACCATGTATTTGACGGCGAGATTTGGCACCATGCCAAACCAAATAGTGGCATAACTTTACAAATGTTGTCAAATATAAAATAAATAAAGCAAATAACGTCTCGTTGCACGATAGTATACTTATTGTGAACTACGGATCACTAGTTTATATCGCGGATTTGTTCGCAAGAACTAAGATAAAACTATTCTGTATGTATTCTATTCACTTGTGGCGTCTGTAAATAAATATTCTACATATTCAACTCATAGCCACTTATCAACATCATTACTCTCTTTTCCATCAAGAAGGTTAATTAAATTGTACATAGATATTTCACCACTTTCTTTCTTTCATTTTAGCTTCTTACTTTCACTTCTTACATTCATTTTAGCTATCATTCTCTCCATCTCGATCACTCGCCTCTTGCACTTCTAATTTCCGTTTTTATATATTATTTTCTACATATTCCTTTGTATATAATGTATCAGAATATACAAAGTTAGTTGTAATACTTATTCTCTCCGAAGAAGTACACACTATTGTATTAAGTATTCTAGGTAATATATAGCAATATCTATATAGTTTAGTTACAATATCTATATGCAGGTGCAACAAGGAATATAAGTCTGTTATCCAAAACATAATATTTGGATAACAGACTTTTAACATATTCGAAAATATATATGCAACCGATATGGGTTACATCGAAATGTAACATATGATGAGCAGTGTTTATAGGAACCCAATATATAGATATCGGATCTGTATCCATATTACCCATGCCTAAAACATTAAAGAGGGAGACTTTGTACAAAAGTCGATTGCTTGGATACCTCTGTCCCTTTCATGTTTCTACCGTGAAGCAGTTGTGTTTGCATGGCTGTGTTTCGGTTTGAAGGGTGGGATATGGCGTAAATTTACAGGGTACAGAGGAATAACATCTGAGTGCTGAGGAATAGCAAGGCACCCCCATGCGTTACCCCTCATGATACCCCCTATCATGGACGAAACAGTATACTCTGTTATGTCCATAGTACTACTCATGTCTATAGGCAACGGTTACCACTTTCCATCAGGTGGGCCGTCAGCTTGTTTGCCATTGTAAGTTGTATAAAAAAAAAAGAAAAAAAAAGTCTATGCGCAGTTCGTCAACTTCTTCATTTCATCAAAGAATGGGATCGATTCTAAGACGTAATTTGTCTAAACCTATCTCTTAAAATAACATTTTAATTTGATAGTTTCGCAAAAGTATTGGTTTCATATTTTTGGATCATCATAAATTAAATTTACAATAATATCGAGATAAATTTGTTAGAAATTTAGTTCATATTGGGCCTTAGAGTAGAAATTTTACTATGTTATCAAATTGAAATTTTAAATTTACAGATAAAATAGAGAAAATCCTGACAGATTGTGGCTGTGTTTCAGTTTGAAGGGTGGGATATGGCGTGAATTTACAGGGTACAGAGGAATAACATCTGAATCCTCAGGAATGGCAACGCATGGGGGGTATCATGGGCGAAACAGTATACTCTGTTATGTTCATGGTACTGCTTAATGATCTATACTCGTATAAATAAAACAGCGTAGTTTCCCCTATTACCTTACATTTATAATTAGCAACATTTTTCAGTAGTGATTTAAATATTAATTGCTATTAAGTACGCCAAGGTAACTATTAAATGCTTTTTCCTAGAATCACTTACTGTTAATGAATAAATTATGGGATACACTCGTATGGAAGCGGACCTAGGTACATTCCCTCCACCATAAATTCTAGTTATACTGGGTGTCTGTAAAAAGGTTATGTTGAGTTTCCAAATTCGCCTATTTTATTTCTTACGCGACAATCCGGCCGTAGTACCTTCCTAATGCACCTCAAATATTGCGTCTAAACTGCATCCACCATGTACCCTCTTGTATAGGCATTCCGTCATCCGTATCCAATAGCGAGGACGAAATGCTTTAAATACTGTACCGCAAACCATTAAAAAAAAGACACAATAACCATAACCGTATTTAAAAGAGGCCGAGTCGGTTGTGTCCACCCCATAATTGTTTGGTGCTCTTCCCACGATGCGAACGAAACTCGCAAAGACATGTCTGAAAATATACATGAGCCTCTTTAAGAGGCCGGCTCCCCTAGTCAATGATCGCTTTCGTCAATTTTGATAATTCTTTAGAACTGATGAGTTTATCCAAATTAACTTAGGATGGATCAAATAGCGGCAGGTTATAATACGCTTAGTTGCCTCTTACGACACCCACAGGAAGAAAAGGGGTGGCCCATTCTATGCCGGGATCATAGGACACGGCGTTAGAATCATCATCATAATATCAGCCTTTAACTGTCCACTGCTGAAGATAAGCATCCTCTTGGAGGGTTTTGCCAGTAGTCGCCACGCTTGGCAGGCGGATTGGAAACCGCAGTTAGGCTTTGAAAATATTTTAGGAGAGAAGCTGCTGCCCATTCGTTGCCGTTAAATTCCCTTAGTCGCCTCTTACGATACCTACGGAAAGAGAAGGAGTGGTCATTCTATGCCAGGACCACAGGGCACGGTATTAGTATATGAGGCTGAAATTTCTTGTCGTTTTTTTTATTTTTATTTTACAAAATTTTTATATAAATTATGTTCTAAAATGAGTAGATTCTTAGTTTTTTCATACTGCTAACTATTATGACTTCGCCTAAAAAGACAGTTTGACGTAACATCCAGTCCAGTTTACGAAAATGGGAATTCGATGCGAAATAGTCATACAGTGCCATTATAATATCATTTCAACCACATACCACATTCATACAAGTAATAATTATATTTTACACAATATATGTATTACTTTAAAAAAATCTACGGTCCTTTTCAGAATGAGAACTACTCAGAAGATAGCAGCAGGGAAGACGAGAATCCTGCATGGACAACTACCACGATATCGGACAGGGTCGGCAACGCGCGCGTAATACCGCCGGTATTGCAGGTGTTCATAGGCTACGGTAACCGCTTACCATCAGGTGGGCCGTATGCTTGTTTGCTACCTCAGTGGTATAAAAAAAAACTACCTCTCATCTCTAACAACAACACTATCATTTACTAACAAAATAAATAAATATAATTTATTGAAAACGTAAACAAAGGATTAATTGGCCCGACCGTGTCTAATACAAATAAAAAATCTAATTAATTTATTGGATATTTTGATTTTAAACTAATTTCATTTAAAGAATAGTTCTATGATAATCAACACAACTTGGTTACCATTAGATTAGGTTCTATTAAATTACCTCAATAAAACTTTTATTAAAATTATTCTACTATTTTATACCTGGCAACCCTAAATATATCTGTGAGTATGATATTCAATTATTTTCTTTAATGTATCGTTTAATTATTTTTAAAGTCTTATATATGCAATTCAATATCAAAATTTAATTATACTGTTAATTAAAGGAGATTGCTATGTAACTCGGTTGTTTTGTATTACATTTTCTTTAATATTTCATTTAAACTAAGTTTCATTAAAAAGTCCGATATCTGCAAATATTAGTTGCGAAATAGTCTATTTAGAATCTTTGATAACTATTTTTTTTTTTTATATTATTTTGTGTAAGGTTATTTTTTTTAATATATGAAGATTAAATGGTAATCTTGCCTGCGCTATCGATATACGCTAGCGGGACGCAATACACTGGAAACCATCATGGTAAAATCTAGTAGAATGGGCTAACTGACCTAATTTCATCGTCACCTATCATCCCTCACTAGTGCCCTGCCAGCGTCTACCGATAGCCCAGGCGGAGTTACCATTCCATTATCACTCGTTAAAAAAAAACGCTAGCGGGGCACCAATGAGGTTTCCAGGGGAAACCGCGCGGAGGTTGACCTGATAGATATTGCTAGCAATGGCGCTATTAGACCCCATTACTAACAATCCCTTTTCCCCCTGTAAGGTTATATTAAAAAAGATGTTTATGATGACGTTTTGACAACCTCAGTGGCCGTTTTGTATTGATCTGGGTATTTTCATTTTATCATCATCATCGTATCAGTCATTAACTGTCCACTTCTGTATATAGGTCTCATTATATTATATATATATATATATATATATATATATACACAGGGGGCAAACGAGCATGCGGCTCACCTAATGGTGAGTGACTACCGCCGCCCATGACAACACCAGCGGCATTGCAGGTGTGCTGCCGGCCTTTTAAAAAGGAATATACTCTTTTCTTGAAGGTTATGTTGTCGTATCGGTTCGGAAATACTGCTGCTGGAAGTTGATTCCAAAGAATGGTTGTGCGTGGAAGAAAGTGCCTTGAAAAACGCTCGGTGGAAGACCGCCACTCGTCCAGATGATTGGGATGAAACTTTAGTTTGTGGCGGGTTGTACGGTGGTGAAAATCAGCGGCAGGTATCAATCCGAACAATTCTTCAGAATTGCAAAAGGGGAGTGCCCTAGATAAAATCGGTAGAAGATGCACAGAGATGCAACATCTCTGCGCAGTTTCAGTGGGTCGAGTCGGAGAGTAAGGCGGTGACTATCAATAATTCGAGCCGCCCGACTTTGAATGCGGTCTAACGGAAGGAGTTAGTACTATGGCGCTCCTGCCCATAGGTGAGAACAATATTCCATGTGCGGCCTGACTTATATTTTCCAGTATATATTTGCTAGTAGTTGTTACGCTTGACAGACGGGTTAATAACCGCAATTAGACTTAATGAAGTTTTAACAGGAACGCTGCTGCTCATACCTCGACCATGTTTTTTATGGATAATGTGTATTTATTTGCAAAAAACAAATATGTCTATCTGTTATCTAACAAATATAAAAAAGTTACATTGTCCAGGATGTAACAAACAGCGCCATCTAGTAGTAGTATAGTGGCATTTATTTTTTATATCAAAACTTCCTTCCATGGAATGTCACAGCAATATTTATTTACTAATTTCTAAACTCATATTTCCACAAATATTATTGTAAAATGTGCAAGACTATACGAGAATCGATTTCATTGTAGCATTTTCAGATAGCTGAGCTATGAGTGGGCTAGTCAGGACTCGGGGTCAATGCTTGTTTAAGTAGGCTTTGTGGAAATGTCGATGTATGTACTTCGTCCATAAAAAACCTAAATATAAACTCTGAAATTTGGAATTGTAGTCAGCTACGCAAAATATACTTTATATACTTATACCTTTTTTTTAAGCAACATAAAATATCATTTGGTGTATCTTTTATAAATAAATAAATTCCTCCTTCCAGTATACAAACAAAATTGATATTTCAAGACTATGTACAGAAGTCTACCATTAAGCAGTTGTGTTTGCATGGCTGTGTTTCGGTTTGAAGGGTGGGATATGACGCGAATTTATAGGGTACAGAGGAATAACATCTGAGTCCTCAGGAATGGCAACGCATAGGGGGTATCATGGGCGTAACAGTATACTCTATTATGTCCATGGTACTGCTCATGTCTATAGGCAACGGTTACCACTTTCCATCAGGTGGGCCGTCAGCTTGTTTGCCATTCTAAGTTGTATAAAATAAAATCGTTTGCTTGGACGCCTCTGTCCCATTAGTATTTCTACCGTGAAGCAGTTTTTTTTTGCATGGCTGTGTTTCGGTTTAAAGGGTGAGTGAGTGTATGACAGTGAGTTTACAGGGTACAGAGGAATAACACCTGAGTCCTCAGAAATGTTAACGCATGAATCATGGGCGAAATAGTGTACTCCATGATACTGCTCATGTTTATAGGCAACGGTTACCACTTTCCATCAGGTGGGTCGTCAGCTTGTTTGCCATTCTAAATTGCATAAAAAAAAGATAAATAATGGATTGAATGTTTTGATTTGTTAATAATTTCGTATAAAATCTGTATAATAATTAGAAAAAGAACTTAGCTACTTCTTCATAAAATTTTATAGAAAAAGATATGGCAACTTTATAGCGTGACATATTCAATTCTAGAACTTCATTCCTTCTGAAATCGATTGAAATCCAATATAATAAATTACTTTTAGTTTATAAGAATAAATTTACTCAACATTAAAAGTAAAGGATCGGTATCGTAACAAAATTTATATTCAAGTCTGGACAAGGGTTATATTTTCTCAACACTTTGCTAATTAATGCTCGCCTTACTTGAAACTTACTAACTGTTAGAAATTCATAACTTTAATTAAGTACTTAAATAATAAGTTTTATGGAACGAATAGATCATAATATTTATGAACTCGAACGGTGTGGTCCCAGCATAGAATGGGCCACCTCTTTCTTTCCTGTGTGTCGTAAGTCGTCTAAGGGAAATTAATAGTAGAGGAATGGGCAGCAGCGTCCCTCTTAAAATACCAAAGCCTAACTGCAGTTGCCAACACACCTGCCAAATGTGGCAGCAACCGACAAAAAACCGCTTATGGGGGAGGTCCATATTAAGCAATGGATATTTAATGACTAATATAATGATGGACTCACTTATGCCGTTGATGTTGTGGGTGATCATGGGCGGCGGTAGTCACTTACCATCAGGTGAGCCGCATGCTCGTTTGCCACTTGTGTTGTAAAAAAAAAGATCGCAGATCCCAATCAAACATCGAATTCCCAATTAAATTTGCACCATTTAAAATTTTCACCTACTTAATGCTTGTAAAACCATTTTCTTTAAGCCATTTTAGAAGCTGCTGTGATATACATATCGAAACTTGATATCAGAGAGTATTCACACTGATATAACTAATTTTCAACCGATTTCGAAAATGATTCTCAATTCAGTTGTAATTGTTTTTTTTCTTAGCATTTTATAAGGAAAAATCTCGTTTTATCTAAAAGGATAATAATAGTAATAATTCTATCAAAATCGGTTCATTAGTCTAGGTTTCTAATTAATAGGTCAACTGGTTTGCTATAATTGACGAAGGTTTTTTTGTTGTGAAAAAAAAACGACTTAATTCCATTTCCTCAAAGTTCAAATGTTCAAACTCAGTCACGCTTAATAACTAAATGAATTTCAATTTTTAGAATACGCGTTAATTTACAGGGTACAGAGGAATAACACCTGAGCCTTCAGGAACGGCAACGCATAGGGGGGTATCGTGGGCGAAACAGTATACTCTGTTATGTCCATGGTACTGCTCATTTCTATAGGCGACGGTTACTACTTTCCATCAGGTGGGCCGTCAGCTTGTTTGCCATTCTAAGTAATATAAAAAAAAACTAATATTAAATCATATTCTAAATTTAAACTTAGGTTTTTTTCGCGAATAAAGCTGCTTGAAGTTAATAGACAATTTAATTTACATTTTGTAGTCATTAAAAACAAATGTCACGAGACCATAAAGACAATAAATATGTATTTTAAAAACAGTAACCAAATGTATTTCTTTAATTTTCTTATTCAACTCTTAAACTACTTGATATTTTGAACAAAAACGATCAACTAGCTCGCTAATACTAAAGTTCCGATAATACTTCAAATTACGTTGCGTAAAGTTGAGCATAAAACGTAGAATACTTCTCACATCCTCATAAATATTATAGTAGCAATTTTTCTTGGTGCGCCAGCTGTAAGTACTTTTTATACATTCTTCCAGTGTATAGTCTCTAGAAAACCTGTATAATAATATAGTAATACCGGGGGGAAAGGGGTTGTTAGCAATGGAGTTTGACAGCCCCATTGCTAGCAATATGCCCTGTCAGGTCGACCTCCACGTGGTTCCCCCTGGAAACCATCGTGAACAATTCTTGTTCAATTCGTCACGATGGGCTAACTGACCTGCTTCATCCTCACCTATCATCTTTCACTGGTGCCCCGCCGGTGTATACCGCGGGTAGGGTTACCATTCCATTATCATCCATAAAAAAAAAATATAGTAATACCTATATAGATAACTATATTAACCGCTTTTATTAAAATTAAGAAACAAATTTTTTTTTTTAAATTAACGAAACTGTATAATTGTAGGATTGTTTTAAGTTTCCGCGCGTAAAATCGTAAATCACATAAATCGACTACATTTTACTCTTTTTATAATATTAAAGTATATGATAAAGTATGAAAAATATATTGTAAAGACAGAGACAACAATTTATGGAAATAGCATATCTTCAATTTTATTCAATACTTTATTACGTAGACATTATCAACAGAACAGCTAGAACTGTGTGTTAAAACTCGAGGTCTACCATGAAACAAAATTCAGAATTTATTGATGAAGTGAAGAACGCTGAATTGAATAATTTTATATTTTACATGACTACTAGTTTAGTTAATAAAATACATACACACACACAAAATATAGTACACAAAACGTCTGTGTTTTGTATACTATATTTGTACTGTGTAACTGTAGTTCAAAATAGTATTTACAATACAAAATAATAGCGTCTCTCTAATTTAACGTCTTTTTTACGTACTTTTTCGTAAACAGAAATGGTTCTTTTTACTCCTGCCCTACATACTATTTATGTTTATAGGCGATAGTTACCACATGTATGAAAAGTTTTGCGCCCTTTAAAGTCGCTCAGAGAAATATGAAGCACGAACTATGAACTCTGAAACACGAGTTTTCCTGAGGGATTTAATCAGGAACGATTTTATTCATCAAGATTACTGATATAGTTCAGCAGGTTTAGGCGCACACACACAGAGTCCATAAGGAGACTTTGTACAAAAGTCGATTGCAAACACATTCAGAAAAAAAAAAAAAAAAAAAATTGTGTACCTCTGTCCCATTCGTGTTTCAACCGTGAAGCAATTGTGTTTGCATGGCTGTGTTTCGGTTTGAAGGGTGGGATATGGCGTGAATTTACAGGTTACAGAGGAATAACACCTGAGTCCTCAGAAATGGGAACGCATGGGGTATCATGGACAAAACAGTATACTCTGTTATGTCCATGGTACTGCTCATGTCTAAAGGCGACGATTGCCACTATCCATCAGGTGGACCGTCAGCTTGTTTGCCATTCTAAGTTGTATAAAAAAAAAGATTGTCAACTTCTTTTGTCATTTATATAAGTTATCATCATCATATCCGTTGTTGACCGTCTACTGCTGAAAATAAGCTTCCTCCATAAAGAGGGAGGAGGGAGGTTACCAGTAGCTTTCACGCTTGGCAGACGGAATGGCAAACGCAGTTAGAATTTAGTGGTGTTTTATGACTCGACAATTAAGTTCCCTTAGCGCCTCTTACAAACACCCACGGAAATGTAAAGAGTGACCCATTCTATGCCGGGACCACAAGGCATTTATACACATCATTTTTATAAATAAAAGTATCAAATTAGAGAAATAACAACAGTCACAAACGTAGACATAGGATATTTTTTTTTTATACAACTTAGAATGGCAAACATGCTGACGGCCCACATGATGGAAAGTGGTAACCGTCGCCTATAGACATGAGCAGTACCATGGACATAACAGAGTATACTTTTTCGCCCATGATACCGCCCATGCGTTGCCATTCCTGAGGACTCAGGTGTTATTCCCCTGTACCCAGTAAATTCACTGCCATATCCCACCCTTCAAACCGAAACACAGCCATGCAAACACAACTGCTTCACGGTTGAAACACGAATGGGACAGAGGTACCTAAGCAATCGACTTTCATACAAAGTCTCCCTCTAGTGAGCATTAGCAACAGATTCAATTAAATGTAAATGTATATTGCATGGTGCGGTATTTAAAATTTATATTCGTATACATTTTGCATAAAACCGAGTCTTTATTATTTATTCAAGTAGAAATCTTAAATGGTTTTAATATTAAAAGTACAAAGAGATCGTTTGTTTGAAGTGTAGAAAATATTAAAATAAGTATTTAAAATTCTAATATGATATGGCATTTATGTTGATTGTTGGTGTGTTTAAATATTTACTTTACAATTGTTGGTAAATATTTGTCTTTTGGAGAAATTTTAGTGAAATTAACAATTTAGAGAAATTTTTAGAAAAAAATTAATTTGGTGTAAAAATAAATAAGTAATAAATGTACATACATACACACATACATATCTTTCACGCCTGTCTTCCATTAGGGTAGGTAGACGTAATAAATTTAATCGATTAACATTTGGATATTTCAGAGTTATCGCAGTTGTAATTAGAGATGTGTTACAATTGACGAATGAACTTTTCTATTTACTAAATATTACTGATTGCCAGTAGCAGATCTTAAAATTAATTACAATTGTTCAGCAATATTTACCAATAGTAATATATAGCAATAACTATATATTAGCCCAATAATAGATGTAATAGATATGCGACTAGTATTGGCAATGTTGAAATGTCAATATAAAGAAAGTATATTAGGTTTCTTTGGGCCCAATATTACCCATGCTTATAAACCATATACATAATCAGAAAAGAAAACACATTCTAAATATAAATGGAAATAATAAATCGCATCTAGCGACAACTACTATGTAAGTGCTGCGTTAACTTTTTCAAACACATCTATAAGGTACCTATTTACTTTTATTACCTGTATATACATAGATTTGTCAATGAAAATTAAAATACACAAAATGGTAGACTGATTTAAAAAAAGAATATACAACCAAACCTAATCTTTTTTCAGGTAATGGAACGTCGCAATATCTTGACGCAAATCAGTTTAAAGCATTCCCGGTATTTACCTTCATCGAACCGAATTCGTCCGTAAATCGAATTAAAAAATAATTGCTGATCCTTATCCATCGATTTCATCAATGATAATTTGAACTTCAACAGATTTTCAGCTCTTATAATCTGCATTTATGTAAACATTCCATTCAAACGAATATTTGTTTGATCACACTAACAACGGACACGAGATTAATAATAGCTTTGAGAGTCGACAAAACACACATTGGAATGTAAATCAATTGTGTAAACATTTAAAACGCTGTTATATCCAATCCTTGCTAATATTATAAGACAGTTGCCTAGCCCGGTTTCGCAGGGATTTCACTTTATCGTACGATTTTTCAAACATTTCCATTTCATACAAACCTTGTCTTGAGAATTACAAATATAATAAAAAAATATGCTATGGAGGGCAGTAATCAATTACCATCAGGTGAGCCGCATGCTCGTTTGCCCTCATAAGTTATAAAAAAAATCGATAATTAAATGACATTAAAATTAAAATTTCCGGATTACGTTCTTTTTTTTATACAACTTAGAATGGCAAACAAGCTGACGGTCCACCTGATGGAAAGTGGTAATCGTCGCCTATAGATATGAGCATTACCATGGACTTAACAGAGTATACTGTTTCGCCCATGATACCCCGCATGCGTTGCCATTCCTGAGGACTAAGGTGTTATTCCTCTGCACCCAGTAAATTCACGCCATATCCCACCCTTCAAACCGAAACACGACCATGCAAACACAACTGCTTCACGGTTGAAACACGAATGGGACAGATGTACCCAAGCAATCGACTTTTGTACAAGTCTCCCTCTGGTTCATAGTTCATTCAAATAAAATCATTATACTATGTACATGATTATAGACTGCCTTAGTACAAGTTAATAAAAATATAAACAAACGAATAAGATGTCTAACTATAAAACCATTTGCTTATGCACAATATTTAAAAAAAAAAAACAAAAATCGATTATGTGAATGTTGCGATTTGTCAACTAAATTCATTTAGAGAATTTGTCTGTTTTTTTTTTTTAATGAATGATAATGGAAGGTAACCCAACCCAACCCGCGCTATCGGTATACACCAGCGAGGCACCAGTGAAGGATGATAGGTGAGGATGAAGCAGGTCAGTTAGCCCATCGTGACACATTCAACAAGAATTGTTCACGATGGTTTCCAGGGGGAACCACGTGGAGGTCGACCTGATAAGGCATATTGCTAGCAATGGGGCTGTCAAACTCCATTACTAACAATCCCTTTCCCCCTAATTTGTCTGTGTTAATTTAGATAAAGTTTTATTATATTTTCATTAAGTTTTATTGTTTTTACATGGCACTATTTTTAGATAACTTATTGGTTAGATAATACTGTATTTGTTACTAACCTAGTTTAATTTAGGTCTGCTATTAATGGAACCAAAATGCGAACTTACTAATCCAACTACCGAACACGGGAAACATTATAACAGTGTCTATAGGGAGATTCTGTGGTTTTATTTATCACCTCTCACAGATAAACTAACGAATTGATTTATTAGTTCTAATAACAAAAGAACAAATAAAGAAAAAATTAATACAAATACGCGAACCTGGGGGAAAGAGATTGTTAGTAATGGAGACAGAATCCCATTACTAGCAATATACCCAACCAGGTTGACCTCCTCGCGGTTCCCCCTGGAAACTATCATGGTTAATTCCTGATGAATTCATCATGATAGGCTAACTGGCCTGTTTTCATTCTCATCTATCACCCTTCACTGGTGCTCCGCCAGGGTATCCCGTTAGCGCAGGCGGAGTTACCATACCGTTTTCACCCATCAAAAAAAAATACTCGAACCTTTATATGATTGTGGGTACCTACATATAATGAATATTTGAAAATTTATTAATTTCAAAGAATAAAGTAGCGAATGAATGATAAAAACATAACAAAAAACTATAGAGAAAAAATATATGTATACTGCTAAATAATAACGGAATTGACTAATGGTAATTTTTTTGCTGATGTTTAGTAAATTTCGAGATCTTTCTGTCATTAATCACGAGTAGCTTAAAATATACGTAAGTCAAATTGTTAATTATTTACGCAATAAAATGTATGGAGTATTTTAGAAATTTTTCACAATAATGAGTATAGAATACTTATAAAACTTGACAAAAAGAATGAAAAAATATATTTCGAATATTTTTAATTCGTATTCCTACATTTCAGTTACTAGGAGTCTCGAACAATTATTGGTTAAATTTACTATTGTCACATATAGGTACCTATCATATAGGCAGCGCTATATAGGTACTTCTCGCTGGAGCTGTACATATATAGCAACAGCTGAGGCGGCTCCTATTACCAGCAATATTAATTGTTTTTTTTTTCTTTTTGTTGTTTTAATTTTTTATTTTCTTAATACTGGTAATAAAGGTTATCTATCTATATAGTCCATATAGCTGTTATTATATTCAACAGAAAAAACCGACTTCAATTGAGGCAGAGCCAGAGTTATTTTGATTGAAAAACTAAGCTGTAAGTATATTCTTTTAGATAAAAAAAGATCCAAATCGGTTTATAACTGACGAAGTGGGGGGAAGGGATTGTTAGAAATGCGAATTACTTGTGCCATTGCTAGCAATATATCTTGTCAGATCGACCTCCACGTGATCATCTCTGGAAATTATGGTGCTGAATTCCAGGTGCATTCGTCACAATGGGCTAACTGACCTGCCCTTTCATTCTTACCTATCATCCCTTACTGGTGCCACGCCAGCGTATACCGTTAGCGCAGGCGGTGTTACCATTCCATTAACTTCCATTAAAAAAATTTTAACGGAGTTATAAGGTAACAAACATAAAAAAATACAACCGAATTGATACCCTCCTTTAAAGTCAGTTTATAATAATAAAACCAACTTATAAGACTATGTCTATATGTAATAGTTCTTTGCGGTTTAATCTCGAAGTTAATTTGATCTTTAAATATATTGTGTTAAGAGCTATCACAATGAATTGTCAGATTACGTTGTCTTGGTAATTGATCCAATAACCACAATTAATTATGCAATATCTAGTGGCTAGAACCAAACTATGTTCTAGATAACATGACAAAACAAAACCGAGTCAAGACTGCCTCTATTTATCAAACGATAATTTCTTTAAATTTAATTTTATCCCCATATTATTAAAACTTTAATTCACTATCAAAATCCAGTATACGAAAATCGCCGATAAAACATGCTGCTAACGTCGTCACTCAATTTAATTTGATTTGTTATTGATGTATTCCATTTCCGGAAAGTTAATCAAAAATTTCAATTAACAGGGAAATTTCGATATTGGCAAGATTTTTTTTTATACAACTTAGAATGGCAAACAAGCTGACGACCCACCTGATGGAAAATGGTAACCGTCGCCTATTCACAACAAAAATCATCTATTTGGCTATCACTATCGCTCCTCTTTCTACCGTAATCCAACTGTGCTTTCATGGCTGTGTTTAGATTTGAGGGGTGGGCATATGTCAACGCATGAGAAATACCATGAGCATCACAGTATATTCCGTGGTGCTCTCCATGTCAGTAAATGCCGATTACCACTTTTCATGAGGAAGAACGTCAGCTTATTTACCAATGTGTATCATAAAATTATATATAGTTCATCCATTTTAACTATCCATATGTTTATCTATTGATCTATCCATTTACGTCATATTATTTTTATTTATATAATTTACTCTGTATGAACAAAAATGATACAGCGTAGTTCACACACACACACACACACACACACACACACACACACACACACACACACACACAGACAGAGAGAGAGAGAGAGAGAGAGAGATACGTACACATACACAGACACACACATGCACGCACACATGCATGCACACACGCACGCACACAAACACACACACAAAACTTTCTTTTGAAATGAGTTAAAAGTATACTAATACATCGAAAATGAAAGGTTTTTTCGTTCTATTATCAAAAAGCTTAAAGCTTTAAGAAAATTAATTTTTAGTCTAGACAGGTAGTGCTTAAAACTCCAGCGTGGTTTTGAAAACATAAAAGGAAGACAAAATCAACTCCCATTTATTTTAAGTGCAACTGGGAAATTTCGTCCAGAAACTTAGTTTAGTACCTAGTGTAAATCAGATAGAAGGCAAGGCACTTAAAGCTAAAGTTATGTCCTAACTCAATTCTAGTAGTTGCAAGTAGTGATGTGTTAAACCAGGCTTACTAGAATACTAACTCGAATACTCAAGTATTCGAGTACACAGTATACAGAATTCGGCTATTTCGTTTTCAAATACATTTGCGGTATTCGTTGCGTGTTTATCATAAGTTTATTGTCCCTACTGAAAGAAAAAATGTTAAATGTTTGAATTAAAATAAGCTTCAGAAATCGACTGAATAATTAATCGAGTCTAATGAAGTATTTAAATAAACTTACAAGCATTCTAGTACATGACCGAGTCCTTGAACTCGAGTTAACTGAAAAATACTCTCAAAAAAAAACACCCAAAACGGCCGATTCAGCACACCACTACTTGCAAGCGTTACTGGCAAACTAGGTGGATTGTGGTTGTAAAATTCAATTCATAACTTTAAGGATTTTTATTGAGATTCCAGGAAATAGATAATAAAATTTGGCTGTATGTCTAATAATTGCATCTGAAATGTTTATATGAAAAAGAAAGCTGGATAGAAAGAAATATTGGAGAATAAAATATACCTGTCATGAAAAACTACTTTCTTTTATAATATTTGTAAAATTGTAATAAATTTGTAATACAAAAGGTACGTTAAATTGCTTATTATCTACTTTTATAACGGAAATACTATTACATTATTGTTATAAATTTTATACTTTAAAAAGTTTTTATTGCGATTAGCAACAATTTTACCCTCATAATGTCGTGAGAGAGATAAATAAAGGCCACTACACTAACTGCAGGAAAGCTTTATAATTTAATTCTAGAGTAGTAACTTAGTGCTTTAAAAATACTCTGTTATTTCCATTATAATCTTCATGTCTAAAAGCCTTCAGTAAGCCTACTGTAAAAGGTTACTACTTTCCATCAAGTAGTCCGTCAGCTTGTTTGCCATTATAAGTTAATTAAAAAAAGATAACAGATAGGTACTCAATCTGAGGATCGGGCTGTATGGTTTAGTTCCGTTGCCTTTTCCATTGTAGAAAAAATAATACTACTATTTAAAAGATACATTAAGAAAAGGCGGGAAACTCGAATAAGAACAAGCGGGTTTTTTAAATTTTTTTTATTAATTTATTAAAACTATCTCTATCAATTCTTATTATTTAATAAAATATTATATTTTCACTAAATTCAGCGACAGTAATATAATTAGCATTCATGGGGAAGCGCAGTTGTAGAAAAAGGAAAAAAAAAGATGACGATTCAGGTGATGTAGACCATGAACCTTGTAATGACAAGGATATATATTCGGAAGATACTTCTACTGACTCAGAATCTGAAATTGATAAGGCCGATAAGTATAAACCTTACTACGTCACAGATTATATTAGAAGATATCCCGAGGAATCCCCTGGGACAGAATTTGTTGTCTTTGTAGAATCCTCAGATAGTCAGAAAACCATTGGATCCAGAGACTTGCTCTCACTCTCCTCCTGTTTAAAACGATTTAATAAAGGGGTAACTTATCTTAGATCTATAAATAAATTCAAAATCGGAGTATACTTTCAAAAGCCAGACTTAGCCAATGCTTTTTTAAATAATAAAACTTTTTTAAATGACTACCATTTTAAGGCCAGTATTCCTGCTTCTTCAACAGAAGTTACAGGCGTTATTAGAAATGTACCTACAAATATATCTAATAAAAAAATATATACTATGATATCGAGTTCTAAGAAAATTATTGCTATTAAAAGAATTTTAAGAAAAAATACCTTGACTCATGGATATGTGTTACAGCCAACTCTAACCGTGACAATTACTTTTGCTGCATCTGTATTACCTGAATATCTGGATATTGGAGGTTGGCGCCACAATGTCACTCCATATATACCACCAGTTAAACAATGCTACCGGTGCTTGAGGTATGGACATTTAGCTAAATTCTGTAAGAATTCTGAGCGTTGCAGCATCTGCAAAGGTGAGCATAATTATAAAACTTGTACAACTGGAATGGAAAACGCTATTTGTGTACACTGCAATGGAAATCACACAAGTGTATCACCGCAATGCCCTGTTAAACAAAAGAAAATTGCTGAAAATAGATCTAAATTCAGACCTGCTTCTTTTGGAGATATACTTAGCACTGAAATATTTCCTAAACTGGGTAACAAACCTAAAAAAAATGTAGACCTAATTTCAATTCTAAATTCTGATAACAAGAGTTTATCACTTTTAATAGAAAGCATAATCAAACTTATTTCACTACATAACACAAAGAACACATCTATTAACACTAAAAGTGTTTTGAATGTGTTATATGATACTTTTGGTAATAGACCTATTTCACAAAATTCAATCGAGACCAATTAACTATCATACAGTGGAACGCTCAGAGCCTACTGAGCAATCGACATATTTTTACACAATTTTTAAATGAACATCATATTCACGTTGCTCTCATCTCAGAAACTTGGCTAAAACCACATTACAAATTAAAAATTAAAGATTATTGTATAGAACGAAATGATTGTGGTAATAACCACAATGGAGTAGCGATTATTATACATAATAGTATTAGATATAAAAAACTTCACTCTTTTTTCGACAATTCCTTGCAAACTATAGCTATTAGTATTGAAGTTAATAATTCTTGGTATTCAGTTGCCAGTATTTACTGTCCTACCAATAGTACACCTAGTTTTACTAAAGCCAAATTTAAGTTCTTTTTGGAGTCTCTTCCTAAACCCACTATCATATCTGGAGATTTAAATGCACATCATACTATGTGGGGTTGTACCTCCACTAATACAAGAGGTAAAGACATTCTTGATTGTTTAGATGAATGTAATTTGGTACTATTAAATGATAAGCAAGTTACTACTGTTGGCTCTCATATTTGGAGACCCAATGGCCTTGATTTAACTATGGTATCCCCATCCATATCATTAAAATGCGAGTGGTCGGTTCATGATGATCCGTTAGGAAGTTATCACCTGCCGACTTTTACTAAAATAAACACAAAGAACTCTTCATCAACTCCGTCAGGTGAACAACATGCTTCTATAGATGAAGTTAATAAACTTTTGTTAAATCGTATAAACCTACGTCTCGTTAATTGGGATCTTTATTCTGAAACTGTTAATCGATTACTTTTGGATTTCGAGTATGATGTCAATGAACCCTTAAACAATTACAATAGGTTCTGTAAAATTATTTTGACAGCTGTGGAACGTTCCGTTCCACGTAGGAACTCATCAAATAGCGGTGCAAATACTTCAAAGAGGCACAAACATATTGCAGTACCTTGGTGGAATAACAGGTGTGCGACAGCTGTCAATGATAGTAAAGCGGCTTACCTTAGGTTTAAACAAAATCCAACTCTCGATAATTACATAAATTTTAAAAGAGTTCAAGCTGTTAAAAAGTTAGTAATTAAGCAAGTAAGACAACAGGGGTGGCAGGAATTTTGTTCCAAATTTAATAGATTAACACCAATTTCCACTGTTTGGCAAAATATGAGAAAACTAAATTCAAAACATCGTCAAAATCATTTTAAAGATATATCATGGGTCAATGATTTTTTACGCAAATATACTCCTGATTTTGTACACTCATCTTTTGATGACAAACAGTTTAATTCTGTTAATTCATGCCCAAAATTTCTCACTGACCCATTCTCAATTGATGAAATATCCAGTGCAGTAAAATCTAGAAAAGATACAGCTAGTGGCCTTGATCGCTTAACATACAATATGTTTCGATTGCTGAATAAAATAAACCTTACTAAACTCTTACAAATTTTTAACGATTTATGGAAGGACTGTATTATCCCACCAGAATGGAAAATGGATTGTTTGATTCCAGTAATTAAACCCGGTAAAGATCCTACAAATTTCGACTCCTATAGACCTATAACATTGACGTCCTGTGCAGGCAAATTATTCGAACAATTAATTAAACAGCGTTTAGAGTTCTTTATTGAAAGTAATAGTATATTACCATCGAATCAATTTGGTTTTCGCCGTGGATATTCAGCGCGCGAAAGTTTAGCGAACTTCTATGTCGACCTTAGTACTGCTTTGAATAACGATGAATATGTTCTATCTGTTTTTTTAGATGTCGTAGGAGCTTTTAACAATGTAAATTTAACAGTTCTATCTTCGATTTTATCCTCATTTCTTCCAATGAAACTTATCGAATGGATTTATAATTTTCTTAGTAATAGAGAAGTGTATGTTAAAGTAAATAGTAAATTAATAGGACCTAGGTTAAGCTCTAAAGGAGTATGTCAAGGTGGTATTCTAAGCCCGCTACTATATATTTTATATATCTATAAACTTAATTCAATTTTAGGAAACAGTGTGAACAACTTGCAATTTGCCGATGATTTATTAATTTATATAAAAGGAAAGAATATTATTGATATGCAATTAGTGTTAAATGAGTCATTAAAAAGACTTGAGAAATATTTTTCTCTTCTTTCCCTCGATATTAGTTTAACCAAAAGTAAAGTAGTTGTTTTTCATCAAGTTCATAAATATGTTCCATTAATGAATATTATATATAATAATCAAACTCTTCCAACAGACTGTAGCGTTAAATTTCTGGGGGTAATTTTTCATCAAAATTTAAAATGGGATCTATACGTTGATTGCTTAGTAGATCGTGCTTTAAGAGCCACTAATATAATAAGATCTGTAATTGGTCGTAACTGGGGAGCTGATCCTAAAATTATCCTTTTACTTTACAAATCTCTTGTTAGAAGTAATTTTGATTACGCTTTCTTTTGTTATGCCTCAGAACATAAATTAGTAGAAAAACTCGAAAAAATTCAAAATATGAATTTAAGACTTATTTTAGGTGCTATGTATACTTCTCCAATTATCTCAATGCAAGTAGAATGTAATTTGCCTCCTATCCTTCTTCGTTTCGAATACCTAAAACTCAAATTTCTCTTCAAAGTTTTTTCAGTTTCCAATAACCCACTCATACTCAAATTATTAAATTGCCCCATTTCTATGTTTTTGAATAAAACTATTGTCAATGATTTGAATTTACGAGATGAATATAACATCTATAGTAGTAAGATACTTCCTTGTTATAATGGCCTTTATGAGAGTAAGTTCTGTAAGATCAAAATTGTTATACGTAAAGACATAAAAGAAAAGCACGATATGTATGAGACTTTATCAGAATTTATTGACTACAGGCAGATATATACAGATGGTTCCAAAAATGCACTTAGCACTTCAGTGGCTTTTTACGATTTGTCAAATAGATTTGGTCACGGTTATAAAATTTCAACTTTGGCTAGTATTTACACAGCAGAAGCAAAAGCTATATTTTTAGCATTAGAATACATAGAAAAACAGGTACTATATTCGAAATGGATTATAATTACAGATAGTATGAGTGTTCTTATGGCATTAAAAAATAACACATTCATTTCATCATCAAACTACTTAATTCAAGAAATTCGTAATAAATATTATCATCTCTGTACTATATATGGAAAAGATATTATCTTCATCTGGACCCCTTCACATATTGGAGTGTTTGGGAATGAACAAGTAGACACTTTGGCTAAAATTATTAATTCAAGTGCTGCTCGTGTTCAAGATTTACCCCTTTGTTACTCAGATTGTAGTATTGGAATACATAAAATCGTTACAACTAAATGGGAGGAGCATTGGACTCAAATATTACAGACTAAAGGCAAATGGTACCGCAAAATTAATTGGCGTATTGGAAAACCGTGGTTCTGCAAAGGAAAGGACACAAACAGAAAATTTTACACCAATATTTGTAGATTACGAATCGGCCACGGACATTTCAACGAACACCTGCACCGAATGGGCATGATCGCTTCCCCATCATGCACATGGTGTAACTCAAATACAGCCCAATCTCTACATCACCTTTTTTTTTGATTGCTCTGAATTTTCCATTCAAAGACACATTATGTTTGACGAACTTAGGATTATCTTCAAAAAACCCGAAAATATCCCGCACTCAATCCCGCTTCTCTTAAGATTTCCTTCTTGTTTCAAAGCTATTTTCACTTATATTACTACAACATTCAAGGAGCTATAAGAATACTTTTATTGAATTGCAAGACAATGATTTTTTATAATTATTTATTTTTAATTTGATAAATCCACTGGTTTAAGAAAACTCAAGAAAAGATATTTATGAAAATGTACTTACCGGATTTGACAAATGAAATATTGAAGATTATGACAATAATTGAAGCGACATTAGAAAAATAAAATTCCAGACAATTTATCTTTTTGAAGACTAGGCAGCATGGTCTCCGACCTTAGCCTGTTCCAAACGGAACAAACGTACTAAAAAAAAAAAAAAAAAAGATACATTAAAATTTGAAGTATAGGTAAGAACTTTTATTAAACGGCTTGAAAATAAACGAAGTTCTCAATTTGCCTGTATGTTATGTGATTTTGACAATAATTTTTAATCAATTGAGTTTATTTTCATATAATTACAATTAAATCCATCTATTTTTTAAGAAGAAAATAATATTTGTTGCCATGCAAACTCGACCCATAGAGACACGATTCTACATGATTAATTTTAAATATTTGAAATAGCTTTTTCACTTGATTCTGATGAAATACCAGTTCTGCTTTATATATATTAATACATTATTTAATAGATTAGACGCGGAAAATATATGATTATATTACTACTTAGTGTTAATCAAATTATAGAAACAACGTTGAGCCATTGTCTAATGGCTCTGTCAAAGTGCTTTGAATGGCTCGTACATTTATTTCTAAGATATATTTATTTTAAGATACGACCTTAGACTCCGACATTACCCTCTGTCGTAGACTGCCATTGTTGAAATAGTCCGCCAGCATTATATTATCTTCAACTACCTCACATACGTCGTAGTTAAGCGATGAAAAACTTTGTCAAGTTAATTACTAATTAGAATGTTATACGTTAATTATACATTTTTCAAAAACAAACAATTTTCAATATTTCTAAACATTTAAAAATGTTACCTAATAACAAATTAAAATGTATGTATCTTATTGAATTATTACTAAAATTACAGATTTTAATAAAAAAAAAATTGATTTGGAAAATGAATATCAATAGTTTTAGCAGTTTAGTGGAAAATTTATATCTTATTTATTCTATGATTAACATTTTACTTCGCTAATCAATAATAATACAATTATATTAAAATATGTTTAATTGTTATACTAAATTGACAGATAATACATATATTTCTAAACTTCAGTATAATCGTATTAAATAAAAGTAAACTAAAAGAAATATCTGGAAATACAATTAAAAGTTTACGTTGTAATTATATTGTGTTACTATATCGCTTAAGTTAAACGATAGAATTAGAGTTAAGCGGATAAGTTAGCGTTAAGCGTTATTAGGCCCGTAAATAACTTTAGAACTTTTTTAATTAATAAATAATAACAAAACAGATTATAGAACTTATTAATTAATATGAAAGCTTTTTAGGTGTCGAATTCTTATTTTTGGTTATTTAAAAGTATATGAAAGTATTACCTGTACTTTTTCTATTTAAAAAAAATGCGTAGTTTTATTTATTAAAAATTTATTGTATCATTTATAAATATTATGATAGAGAATTTATATATTTCTTTTTGTTATAGATAATAATAATAATAAAAATCTATTGAACACTTAAAATAATATAGTTTACAAAAAAAGTGTCTTCGATTGTAACTAAATCAGTTGTTTTGATTTATTTCATTCTTCATACTACTATTTTGCAAATGGGCTAATGATTAGCCTGATGAAAAATAGTAACAGCCACCTATATAGACAATTCAAAATATACTTCCTTTATTATTTTTCATGAGATCTAAACTTCTGTAACTATTCTACTTACGTAAAACTCTACAATGAGTTTTTTTTTTTATACAACTTAGAATGGCAAACAAGCTAACGGCCCACCTGATGGAAAGTGGTAACCGTCGCTTATAGATATGAGCAGTACCATGGACATAACAGAGTATACTGTTTTGCCCATGATACTCCCCATGCGTTGCCATTCCTGAGGACTCAGATGTTATTCCTCTGTGCCCTGTAAATTCACGCCATATCCCACCCTTCAAACCGAAACACAGCCATGCAAACATAACTGCTTTACGGTTGAAACACGAATGGGACAGAGGTACCCAAGCAAACGACTTTTGTACAAAGCCGTAACAAATGAATACAATAATTTGAGACAAAAATATGACTGTGACAAATGAATATGGAATCAACAAGGAAATAAATTGGAATGATTGGAAAAAGATTTATCGAAATCGAGCCGAGTTGAATCGAGAGAAAAATACTGGCGAATATCATTCTTCTAAGTCTCTTTAAAAAATTACATTTGGAAAACATTATTGCTGCGTACGAAATATAAAAAAAAATTGTCCTACAAGACGAATGAATTGGTTTGTTTGAAAGATATACCTAATTATTAGTAAAAACAAAAATTCCTCCACTACATATACATATCTGGAATTCTGCACTACTTAATAAAAATATATTTAATTTCTAAACAATTTATGATAAAACCAAAACATAGATAACAATTTATTTAATTTATTATATCTACCCTGTTCTAAAGATTCCTGGAGGCGTAGAAATAAGCACACGATAAAAAGATTGATAGCTGGTAACGACAGGCGTAGAGGGGAAATGTAAATTATTCATTCGAAAGATTTTCTAACAGCTATTTGAAATAACCATTACAAAAATGTACTTATCGAATAATTCGACTGAGGAACTGAATGATTCGATTATTAATTAATAAATAGATCGATTCCCGTGTGGTCCTGGCATAGAAGAGGCCACCCCTTCCTTTCCCGTAGGTATCGTAAGAGGGGACTAAGGGAACTTAATGAACGAAGAATGGGCAGTAGCGTCCCTCTTAAAACATCTCCAATGCCTAACTGCGGTTGCCAACCTACCTGCCAAGTGTGGCAACTACTGGCAAAGCCTAGAGGGTGGCTTATTTTCAGCAGGGGACAGTTAATAAGTGATTGATGAAAAACTGATACGGTGATGATAATAATAATAGGCCGAATAATTATAGTATAATAATAATAGGCCTAATAATTATAGGCCGAATACTCAGAAAAATATTTTTTGAACAATAAAGACCATAGATATTATTTTTTTTTTACAACCAACTAGTTCGTATTTAACAAAAATTCTATTACCTCTAAAAAATATATAAACTTTTTTTTCTCAGGCGTCGTTAAGAATACGCGGCGAAGACTGAGACGCTGAATAAGCGAGTAATAAATTTATCACTGAAAAATATTCTTTCGAAAATTGCGAAATACTTACGTGGATTTTCCGTGGATCGAGGAAATTTCGCGCATCGCTACGACAGCTTATCAAGACTCAATAGTCTTGATTCTTTTGCCCATGGTGGATTTCTTTCACGAGCGGCGTTATGGTGGAAATATTTCATGATATTTCGTGAGCTAAATATGCAAACGTCTCTAATTTATGATTGATTTATATTCTATAGATAATAAAAGCAGTGAGACTTCACCACTTTTACCTTTATTTCATCCTAGATCTAGACATCCTTTTAAACAAGAATATCTGAATAGGTACCGAAATTTGGAATTAATACCACAAATATCATTCATGATGTAATTTTAAAATATCTCTGATACAAATGTACATTCAGAGATAGAAAATAACTTAAGAGTGCAGTGTGATCAGAGGAAGCTGTACAAAACTCGTCTGCTTGGGTACCTCTGTGCTATTTGTTTTTGCCTTGAAGCAATTGTATTTACATGCCTGTGTTTCGCTTTAAAGGATGGAATATGGTAATAAAATTACAGGGTACAGAGGCATAACATCTTAATCCTCAGGAATGGCAAACGAATGAGGTCATCAGGTAGGCCATCAGCTTGTTTGCCATTCTAAGTTGTTTAAAAAAAAACAAATCTCTCCTCTCTTCTTTTATAGTTTGTATTTTGTTCAAATTCGTTGTTGCGATTTAATTTGAATAGATAGTAATTTTGCGAATGTAGTTATATCATTCTTTTAAATAATCTCTAACATTAAATGAATTTTAATAAAATTAAGAAATGACGCGTAGAATATCAATTACTCTCACTATATGTATATATATATATATAAATGAAAATAGTGTTGCCCTTTCATTTTTATTTTGTTCGCCAATATTTTCATGTACGTAATTATATATGTTACGTGTATAAATTATTCACGAAAGAATAATTTTATACACCTAATGAAGCCTTCAAAGAGTATTTAACAACCTTTTTCTAACCCTTTCTTTTTTCAGAGAGATTTAAAAGGGGCATGCGGGTACATACCCGCTTGATACCTATTTGGTATCTAATGAAGATATATTCTTACCGTGGTCAGGCTACGACACACTTTGCAGTGACGAATAGCCTAGTACGTTTTTAATTAAAACACTGTCATACTGTAAAATATATCTTTCGGATGTTTTACATGATTTTTAATCTGAATAATGATATAATATGTTGTAGCTATCTCGCAAAAGCAGAAAATAATTTCTACAGCTAATAAAAAATATTATAACATTAACTTCAATATTACTATTATTATTAAATTAAAACGGAAAAATATAGTTATATCAAAATGTTATAAAGTAAGTATTTATAAAGTATACAAACTTACCGATAAATAAAACACGTCCACCCTTAAAAACAAAAATAAACCATAAACAAAACCGGACTTTGAACTATAATCGGACACAAAATTCAACCTCTAATCACGGTACGACACTATTTAACACAAAACTAGTGCGGTCAATTGTAACGGATAATTTAAATTAGTTCGGAATTTGAATTCGAAAGCGCGCGATGGCGTCTTCGGGCGTGCGTTCTCAGTAATCTTTCAGACAAACTGAAGGGTGACGCGTTTGAATGGATGAAATTCGCCGCTCATGCGCGCTTTCGTTCACCTCAATGAATTTTTCTTGCCGACTTTCAGCTTTTTCACAGACTTTCATAGGAGAATGTAGAGACAATATTTTCGCCGTAAAGTGGAGATCCAATGATTGCAGTAGACTCCTAAAAGAAATACAATTAAATTGATAGTAAATTGCTTTATAGCACTTACCTTTACACCTGTCTATCTAGTTAGAAATGTATTCCTATTATATGAACAGAACATTGCAGTAGTAAAATACAAAGTATTTATATTATATTAAACTTGATAGAAACATAGGAAATAAAAAATAATAATTCTTAATTTAATTATATTTTATTTCTAATTTAAACATACCTAATGTAATAAAATTATACCTAAAATTACTTCATCAAAACGGCCACGCAACAGTCTATTTTGGAATGCTCTCGCTCGGCTGTAAGCAGCAATAGATGGAGACGCATTGCGAGGACCTCAATCGCGAAGGAGATCATCATCGACGATCCACTAACATCATAAAAATTACGACAACTCTGTCAAAAGTGTACGATTGTAGAGAGAGAGATCTGTGCATGGGAGACATTTAAGAAAAATTAATTTCAATGTTCTACGAACGAATTACGTCGAATAGAGTTCAAAGCAGTATTCTTTAAAAAAATTATCCGCCTGTATGTTTGTTCCGGTATCACGCAAAAACTTGGACGCGATAACATACCAAATTAGATGCGGTTTTTAGAGTTGCGTTTCTGAAAGTCGTACTTAAAATCTTGTGTATGTTTTGTTTTGATACGCCCTCTTAAAATGGACTTCCTGCATTGGTTTTCCTACTTCTAAAGCCACGCATACAATGTAACTGGCAAAAATCTATTTAAGAATATAAGTTTGTATATTTTTTATATAATTTATTTTTAATAATAATAACTATTAATTAATTTAAAGTCACACAGCCGCTGATGATCATTGGTATTGTATATCTATTTATTATATATTTATAAATAAAATCCACGTTCTAGAACAATTGTCATAATACGTAAAAAAGTAGGTGTATAATGTTTTTTTCGAAGAAGAACTCGAAAAACCGACAACCGATGGGGAAGAAAGGTTCTTGAGTGACGACTGCGTATGGGCAAACGCAGTGTAGAACGATGGAGTGACGACCTGACATGTATTGCAGGGAGTCAGTGGATGTAGATGGCTCAGGACCGTTCTTTATGGCAGTCTGTGGGGGAGGCAGTGGACGGATAATGGCTGAGATGATGATAATAATGATAATGTTTTTTTATACTACTGAGGTGGCAAACAAGCATGTAGTTACAATATCCATAAATTGGTCCAATAACGGATGTAGTAAATATCGATTATTCAATCTATAATATCTAAATGAATAACCCCCATCGAAATAAATAGGAATATCCATGTCTAATAATTCTAAAAGAAACATAAATTACAATATATACATATATAAGTAGTAACTACTGCAAACACGAAAGATTGTGAGAATGGTTTGTTACTTTTTCAAACAAAAGCTATTAAAGAATTTAAATTTAATTTTGTACACGGATAGGTAATGCCCTAACTGAGAATATAATTCACCAATTAAGTGCTGCGGTATTTCATCCTTCCTCATTGTAACAAAATCTGCAAACACTTTTTGTGTATAAGCCTAGTTGAACCATATGCTTGTTTAATTTGCAGTATCCAGTGAGAGCCCTTGTTAATACACACATATTATTTTTACACGAAACAATTAATTTCTTAGAGTAAGTTTCTAAAAACTCCTTAATCAAGTCTTTCGAATGATTTAATCCTGACAAAAAAAGCCAGCTACTATTTACCGCTTTTAAACTTTCAAGTTTGTGATGATTGAGGCTTATTTTTTAGGTACTAGGCTTTTACCAGCAACTTCTACCGCCGAACTGAGATATGTTTACTGGCTGAAATAGAAAGTAACCTGTGTTCTTCTTCATCACATATAGTATGTGTATTTACCAAAATGAGACTGTAAAAAAGTCGTTTACTTAGCCACCTCTGTCCCATTCGTTTCTATCGTGATGTAGTTCTATTTGCATGGCTGTGTTTCGATTTGAAGGGTGGGATATGGCAGTGAATTTACAGGGCACAGAGGAATAATATCTGAGTCCTCAGGTATGGCAACGCATGGCGAAACAGTATACTCATTTATATCCATGGTACTGCTCGTGTCTATAGGCGATGGAAAGTGGTAAACTTTCCATTAGGTGGGCCGTCAGCTTGTTTACCATTCTAAGTTGCATAAAAAAAATATGGATACATCTGTAACTGTTTATCTATAACAGTTTTAAATTTTTCATCGCATAATTACATTTCTATTTTGCCAAAGTTTGACTGAGAGAGAATGCTATATAGCATTAAGTACGCCTTATGTACCAAACATTTTTTGTGATATTGTCAATAAAGTATAAATAAATAAAAAAAAATGTGTATACAAAATTTTGTAGTAATTATTTAACTCGTTAAAGCGCTAAGAGGTAAAAACAAACTCAGTTTTACATTTGTAATGTTAATAAAGACATTGCATAATACGAGTCCAAATATAGCTGTATTTTTTATTAAGTATGAATCAAGCTTACAACCGTCTGATGAGAAAAGGTGATCGTCGCTTATAAACATAAATAGAATCATGGACTTGATAGAATATACTGAGGTCGATTCTGAGGTGTTATTCTCTTAAAACTTATCTTTAATTTTTTTATTTGATTCGCAAAAGTACAATTATTTTATAAAGCATCTTCATAAAGGAGCATTAATAACAAATTTTGACTTAATTCTATTAGGAATTTAGTTCATATTAGTCAATAAAGATTTTGCCATGATATCAAATTTTAACTTTAGAAATTCAGAGAATAGCGATTCAGAATCGACCCCACTATAACGCCGGTTATGCGTCGCCAGTCCTTTCGGAATGCGAATACTGTTTCAGGTGATTACACTGACTTCTAATAACTAATCTCTAGAAATATCCTACTACAAAATTAATCAACAAACTGATCATATCTATATGTCTCGCGGTCAACAACCAACGTTTCTAAAATTAATATTTTCTGATGTTCTTTATCTGACGTCACACATTCACAATATAGATAGTTACGCGTAATGTAATAACAATAATAAAGCTTTAAAGTATAAGTCTTTATTGCCCTAACCCAGATCAACAGACAAGATGCATCGTAAATCAGCGGAGATAAAGCCAAGGTTTACCTAAATCGTATGCTTACGGGCGTTCAGGGTTCATAAAGATCTTATTAAGATATTTATTCAAGTTCAAATACTTACGAACTAGCCAATTAGGCCGTGTAAGTACTAATTGGTATTGTCGCATTCAGTACCAATCTTAGAAGGAGTCATGGTCGGAAAGCACCCAGGAACACCGAGCTTTTCAAAGCCTAATGTCCGTTAATTAATGTGTTTCACAGTCTGGCCACTGAAAGTCAACGCTAGGCTCAGAGCAGCGATCTATTAATTTCCCTAAAGATGCCTCGTTTAGAGGTAAAAAATATAGCGCAACATGTGCATGGACTGAATAACGGTCGGAGATTGATGACTAATATAGGTCGGATCTTCTAGTAATAATAATAGTAGTCAATGTTCAAATGTTGGCAATCGCACGCATACTAATGAAAACTGAATTAAACAAAATAATTCTAATCAACTAACCAGTAAAATTGTACAATGATACATTTTTATTATGGGGTTAAAATGAAATGGTAACTTTACTTACGTTATAAATTTACGCTAATGAGGTACAAGCATAAAAATATGGAATGTTTTATTTCTATGATACTAGTTTAGGATATTAATTTTCTTTAAGTCCTGTGTATGCCAGAGTACCATAAAATACAAAATAACCACGTCATTCTATTACTTTACCCTCAAAAGAGCAAAACAGTGTTTTGCTGTGGCCCAAAGCACTAATCCTCGTCACTAACAGTCACTTCCCTCACGAGGCATTGCACGGAATATCAGGAATGATAGTTGTAACAGCCGTGAACTGTCTACTGCTGAACATTTGTATACCCAACCAGGGCGACCTCCACGCGGTTCCTCCTTGAAACTATCATGGTTCATTCATAAATTCATCATGATGGGCTAACTGGCCTGTTTTCATTCTCATCGATGACCCATCACTGGTCCCCTGCCAGCGTATACCATTAGCGCAGGCGGGGCTGCCATTCCATTTTCATCTATCAAAAATAACTGCTGAACATAGCCTCCCCCATAAGAAGGGTTTTGCTCGTAGTTGCCACGCTTGGCAAGGCGGATTGGCAACCGCAGTTTGGCTTCTGGTGATGTTTTAAGAGGAACGCTGCTGCCCATCCCTTCATCATAAGCTCCCTTAGTCGCCCCCTACGAAACCCACGGGAAAGGAAGGGGTGGCCTATTCTATGCCGGAACCTACACGGTTATCGACGATAAGTACTTACCCAATCCAAAGTTATTCTATTTTGACGGACAAAAAGTACGTCGAGGTTAGTCTGGATTTAGAACGGGCCGGACTCCTAAGTCGCGCCATTATTTTTTTTTTATACAACTTAGAATGGCAAACAAGCTGACGGCCCACCATATACTCGTGTTAATCTGTAGAAACAATCCTTAATGGGATCATGCAACATCATGTCACCACAAGCCTTCCTTTCCCCCACCAGTCGTGGAGAAATCCATCACCCCATCCGGAAGGAAAGGGTATGTTAGTAATTAGGTCTAACAACACTATTGCTAGCAATATACTCTATCAGATCGGCCTCCACGTGGTTCCCTGTGGATACTAACCTGGTTAACTCTTGTGAAATTCGCCACAATGGTGAACAGGGAATGGGAAGCAGTGTAACTGGCCTGTTCTCATCCTCACCTATCAACTCTTACCGATTCCCTGCCAACGTTTAGCGATAGCGTAGACGGAGTTACTATTGCATTCTTACCTATTAAAAAAATAAAATAAATAAATAAATATAATAAAAATAAATAAATAAAAAATCCACCGCATCCAGCTAAAATTCAAGCTGTAAGACTACAATTCAAATTCGCTCCTTGAGCGAAGATGCGACATGCTTAAACCCGCAGAAATACTTGTTCAATATTTTATTGTAGGCGTATTTGAGAAGGGCGAAGGGAGGGGGAGTGAATGTTGTATGCATGTGTTAGTTCAGAAAATGCTGATCACATGCTCCTATAATGCCTCTCAGGTGTTTTCACTACTATAACTTGTAACGGCATACATATTGACTCACCTTGTAGTAAGTAGTAACCATCGCGTATAAACAAATACAATGGACATCATCATATTTTTTTTAAGTTTAATAATAAGTTTATTTCAAAATAAATATTAAAAACATTTTTAAATATAGGTGAAACCCTGCTCCCTAAATAGGTAAATCTTGTACTTTAGGATAAGCAGTGCTCTTCCCTATACGGCATAATGACACAATATATACACTCACAAATTAGACAGTCAAGATTCACTTACAAAATATTATTTGCCAAATTAAATTATTGTATTAGTAACTTAATTAGTTCTTTTATATATATATATATATATATATATATATTACCTCATTGCTAGCAATATAAGATATATTGCTAGCGATGAGGCAATCAAATCAAGTCGACCTCCACGTGGTTCCTCCTGGAAACCATCGTGCCTAATTCTTGTTGAATTCGTCACGGTGTATTTACTGACCCGTTTCATCCTCACCTATCGTCCCTCATTATTACCCTGCCAGTGTATACCGATAACGCAGGCGGGGTTACCATTCCATTATCACCCTTTAAAATAACCTACGGTAAAAGGAAGAGTTGGCCCATTCCATGCCGAGACCATACGACATATAACATCAAAGAACTTCTACGTTTTACTACGTTTTAAATTACAAGAATAAATTTAGAAAATATGACAGATATATATGACAAACTTTCAGATCACCATCCAATACCCAAATGAAAGCTTTGGAAAAATTCAAATTCTGCTTTGTATCTTTTTATCATTTGTTTATTTCATGCCATCATCATTTAACAATCCTTTACTACTGTCAATAATTATAACAAAATTATAAAAGATACCAGCAGGTATTGAAAGACAATTGTACGTTTAAAACATATCAATTTAATATGATTTCTATAAACATTACCTATTGTATAATTTATAAACCGAATTATTAAATTGAATAACATAATGGAATTAACTGCTTATAAAACCTTATTTGTGACTAAATACAAATGGTGAATGTACAAAAAATCGGTGAAAATATTGATGCCTGCTTGGTAAAAACGTTGGTATTCACTGTGAATCCGCTTAGAACCGGTTCGAACCGGTTTTACAAAAGAGGCCGGAGTGTTCACGCCGACCTCTGACGTTGGAGAGCTATGGCGACTACTCGATGACGGTTTGTTCTTCTTTTACGAAAAATTCAACAACTTCTTCCACTGTGTTTGACTGGTCTGTATCCAGACCGTCGGTATCCACGTCTGCGAGAAAAAAAAACATAGGATTATTTACATAAATTTACAAATTCAACTTGATTTTAGATTTTATCGACTTATCAAGTTTGTTTACTCTTAATAATATCAAATTAAGAAATTAAGTTACCATATATTGAAAATTTATATGTGCCATTAAATACCTTTAGATTTTCTCATTGGAATATTTACTCAATAAAGGCAGATTAGTCTAACGTCCAATTTGCATAGATGTTATGCATATCAGATGTTTTGAAACTAAACCAAATTATGCAAAACAAACCAAAGAATCATGATGTGTTGCCACCAGACTTTGAATATAATCATAATTCATTTACATGTATATGTTTACTTCAATTAAATATAATAAAAATAACTTATCTTGCAAAAAAATGGCCATTTTTGTATTAAAAAGAGATATGTTTTAAATATACAAATGTATCCTTACTAACATTATAAATGTAAAAGAGAATTTGTATGTAACCTTAGTGCCTCAAAAGCTTAACCAATCTTTATGAAATTTGATATATAATATATATTTGGGTCACTGCGACACACATGGTGAAACTATATTTTATCTTTTGTTTTAAAAAGTGTAAATAATTTAATTGTATAAACTCATTTGTAAATTTACGTGTGTCATAAATGGCTCAAATAAAAAGTTTATCTATCTATCTATCTACTATATGGTATGGTATATAGGTTACTTTTTCCCAGACACGTAGGCGAAATCGCGGTTAAGAGTAAGTAAGTAATAAAGTATCTTACAATTCCTCAGTTCGAGACGGCGTGGTTTCTGCTCGTTCCACTCCTGCGTCTTCGCTTCTCTATATTCAACGTGTTTCTTCATTTGCTCCGTACGTTTCGCCACCAATTCCTATACGAAAAAAAAATATAAGTATGTTACATTTAACCAGTGTAATAATATATTACTCAATAGCGAACCAACCGGGCCTCGCGGGGGTAGAAGGAATTTTTAGTAATGGGGCTTAATAGGCCCACTGCTAACAATATATCCTATTAGGTCGACCTCCTCGTGGTTTCCCTTGGAAACCATCGTGATTTATTTATTTTAACTGACCTGTTCCTTACCTATCATCCCTCACTGGTGGCCCGCCAGTGTATTCTACCGATAGCGCAGGCGGGGTTACCATTCCATCATCATCTAATAAAAACCCGACTTCGCACGAGTAGACAGAATTTTCGAAAATCAATACATATAATAAATAATATTACATGTATTGATAATAATAAAATTATTTTAACAAATTAAATAAAACTTCTAGAAGAGTGTAATTACCTTGCTGGCCTTACTGCTGCGCATACGGTCTTTAGACTCGAACTGCGAGTAGTATTTCTTGAGGTTCTTCTTTATCTCCTTCTGTTGTTTCTCGCTGAGGAGCGTGGGCGGACGAGGTCGCCAGTGGAACTGCGCGAAACCTTCCTTCATTACTCTATGGAAACAAACATAAACCACAATTACATTATATTTTTAAAATCACTAAACATTTATTTAAATGATAAAAGAATACTATAACATATCGTAATGTCACGTATGAGCACCACAGAATATCAGCGCTGTAGCAATTAAATTGCTGCAGCACATGCTGAGTGGTGACCACGTTGGCAATAATTAATATAAAGTTTTTTGTTTTTTAATTCATAATGTATGTAACTTTTTGTTGTTGTCAATAAATGTTTTCTTTCTTCTCATATATACTATTATAATATTCCATAGATTATCGAATATATATTGACGAAAATATCAAGTAAGCTTTTAACTACAAAAACAATTCTTAAAATCAGCCCACAATCAATGAAGATATTGTGAAAACACAAAATATTTTTG
Organism: Galleria mellonella; assembly: GCF_026898425.1. NCBI lineage: Eukaryota > Metazoa > Arthropoda > Insecta > Lepidoptera > Pyralidae > Galleria > Galleria mellonella. The sequence continues at coordinate 4,428,282 of NW_026441978.1, forward strand.
TATAAAAATAAATAAAAAAAAATTTACAAATAACAATTGAAGGAGAACCAAAGTTCCCGAAGGAAAACCAAACCCCGTAAAGTCAAATAAAAACATAAAAAAGAATAGTTGAATTAAGAACAATTTTTTATTTTGTTAAATTGTAGTAAAATTGTCATCCAATAAACCCATCCAGAGGGAGACTTTGTACAAAAGTCGATTGCATGGGTACCTCTATCCCATTCGTGTTTCTACCGTAAAGCAATTGTGTTTGCATGGCTACGTTTCGGTTTGAAGGGTGGGATATGGTGTGAATTTACAGGGTACAGAGGAATAACACCTGAGTCCTCAGGAATGGCAACGCATGGTGGGTTATCATGGGCAAAACAGTATACTCTGTTATGTCCATGGTACTGCTTAATGATCTATGCTCATGTCTATAGGCGACGGTTACCACTTTCCATCAGGTGAGCTGTTACCTTGTTTGCCATTCTAAGTTGTATAAAAAAAAACTTAATCAACAATAGCCAGACCATTAACATTTACATTCCAAAGACACTCACCTTCTAAGTATCTTCCCCTGGAAGGACCATATATAGTATCCACAGTCCATTTTACACTTGAGTGAAGACACGCCGGTAACAACATATCTGCCAGTCGGGTCCCACTCTATACCGGACATCTGTAAATCACAATATTAATTTTATATGCATACTAGCGATCTCCCCCCCCCCCCCCGGCCTTGCACGAGTAGATAGATAAATAGATAAATTTGTATATTCACATTAAAATTGTTTTGCATTATTTTAATATTTCTATTTCTTATTTTTTTAAACTAATGTATAGTCTATGTTACTCGTTAATAGTGTAGCTATGTAATTTTTTTTTAAATCAATTGAGTGTTTTTGGAATTTAACCATTACAAATAAACTTACAATCAAATCTTTCCTCTTTATAATATTTGTACAGAATATAATTTATATAAATTTTTCTTATCTCCCATGTACAAATTCTCTAGTTATATTGTTATTATATTGGTAAGATCATAAAACATATATACACAGCAGTACTTGGAAAAGTGAACAATATTCGAAGTCATATGTAACTGCAAGCCAATATTCTTATTTGTTTAATTAAACAAATACATATTATTTATGGATTCTTAACACAGATGTTCAAACAACTGTAACGCCAATAAATAATATACCACTTAATTTGTTAATTTCACCATCATGTCATTGAGAAAGTTGGTACAGGAAACCTATGTTAAAAAATAGACAATGAGTAATTGAAACAAACAGATTACTACATTGTCTAGAGTCCCCTATAAGTACTTACAACAAACTAATTTCATGTAGACATCTCTACAATCATCTCCAGACCTTTTATAGAATAAATGGAAAAAAACCAATTGTCTGATATACATTTCCTACGTGATTTACTTTCACAACTCTTCTTATACATATCTCCAGCTATAGAAGAAAATAAAGTCTTATAAATTAATCTATGTTTTGTTTAGCACCTATATTCTAACCACTTCTATGTTAAAAACCTATTTCAGTAACGAAATTATATAGAATATTACTAACCTGATAATGATGGGACACATTCATAATAGTGAAGTCATTGGTGTCCAAAAATTCTAAAGCACCACCAGTCAATCCCAAATTAGCCAACACCATGAACTGTCCCATTGGAGACCAGAACAGGTGATTGAATGGCTTCCTCTCGAACTTCTTGAGCAATGTAGGTGCCTGCCCTGTATTCACTTGATAAAAGCTTATACATATATTTGCGGGATCTCCGTGAATTATAGAGAATTTGGACCCAACAGGCTCCCAAGCAAAGGCTTGGATAGGCTCCTTGATCTCTACTGAGTCTACTGGTATCTCCTTCTCTCTCATATGGAATATCTCGAAGTTGTAATACATTCCGGAATATTTAATCTCATTTTTGTCTTTCTTCACTTTCGAGTAGCGGTCTACCTTCACACAGAGGTAGTCACCGCTCTTCTGCCAGTGGATTTTACAGTCAGCGACAGAGAACAAGTTCTTTGAACGTGTCTCTGTACGGTTTGGTAGTTCTAGAAGAGTTACGCGTGCGGGCACGTCTTTATCCTCAGCAACCCAATAAGCTAGAACGTTGTCTGTAGGCGACCAACTGAAGTCCCTGCAAAATATTATTACAACATAAATAAATGTAGTTTATGAGTACATATACGAGTAGATATAATTTTTAGAAATTTACACAATAGTATGACTTTTCTATTGCTGGAAAATGTATCAATTTGTTTAAAAAAAATACATGATGCCTCATTTCTTTTATAATGATGCCAATAATGTCTATACATATATGGACCACAGATATCCTGATACTTAAGAAACAATGATAAACAAGCAAGAGTCTATTCAGATAAATTACAAATCTACCATCAGTAAGATGAAACCATTTATTGTAAAAAATATATATACCTAACACTAATGATAATTAACATCAGGAGAGCTGTGTTACAGTTAGAAATTATGTTTTTAGATAAAATGTATCAGAAACGTACCTTATTCCTGGTATTTTAATAGACTTCTTGTCCAGTAAACCAAATCCTGGCGTCTCATATACCGAAAGCATATCGGGGCCTAATCTCGCGAAGAACCTGTCATCCTTGCTCCATCGGAATATTGGCCATGTTACGTACTCATCTGGGGGAGGGAAACTCCTTTTCTCCTGACCAGTCCTGTAGACAAAATTTTATTTTTATTCTCATCATATCAGTCATTAATTGTCCACTGCTAAAAATAGACCTCCCCATAGACTGCAGTTATGCTTTTGGTGATGTTTTAAGAGGGACACTGCTGCTCATCTTTCAACCATTAAGTTCCCTTAGTCACCCACGAGAAAAAAAGGGTGGCCTAATCTATGCCAGGACCACACAGCAATGGAACAGTTTATTGTCAAAACTTCATTCAACTGATTTTTATTACAATCATTAAAATGCTACAACACTAAACACTCTTTCACATGTCATTTTAGAGACCTCAATGTAATGTTTGTTTCAGAAAATAATGAATCGGACCATTCCACTGTCTTGCATCTGATTCACTTAGAAGTTCAACAACCCTATTTGTATCTAGTGTTAACAATGACAATTTTCCGTATCTACACTAATATTATAAAGAGGAAAGATTTGTATTTTTGTGTGTATGTATGTTTGTAACAAATAAACTCAAAAACTATTTTGCCGATTTCAAAAATTGTTTTACCATTAGAAAGCTACATTCACCCTGAGTAACATGGGCTATATTTATTGCTAGAAAAGATTAGGGATCCTCACTAAAACTTTAGTAATGTAACTCAAGGTGTAAAAAATGCTATAAAATATCTTTCATGGCATGCACTGCGGAAACCAATGATGATAGAACAAAAGTATGTTCTATAATATTTAATAAAATATCAATAACTACAAAAAACTTCGCGATACTTTATGTCCAAGTATCATCGTTATGTCAAAACAACCACTTTTACAATGTTGTAAAAATGTCCACCCATGCGAAGGCAGGACGAGCAGCTAGTATTTTATATTTAAGACAAACATGAAATATTGTTTGCACAAAAAAATCTATTAAATTAAATCTCACCTTATATCCCAGATAATGAGTTTCTTGTCATCATTCCCTCTATCACTGCTTGGTGAGAATGTCACAATATAGTTCTCACATGGCGAAAAAGAGATAAACCTAGCTTCTGGATGTGAGAATTTCTGGAACTGTGAGAATTTAGGTCCTGCCCATAAGGCGACCCCTCTCCAGTGGAATGTAGCTAGGTATGTCCCTAGTGGTGACCACACTGCATAAGTTTCTGTCCAATTCTATAAGTAACAAAATTTTCATGTTTTTTATACTTGGCATATTTAATTAATTAAACTGTCTTTTCATAAAAATCAGTTATTAATTCCAATAATGTTACTTATTAATAAATCTGCCAAGTATAAAAAAAAATACTTTTATATTTACATTTATTGATAACACAACTTTGATTGCATGACTGTTTTGGTTTGATTAATGGGATAAAAGCAAAAAAGCATTGTCCTCAAAAACAGCAATTATTGAAAAGTATTGAGGGTATCACAGTATATTCTGTGATGTACATGGTGCTGTTTATGTATTTAGGTGACAGTTAGCACTTTTCATTAGGTTTCATCGAGTTATATGAAAATCTAAGCTGCATAAAATAATTTATGAGATGGGTGACAATAATTTAATACATACCGGTCGTTCTTGCAGTAACACAGGTTCAGGCAATGCGTTTTGCCACACTTGGAGTGCTACACCAGTACCAATACCAACTAGGAATTGGTCATAACAATCTGGATCCATCAGGTACCATTGGAGATCTGACTGGACCTTGAACGGCTGTGGCGAGGGTGGCTCCCATTCTTTTGGTATTTCTGAATATCTGAAAATAATAATTGAATATAACATTCAAGATTATAACATTCTTCCTTCACTAGTGTACTAAGTATTTGTGCAAACTTTATTGTCTATGGGATAAAATATTTTAATTGTATAATTGCCATAGGTATAAAGCTGTATGTTGGCCTTAAATTAATAATTAATGTCTAATGAGATAATTAAAGGGCATTTCTATGGTAATATAAAGCACAAGTAACTAATCAATCCAAATTATAGCATTAAGCTTGTCCCCTTGCCATTAAAAGTTTTATATACACCATAAAATAACAATAGATAAATGGATATTGTAGTCCTAACTCCTAAACAAATATATGAAATCAGTTTCTTTTTAGTTGCAATAAATCAAATTCCCTTCAATAATATTAATATTAGCCTATATCGTCGTAGTCGTAGAATACTGACAGACCTGACGAAGATTACATATAAAGATTTGTCACTATTCTACGACTATGATGATATAAAATATGAAGAAATACTAAGACGTTACATAAGAATTATTTTAATACCTAACATTTGCTATAGTAAGTACTTTGAAGTTACATTATTAAAACATTAGAAGATTAGTTTACTCTAAAAAAAATAACAATTACCAGCATATATTACATTATCAGCAATAATAGACATAACTGCAATTATTTATTGCATTGTAGATAATGTTCCTCCAAATAATTATATATATATATATGTGGAAAATTACATATTAAGATCACATTTTTGTCATTTTAATAGATTAGCCACTAACCCTATATGAAATTGGTCAACAAAATGGTTCTAATATAGTACATTCTAAGTACAGTAAATTTTTTTTTGTTCAAGAAAAAAAAATTAAAAATTATATTAGAACAATACCTAATTATATATTTACAATACATTAAGTACATTCTTTTTTGTCATTCAAGCATTAATAAATTATTCATAATTTGTACAATAACAAAAAAATTTTCCAAAATACTTTTCTAAATTACTTTCGTAATTAATTATGTATACATAATTATTAACAGTGTTGTTTATTTATTAATGCAAACCAGGGGTATATATTAACCCATTTAAAAACACTACAATAGTTAAGATTATAATAAATTACATGTGCTGATTACAGGTAAGTACAACATTTGCCATTACATTTAGAAAAAAATAATTTCAACTAACAATAATTGCACCTCGTATTTACTGGTACTTGTATCATTGGTTGTGATTATGCCTCTGCACAAAGGTTTATACATTTTCTAGTCATTTCTATAATGCAAGTCTTATATTCTTTTTGAAGTTTTATATTCTTTTTAAATTTTTAAATGAACTATTTGAATAAAGAAAAAATTTGCAGTCATGAAATACATAGTTAAATGAAAGTAGTAGGAAATATATTTTATTAATGTTATTATGTAAAAAGATACATTGCATATTATTATAATTATTTTTATATTATCAAACTGTTTTAAATTTATGAAAATATATTTTAACTGGGTAACCCAGAATACATTATTTGGGTGTATAGATCCCTTATAAAGATAATAATTATCCCATCACTCAAACTAGCGGATATAATTTTTAAAAACTTTACTAAAATTATAGGTTGAGCAATTTCAAAGATTAGCATGAAAGAATTTTGTGACAGGATTTTTATATGTAAAGATTTAAAAAATAAATGCATGATTATTAACCTATAAATATCCAGAATACAGCTGTATTCTTATGCATTATATAACTAATACATTAATTAAAGATTTCAAAGTGAAAAGTTGTTAGGAATATGTCTTGTAAGCACTTACTTTTTAAAATCAGTGAAGAGGTTCACTAAAAATGTATGCTGCTTATCTAATTTGCAATTATTGGTCGCCTTCACAGCCTCTGCTGCGTTCTGGGGATTGTTGTACTCCAAGAAAATGTAACCAGTCGTGACTCCATTCTCGGTTGTTGGGTAATACTCGTTAACAATCTTTCCGAATTTGCTAAAGATCTTATTTATAACGCTTTGCAGCTTCTCTAGACGCTCGGGGCCGACTTGTGGGCACCCGTCAACAACGATTACATTTTCATAACCATCAGACTCCTTCGGCTTTTGCTCTAGGATGTCAGCCAACAATTCTGCAACGTCAATGTTAGGTTATGTTTAGGAGTTGACATCACCACACAGTATATTAAAGAAATAAGAGTGACCATTTTTAAACAATACTATTTATCGTACAACTGTTAAAAATAGTAAAGAAATCAATGAAAAATCCTGAAATGCGTGGGTGACGCATATGGCCGGTCCAACCTCTAATTTATAATATGCTTACCCTCATCAGGAATATCGTCGACGAAGCCTTCCGGATCATCAAAATCAGGCTCCTCATCGAAGTTTTGCTCTTCATTGTCACTTTGAGGGGTTTGATTCACTTTCTCATCGCCTTTTTTCTTAGCCATTTTGACGTTTTAACGTGTGTTAACGGAAGACACGCCATTAGTGAACGAGACTATAGAGAATTTTTTTTTTTAACTTTCCTTACTCTAACGTTTAGTTTCACCTTAGTAGACATAATTTTAATCATCATCATAATAATTATTATATTTTAAGATATTATTAGACATCAAGTGTATAAACAGGTAATAACATAATCATATAAATTTAGTGGATCTTAATATTTCAATAAAGGTTAAATAATCACAAAAAAATGTGCAGCTTACCATAGACTAAAAGTAAAAATTACTTTCCGCGGGAATATTTAAGTGTTTCGAAGTGATCGTATCGAATTTTTAACATATTTGACTTTCATACAAAGAGTAGTCTTAAAGTAAAGTAAGAGAAAAAGCTTTTATTTCACCTAATTTATTCACTCAATAAATAAAATTACAGCTTTTATTGGAGTTTTGTTTCTTAAAGAATTAGCAATACTTTGAAATTTTTTTTAAAGATTTTAAATTAATATATTATATTCTAATAACTAAGATATAATATATTTTTAGATATAAATTAAGGTTTGTCATAGGTCTCGCTTCATAACGTCCTTATAGCCTTGAATTATACCTATAACATTTATTTTATATAAGATAAGGGCTACAAACTTATGATAATGATTTGATCCACTACTAATTTAGTCAAAATTCAAATTGCATTCCAAAAACTACGCCATATCTTTTCATCTACAATACTATAATAATATTAACATAACTTATGTACGTACTAAGTACTTAAGAATAACAACAGACATGAGTACCTACCTACCATGGATACCACGAGAGCTACAGTGTATGTATTTATTACATACTTTTTTTACACTACTACGCAAATATCCATTGAACAAAAAAGTTATTGCGAATGGACTACCTACAGCATGTAGGCAGTCTGTGAAGTCCATAATGCTATACGTCTATAGGCAATGGCAATAACAATTTCCCATCAAATGGACCGTCTATTTGGAAACGCCAATTGCTTAAAAAAAACAGTCTAAAACGGGAATCTTTAGATTCTTAAGCACAGTATTAAGAAGACACTGCAAATTGTTCAGAAGCTCTGGAGTATAGTTCAGGCTCGGATTTTCACTATATGCTAGAATTCGAAATTAAAATAATCTACGGAAAGACCAGCGATTTATAATTAGATATATACACGCATATTAAACTTAACAACGAATGCAAATCCCGTTAGAAATCGAAAACAAATATTTTTCAATATGTTTCCTATTCCTTTTTTTTCAATAAATCTTGCTAGCTCAGATGAAGTGGCATTTGTAGCTATTGACGGGTCAGCGCACATGAAAATTGAGGTCGACAGCGCACATAGGTACACCGCATACCGCATACCTACTTGTATAGACCATAAGGCAAAACACGACTATTACCACTTACCGTTATTGTCACTCTTATTGCTATCAGGTTAAGGATGCTAATTGAAATTTTAATACTTAATTAAATTAATAAACACACGTGTTTTATTAAATAGTAAACGCAAAGATATGCAGCGTGTTAAATTGATTAAATGTCTCAATTACTAAAATGCTGGTACGGTGTTAAAGACATGTACAAGATTTTTATTGTATAGGAGTAGGCATTAGCACATAATGTAAATAAAATACCCATTTGTATGTGTACTACATGACTATTTCAAATAAGAAATAAAAAAATATTTAAGAGAGGCATTTGTCTACATTGTTGTGGAGAATAATAATAATAATAAGCTCTTTATTGCACACATTAGAGATGTATACAAGGAGTTTTTATACAGAATGTGCATATACAAAAGGCGGCTTTATCGCTAAAAGCAATCTTACAGACAATCTGAGAATGATCGATTCGTTTAAAAAAAATTTGCCCATCTTTAAATATACTAATGAGACCAAGTCAAACCTATCACCTATGGGATTAATTTGGATTATTCATATTTTCCATTGTCAGATTGACATAAATTTATTCGTCATTGAACATATAAGTTTTGATGACTGCTAAATTTGAATTGGCAACACTATAAAAAAAATTGTTCAAGTTTATCTTTTACATAGTTTACAAGAGCTACTTACCAATTTCCGCCTAACTTAGCAAGAATGGGGTCACGTTACCATCGGTCTCGTGCAGTCACCATTCGTCACACGAATGCGTAGCGACCGCGAATGGTGGGCTTATGGTGCAGTGACCGATGTTGGTTTATTGCACCTTGATAACACGCCCACAATCCCATACAAATTATTATGAATGTTACGTTACTTAGTGATTAGGTACACATCTACTCTTTGTACATACCGTTACGAATGGTGACATCTGCATTAAAATAAAAAAAAAAAAAAATAAGTTAAATCATTTCTAAAGAATTAAAAATTACTATCTCGCTATCTTTTAAAATATTGGTCGTATTTTGAACACGTGACTTATTAAACAAGCTGCATAAACATAATTTTGGATTTAAATTTTGGACATTTTTAAATACTAACCCGCTTTTGAGAATCTTTATTTTTATTTTTCGAGAAGTTAAACTTTACCATATATAACAATTTCAAAAGTAATTTTTTCCATTAAATTCTATTGATTTATTTCACGTTTATCAGTCATTATTGAGCTACTTTTCACATGATATTTGTGAAATACATATTTTTACCTGAATGTTAATAATTAGGTTTAATTATTACAGTTCGTGTAAACCATACGAACCTTAGAAGATACAAATATCACCAGACTTACGGTAAAAATCCTTTTAAGAAGCCCCTCTTTATTAACTCTTGTCAAATTTTGCGACTTCTCTTTTATATACTTAATACAACAGAAAGGGGGGAAGGGATAGTTAGCAATGGAGTCTTAACAGCCCCATTGCTAGCAATATACCCTCTCAGGTCGACATCCACGCGTTTCCCCCTGGAAACCATCATCGTTAATTCGATCGATCGAGTTCATCACGATGAACTAACTGACCTGCTTTCATCCTCATCTATCATCTATCACTGGTGCCCCGCCAGCGTATACCGATAGCGCAGGCGGGGTCGCCATCCCATTATCATCCAATAAAAAAATACAACAAATAGCATTATTGTTAACAATTTATATAAGAAAATTTGTCAACAATTATGTGCAAAGATAGCAACGCGCACGTGACATTCTTTATATACTACTAATACTAATTTGATATTGTAATCGTGTATAGACTACATGGATCGATAAAGACTGTTTGTGATAATTTCTTCGATCAAAGAATTTCTGAATTTTAAACCTTAGCATATAAGAGATACTATAAATATAACACTGTTACTGTGATGTCCCTGATGCTGTTGATTTCAATAGACAACGGTTACCATTTCCTATTCAGTGAACCGTCAGTTTGTATGTCATTCCTAAATGCAGAAAAAAGTAACTAAAATATAAATAGTTTCTTTTTTCAAATGTATTTTAAAATTACATTACCTGCTTTAATTACATGAAAACAACTATAAAGAAAACGAATAAAAATCATTTTCAGATCACCAGCAAATAATAGCAACCTATGGAAAATAGAGCGTTGGTGTCATACAACGGTTTACGTCATTTTCTTGCCAGTAGCTTTAAAAAATAACCACAAACAATAGGGACTTCGACAAAAAAAAATCAATAAATACTTATTTCAATAACACAATTTATATCAATAAATCAATAAACATAATTAATTTAAAGATTTATTATTACCAGTAATTTAAATTAGTTACAATACCCTTATATTAAGATTAATTTAAGGCCAAATCATCAGCCAGTATTTGACACTATAAATAAAGATTCCTCATTCTTATCCTTCCTGTTATTATACAAGTGCGTAGAAATGCCAATTTTTGTGTCTTAACAAATCAACCAATTATTATGAATTAATATACATGTAGTACCTAGGTATTTGACATATCTAATGATTAACTTGTCTGCCTTTCCAAGTGGTATAAAATCTATTTTTTTTAGATTTCTATTTCAATAATATGAAACTATATACTTACACTGTATATCTAGACAAAATTTATTAAGTATTCAAATATTGTAACTTAATAATTCTATGAACCCAAAATGTAGAGCACGAAATGTACAATTTAATTGTATAAATTTGTTGTAAAGGGCTATTTACGAACTTACAATAATTACACACACACACTTACGAACTTACAAACACATAATTTCAGTTTTATATCTTTATATTTTTTACGTATTTATAATAAATCCATTCAAGTGTATTGTGTATCAATAGTCAAGGATTTATAACACAAGCTTTACTATATTTAGGACTAAATATGCGCTGTATAAAATGTTGCAAGACTATTTCTTATTTAGTCTGCAGTTCATAGTTTACGCAGCCAATAAAGGCTCGAGACTACAAATAACCTCATATATTTTCTTGTGTATCGGAAAATTTATGTCACAGCCTTCACGACGCACTACTGTTATAGAAAATGTTTTTCTATGGAATGAAATAGAATTATAATTAAATTAAATTAATTACATAGTTAAAGTTGTGCTTAATATACAACCATTTTTTAAGTAAGTATACCTATATACTTTGTTTATATTGAGTAATTGAAGTACAGTGGATAGAATAACAAATACTTACATACCTAAGTGTAAAATAAGATTTTACCAACTGTGTAAATATCTAAATAAGTATAGTTGTATTTATGGCAAGACAATTGGCATTTGCCTAAGCTATTTGGCCTAAATATAAAAATCTAAGTAGTCATGTTGAATTGATTAAAATTTTTCAACCATGGGTCTCTTTATAATTGAAAAGCCTCTCGCAGATGACTAGCTAACGAGCAAGCACCACACGACCCGGTAAAACATCAAACAAGAGGCAAAACCAAACTCACCTAACTCAATTCAGTACCTCCGCCATCGCGAGCGAGAGACGCCGCGTTAACCGCGCTTTTGACCATAGACAAAACGGATATTATCCCGAATCTTCCCGCGAAAAGGTAATATTCGACTTTTATCTAAAGCGTTTAGTTTTCAAGTGCATTTAAAGTGATATTGTAAATGATTCTTCAGATCTATAATGTTCTATAGAGACTATTTTATGTTCTATCAATGTATAATGCCATTGCGCCGCTATTGTTGATATTGTTTGCTTTGATTTTGAAACTTTATCGAAGGATGTTTGTGACTTTCTGTAAATTAATTAATAAATTAATTATTTTATTAATTGGTTTAAATCCAATAACATCATTAACAGACTTTTTCAATGAAAAAAAAAACATGTTCTTTTAACTTCTTTCCGTTTAAAGATACGCAGATCAAAACAAATTTTGTTAGGTGAACTTACAAGTCGAACAACTTTTTGTGGGCCCTGGGAACGTAAACGTAATGGAGCACTGTCATGAGCAATACTTTAAGTATGGCGTTTTAAAAGTAAGCAAGTACTTATGTACCTGCTCTATTATGACTAAGTGATTACAATAAAAGAACGAATGAATGAATAATAGGGTAGGTATATATTATATGAACAATTTCGCAACATATAGTTAATTACCTATGTAAATAAATACGAAGGAGGAAATTCCTTCACTTAGTAATATTTATTATAAGCTTATATTCACATTGATAATATAAAGCCATTGCTTTTTATTATAATAATATTAATCAATGTTTATTCAAGTGAAATTTAAGTAATAAATAATAAGCATTTTTGAATAATCTTTTTTTATCAGAATGCAGTTTCAGCTAAAAAGAATGGACAAGAAACAGCTGTTGCTTTTTTTTTAATAAAAGTTTCTATTCATCATGGAAATTCTTGTTACTTAGAATGTTTAAATGGAACGGGTTCGTCTATAATATGTAAATTGATATAAAAGTAAATTAAAACTATTATTGGCTAAATGAAAGCAGCAAATATTTTTATACATACATACATACATATCTGTCACGCCTGTCTCCCATTAGGGTAGGCAGAAACAATGGAACGCCAAATGCTTCGATTCAAACAAACCTCTTTCGCTTCTTCCACATTCATCAATCTTGTCATACACGCTCGTCGGTTACGGGTACTTTTAATTTGGCCCTTCTTCAGCACGTCGCCTCACGTCCGTCTAGGGCGGCCCCTACCGACATCTCCATTCATTCTTGCTCGATAAATCTCTTTCGTAATTCTTCTTTCATCCATCCTCTCCAAATGACCAAACCAACGCAACATTCCTTTTTCAATTTTTGTCACTACATCGTCTTTCAAACTTCTCTCTAATCACACTGTTTCTTACTCTATCTTTTAAAGTAATACCACAGATACTTTCAAAGCTCTCATCTGTACAGCATTTATCTTACTTTCATGCTTCTTCTGCCATACCCACGATTCGCTTCCATACATGAGTGTTGGTGTCAGTACTCCTTGAATTATAGCAAGGCGAGCTTTGCTCGATACATTTTTACTTGACATAATCGAGAGCAGTGCACCGTTAACACTGTTTCCCGCTTTTACTCTCCTCTCAATATCTCTGTCACACTTCCCAAATATTTTTATAATGTTTACATATTAAATCTTCAGTAAATCTTATAATAATTAAACAAAACAAATTGCGTTTAATGAATTGCTTCGTTCGGAAACCATAGATTAACCATATTACCTATGTATTAATAGGCGTATTTAAGATTATTTTTCAGGGAGAGAGTCTGACCCCTTATAAAGGCGTATACATGCACTTTCAAACATGTCTATGTCTAGATTCGCTCGGATCCTAGGTTGGACACCAAACAATTCTCGAGTGGATACAGCCCACTCGGCCTCCCTCTTAAATACGCCTATGTATGTATGTAATATATAAAAAAAAATGTAGTCAGTACTACTACATTTTTTTTACTCTACTGATGGTAATTATCTATCGGATAAAAAGTCATAAATTGCGAATAGAATGGTCATCACATAATAAGTCTGTTATATCCATGGTATGCTCATTGCACGTTATGCTCATGTGTATAGGCGACGGTTACCACTTTCCATCAGGTGGGCCGTCAGCTTATTTGCCATTCTAAGTTGCATAAAAAAAGTATTACTATTGTAATAATTCTTGTGTATAAGTTACTCTTAAGGACCATAGCCAGCAGGCATCTACATAAACCAATTCGACCAAACCTTAATCAACTTTACATTTGTTCAACAATTACTAAACCAATAATAAGAAAGCAAGTTATGGGATAACTTACCTATAGTTACAATAATTTTTTACATAATGAAACAAATCTAAAACCAAAATTTGAAGCTTAACTAAATGAAATGGAGTTTTCAACAGCTTTTTGTATCAAGGATTATATTAAAATACAGCAAAATATGTTATTTCTTATCAAATTAGGTTAGTTACCTACCTAAATACATAATAAAATTCTACCAACATAAACCGTAATAAATAAACTACCAAATATTTGTATCTCGCTTCTCTAATAAAGCTACCGATTAGACTAACTGCACAGCAATACAACAACTATAACTTGAGAGTGAAGTTAAAACCAACAATAAAGCCCCAGATACATTGCAATTGACTGTGATCCAATTTAGTGTATGTTTTTAATTATAAAACAAGACCTGTGGGTATGCCCCTAAGTCTTTCTTTTTTATGTTCATCAAATTTGTTTAGTGGATTTCTCATTGCAACTATAAAAAACTTTATTGTGACTGTGGATATATTTTAGAAAAAGAGGAAAACAAAGACGTGGAAAGGATACAAAATTATATAGTCAAAAAAGTCAATCTAATATCATTACCCAAGGAGAAAACAGGAGATTATGTTTGTGTGAGAAAAACGTTGCTCGCATTTCCTCAACTCCAATTTTTTGTTGAAGATGCGGTGGCTTGCCATAACAGTTCTGGTCACTGCTGTCGCTGGTCAGGAGCCATGCTTGTCTGTGGACGAGAACCCGTACCTCCTGTTTGGCTCGAAGACTGCCTACCTCTTCGCCAACCATGCTCTGAATACTAATAGAGTACACGAAATACCTGGTGAGTAAAAAAATAAATATTTTTTTTTTTATGTTCCATATTCAAAATGCAGTAACTTCTAAGCTCTCTGTGTCTGTTGTAAACATAACACTGGTTATCTTATCTTTTAAACTGAAAAATAATGAATCACTATTCATTATATTGCCTACATACAAGTTAAAGGCTGGTATGATAATGATGATGATGATGATGACACGAAACTATACTACCGAAACTAGTTTCACGATATTATTTTTATCAACAGTTTCAGATGTAAACTTCTAACAACATAATGCATGCATTAGTTACATGAAATCAAAACCGATTCATTCTTTACATACCCTAGACTGTTTAAACTAAAATTCATTTATTGTAATTAATAACTGCTTAAATTTTTTTCTTGTGGAAATAGAGAATATGAGGCGACCCAGAATAGTTACTAACTACCGCTATAACTGAAATTTAGTAAGAATTAAACAAGAAAAAGAAAGAATTTACACTTTTATTTTCATTACAATTTTACGTATACAAGAAATAAGTTAGAACGACAAATGTTCCAAGTGAAATGTTTATAAATCTCTAAGAAAAGAACTCTATATCTATACTTACCATAGATTATTATAGAAACGACAGAAAAAAAAAGTAGTCTGACCACAAAACAGTTAGCTTATTTCTATTATCATGATTACACTAAATTATAATGGCAATGACTGGACAATGAAACGAGCAGACAATTTAACACGTTAAAAAATTGCATAATTAGTTCATTCAACTTGATGCATGATGAAATGACATGTTTTAAAAGTCGTGATTTGGCAATAACTAGTAGTTATAATAAAATAAAAAAAGATAACAAATTCGATTCATTCGAAAGCGTTTTTCTGCGATTGCTGAGAAATATAAAAACCTAAAAGTTTGTTAGTAAATAAGACTATAATTTTAAAATTGGAGCCTGGAGATATAGAGTATATCGCTGGACTCCTCTTAAACCGCTGGACACATTTTCATGGAATTTTTTATGCGTTTTATTGGGTAATTTAGATTCACGACTGGACCCAGAAAGTGGCACCATGACAAGGTTTCAGGAATATTTATTATTTTGTATATATTTTTTTCTAATATAAAAACATATATCTAAGAGCAAAATTTTATAAAAATTCACATTACTATTCCGATACGTTATTCTTTATTAATACATTACAAATTTACTGTTATCTCATCTGAAAGAAAATAACTCTATTCACCTATTCAATTGGCACGCATAAGAAATATTGAACACTCAGACGCCTTCCTATTGTCTTCATAATCGCGTCTTGTGACAAAACAATGAATAATGTTAAATAACTATTAAACACCGTAAAGCATAATAATGTGTTTAAAAAAATTTTAATGTTCAAAAATATGTCTAAATGTCTATTATATAAAGTTCAATTTCTAATTATCTTACCCTTTTATCTTTGTATTTAGTAATGTTTATTGTAAAACTAACCAAATCGCATACAAATATATAAAACAAATTGTTATAAAATATTATATATAATAGGCATAATACATTAGTTCCAAGCAGCCATTAAAAAAATCCTTCAAATATATTTTTTTTATTTTATTAATCGATGTTTGGGATTGTTATGCTTTTGGAAACAACTGATGACCTCTAAAAGAATTCTATTAATTAGCAAATTTTTCTATCAAAGGAGATTTAAATATTTAAAATTAAATAAATAAATAGGCAATATTGCCTTCAATAATATGCCTTTTATGAACATTTACTATTTATTCTACACACAGATTAAACTTCGAATAGTTTTCACTGAAATCTGATCTGTGCCTACTCGTGCTTCGACAAATCCATTTTTGTGACCCATTAAACCTTGTAATTTCGCTCAAAGACACAAACTCGTTATTATTTACAGTTTATGTAACCATGAACTGTTGGAATTTATCCAAATTTCTTACCTATACCTTTAGACTACCTGGCATAGATCGATCTCTGTAATAGATAGTTTAGCTCGCTTATTAAAGATGGTAAAAAATATGTTAAAATTATAAATTGGGTACCTCTGTCCCATTCGTGTTTCAACCGTGAAGCAGTTGTGTTTGCATGGCTGTGTTTCGGTTTGAAAGGTGGGATATGGCGTGAATTTACTGGGTACAGAGGAATAACACCCGAGTCCTCAGGAATGGCAACGCATGGGGAATATCTTGGGCGAAACAGTATACTCTGTTATTTCCATGGTACTGCTCATGCCTATAGGCGACGGTTACCACTTTCCATCAGGTGGGCCGTCAGCTTGTTTGCCATTCTAAGTTGTATTAAAAAAATATAAAAAAATTAAAGATTATGTCCCATAAAAAAAATATTTTAATTCTGACAAAACCAGTTATTTAGATCTAAAAACTAAACTACTGAAGTTAGTTTGATAAAATTTCTATGGGACCTAACTGTAAATTTTATGGAACCTTTAGATAAACAATAAATTTTCCAAATCGGCTTAAAACTATCGAAGTTATGAAGTAATACATATACATAAAAAAATACAACCTGAATAGAGAAACTCCTCTTTTTAGAAATTGGTTTAAAATTATGCTTAATAGTGGTACTTTTAGTAAAAATTACTCAAAATATATTTTTCTTTTATCTACAAATAAACCTATTCAGTTCTATAATTTTTTATATACGGTTTAGTTTTTAATACTTAAGTACTAAATGATGGATATCATCATTGCCTTATACCCTTGACAATGTACCAGAACCGTTTTAGAAGAAGTTAAAATTAAATCATTTAATTAATATAATTAAGTTCCATTAAACAATTTAAAGCATTTCTATCTCAAGATAGACAGATCGATAAAAAAATGCACAGATCGGATTGGTCCTATCCCAATTTTATTTGTCCTTCTCTATATAATGTTTATTATTTACTAGCGACCCGCCCCGGCTTCGCACGGGTACAATGCCACACCCCTATATCCCTGCATTTTAAATCTGTAATATCTTCGGGAATATCCATTCAAATTACATGATGTAAAGGGCCATAATGATCTATATTAAATGGACAATGCATTTAAGGTACTTAATTGGATAAAAATTAATGCTGTATTGCTTAAAATCACTTCGTAAATAAGCCATTTTTTTCCCGTAAAATGTAAAGATAAAGAATGGTTATTGTGGGTTATTCTTAAGAGATTGACATATACCATCGCGGACTTTTTTGTTGACCTTTTAAGGTGTACAATACTGTAGTAGATTATTTTGATTTATCTCGTGCGGTTTAGCCAGCGTTTGCAATGTAAGCGCAA
This sequence comes from Galleria mellonella, assembly GCF_026898425.1. Taxonomy (NCBI): domain Eukaryota; kingdom Metazoa; phylum Arthropoda; class Insecta; order Lepidoptera; family Pyralidae; genus Galleria; species Galleria mellonella. Next base: position 4,446,399 of record NW_026441978.1, read on the forward strand.
AAATTGTGTTTATTTACGACATCACATTAGAAACCTCTAAATTTATCAGTGTTCCTCTACAATATTATGCATGTATTATACATATAAACCGTCCTCTTGAATCACTCTATCTCTTAAAAACCGCTTCAAAATCCGTTGTGTAGTTTTAAAAATTTAAACATAGATAGGGACGGACAGACAACGACAGCGACTTTGTTTTATAATATGTAGTGATGATGATGATGAAGATTGTATTAGTGAATGTATAATTCTTACAATGGTGACACATTTATACCCTGTTATTGTTATGTCTTAGTAATGCAGTAAAAATGTTACTAAGCAATTTCTATTCATGTAAAATACTTAATAAAAATTAATATGACGGTCTTAATAACCAAATTAAAAAAAGGCTGGCAGCACACCTGCAATGCCGCTGGTGTTGTGAGTGATCATGGGCGGCGGTAGTCACTTACCATCAGGTGAGCCGCATGCTCATTTGCCCCCTGTGTTGTAAAAAAAAACAAATATTATAGATGCTAAAAATATAATTTTTAAAAATTTTGTTTGTCTGTCTGGCATCACGCAAAAGCTATTAGTATATGTTTCATGTTGATACTCTATCTAAAAATGTTCTATTTCATTGGTTTTCTGAAATTCCCATATACGAAGTAGCGTACAAAAAGTTTGTTACATAATAAATACATTATATATTTATAATATAATAATATTATAGTAAACAAGTTCATCCTTCACTCTCGTTTACCCGTTCTCAACAAAGCGCCCTTCATAAGTTGCTCAACAAAGTCAGCACACTATACAAAATAGATTTTTCACATGAAGTGACACCCCACAAAGGGTTCCATTTAATTTTCCACTACATAAAGTTAGCATATTGTGTCAATAATACAGTTGTTCATTCATTTAGATTTGCTCCGAGAATGTTTCAATTATCACATATTACGGCCCACGCCAATAATAAAACAATCATTCTCTCGAGCATCACATCTCTCTATCTATACTACAGATGAAGTAATACATATTGTCTATAGTACCTACCTATATAGCCTTTTTTTTTTGTTTCATTTATAACTGGCTGTTCTCCGCTGCATCAACTGTTCGAGGCCTATTTATTCCTATTCCTTGTTCTTTTGCTGAAACATAATTAACATGTGCTACAACTATCTTAGTTTATATAGCATCTATCGTCAAAACAGGTCAACATTTAGTCAGCAAATTAAAGGTTTGACTGAATATTTTTGACTCATACTTTTTAAAAACAAAACAAAACGCGTCATTTTTCTGTGTTGCAAGTAATTAAATTAAAAATTTCCCAAGCGTAAATGTTTTTACATTTAAACTAGAAATTATTTCTTTTGATATAATTAAATATACAGTCATATGCACGTATTGGTTACAAATTAATATACATACACGTGTATTAATTAAAACGATGGCCGTTTTCAATGACTTTAAAATAAAATTTTTAATTAAATTTAGTCTTTTATTTTATTATTATATCAGCCGTTAACTGTCCACTGCTGAACATTTGTTATTTGTAACATTTCAGTTTTGAATTTTATATAATATTATAATTATTTCCATCTAGATTTTTCTAGACTTGATAGCTTAGAGACAATCGATATCCGCCTAGTTTCATTTAGCAATGACAAATGATAACTAATAGGGTCGGCCGTCTATCTTCCTGAGGTCACCATTTGCCTTAGCTATTTATGGGTTTTACGGCGTTTTCATTATGGTGTAACCATCATTATTGGTGGCACGCACGCGTAGTCTATTTATAATGTAACCACGGTGTTATGGGAGACAGCGGATATAAAGGTACATGAAGCTGTGGAATATTTAACGATCTAAATTATCTTATACATGTTACAATTTACGAATTTTTTAACCAACTTCTAAAATAGATTTTTAGATCAAAATTGTGAACTTATACCAAGTTATTGGATTAGAAATTGGAAAATTTGAAATTGAAAGGATTCGCAATGTTCTGGATAATCAACCACTTTTAATTAGCGTTCTTTTTTATTGATTTAAAATTAACAATAACATTCTCTCTACAAAAAGATTATAAAACAATGCATGAAATCTTATATATTTTCATTAATAACATGCGCGAACTCCTTACCTTGCATTGCCTTGTCTCCTCCTCGGGCCAAATTTTATATTTATTCCCAACTCACTCTTTGGTGATCACCTCAAAATTTGAGCAAATCTACACAAAGACATGTCTGAGAGACATATACAACCTTTACTTAAGACCCACCTTGCCACACGCCAGGCCCACCTTGGAAAATGAGACCTTTAAAATCGTATACTGCATCTTATACGTGTTATGTTAGTACCGATCCAATCCTATACTTCTAATGCTAGCAATTCCACACTTTTCGTCCTTATTGCTAGCAATATAACCTGTCTATAATTAGTAATTGAAATTTGATAGGCCCGTTACTGGCAGTATACGCTTACAGGTTGAACTAGGGGGGAGGGGATTGTTAGTAATGGGTAGGTTAGTCGGTATGCTATCAATATCCCCTATCAGGTCGACCTCCACGCGGTTCCTCCTGGAAACTATCGTAACTAATTTATCGTAGAAGACGATTCTCAGAGTATATACCGATAGCGTAGGCAGGGTTATCATTCCATTATCAGCCATTAAAAAATTCTACACGTCTAATGCTAGCAATCCCACATCTACCATCCTTATTGCTAGCAATATATAACTGACATCATAAATGGACCAACTGACTTGACAAGGGAAAGCGATTATTAGTGATTGAAATTTAACAATCCCGTTACTAGCAATATATCCTAACAGTTCGAACTACATGCGGTTCCTTCTGGAAACCACCGTGGTTATTTTTTGATGAATTCATCATGATGAACCAACTAACCTGTTTTATCTTCATCTATTGTCTCTTAGTGCTCCACCCGCATATAGCTATAGCGTTGACAGGGTTACCATTCCATTTTCATCCAATAAAAAACTGATCTGACTTCATCCTCACCTATCATCGTTCACCCGTACCTCGCCAGCATATATCAATGGAGCAGACAGAGTTACCATTCCATTTTCATCCATTAAATAATACACGTGCACGAAAATTTTGCCCATCGTGTGAGTAAGCATTTTTTTATTATTATTTCACTTTAATTTAACCGTTAACTGTCCACAGCTGGGCATAAACCTTCTACATAAGGGGAGTTTTGCCAGTAGTTGCAACGCTTGGCAGACGGGTTGGCAACCGCAGTTAAGCTTTTAAACACGTTTTAAGAGAGACGCTGCTGCCCATCCCTCGTCCTCCCTTTGCCGAATGTAGACGTAATGTAAATTATAGGCGTTTAGTGATTCTTATGCAGAGAAACTGTTGAAGATTTGCGGATTGACCTAAGATCCGGATTTCAATATACAAATGAAAATAGAAATTAATTAGTAGAAACGTTTAATTGTAGCCGCTTGTTCAATACACACATTAGAGCAAGGTAATGACAGGAAATACAAAAGCCACAGTGACGCCACCATCATATGACACAATGTATGAGGTGCGTTCTAGATATCAATATTTATAGGAACACGAAAGTGACAATGGAAAAGAAATAGGGACGAACAATCTTTACGAAAATTAAAAAAAAACATACGTCCACTGCTTTGTCTGTCTTTTACTGATGATAAAAAACAGGTTTGGGTTTTGTTGACCTTGATGGTGTAGCGGTTTAACATTATTGTTTTATCTATGGTTCAATACACAACCATACATAATACAAACATTTGTATTCATTATACTTTTTTATATTGGTCTGGGTGTTGTCTATATATCATCTAATAAATACATACACACAATTATGTGTGTGTGTGTGTGTGTGTGTTTATTCATAAATAATATTTATCTATAACTTTTCTTGTACTTACCCATAGTACATTTTGTTTATTTTTAGAACTAGGTGTTAATATGTAATATGTATTTATAATTATAGAACGACTAAGCACATCCGTAAGAAACAAGACACATGACTATAAGATTCGGATTATTTATTCTTATGGCACGTCTTTATATATGTTATATATAACATATGTGCTTATATTGAGATTAAAATGGAATGGTTACCCCGCCTGCGCTTTTGATACACACTGATGAGATACTAGTGGTAATAAATGAACATGAAAACAGGTCAGTTGGCCCATCGTAGTACCAACCTAGTAAGGAGGGAGGAAAGGTATTGTTAATAATGGAGACTGAGAATCCCATTGCTACCAATAGGTCGAACTCCTCGCGGTTCTCCCTGGAAACGATAATGGTTAATTCCTGATGAATTCATCATGATGGGCTAACTAGCTTGCTTTCATTCTCATCTATCACCCTTCACTGGTTTATCTATCACCCATTACCAACAATCCCTTCCAACGTACTTCTCCTTCCTCTTATATACATTTTGAACGTTCTCATGTGTACCTACCAAATAAGGCTATTAGGGGGAAAAAGGATTGTTAGTAATGCGAACTACAAGTCCCATTGTTAGCAATATAACCTGTCAGGTCGACCTCCACGTGGTCTCCCTGGTAACCCTCTTGCTAAAATCTAGTTGCATTCTTCACGATGGGCTAATTGATCTACCTTTTCATTTTCACCTATCATTCCTCACTGGTGCCCCGCCAGCGTATACCGTTAGCGCAGACGGGGTTACCATTCCCTTACTATCCATTAAAAAAAAGGTATACTATTTTTTTACCGACTTCAAAAAAAGAAGGAGGTTAACAATTCGGTTGCATGTTTATCAAACGATTCTATACTCCTCTACTCTCTCTCAATACAAATAACATTGTAATCGTCTATGCAGGTTGTCAACCCACTGCTTTTTGGCTGGCAAGCAGACACGGCTCCAACAACCCCGAGGCCAGTGAAATACCCAAGTTGCAACATCTGACTGATCTCAAGAATAACATTCTCGACAATTACAGGAACAGAAATTTTAGGAACACTAATGTAAGTAGAATGTCTTTTCAAACGACTTAAAAAAAAGGAGGTTTTCGATACGGTTTTTTTTGTTTGTTACCTCATAACTCCGATAGTTGTAAACCGATTTGGAAAATTCTTGCCTTATTTGAAAGGATATGCTTATAGTTTGATCTCATGGAAATTTTATCAAAATCCGTTCAGTAATTTTGTGTTCTGTCAAAAAAACTAGTTTTGTTATAATTAAAGTCAGCTTGGGGCACAATCTTTAATTATTGTATAGATGGGTATTTTTTTTAATGGATGATAATGAAATGGTAACCCCGCCCGCACTAACGGTATACGCTAGCGGAGCACCAGTGAAGGATGATAAGTGAGATTGAAAAAGCAGGTCAGTTAACCCATCGTGATGAATACATCTGGAATCAATGGATTCCAGGGGGGACTACTAACAATCCCTTCCCCCCCCCCCCCGACAAGTATGTAGGCTCAACTGTAGCACAGATAATATAATATTATACTAGACTGTAGTAACAAATAAAAATCCAAAGCTGGAAACTAATTTATTTTGTGAATATCTCGTTTACACGTACATCACCATTTTTACCTATATCAGGGGATTAAAATGCTGACTTTACGAGAATCACAACGGGATTAACACGCCGAGTTCAATATATCTTCCATATTATGGAGTCACTATTGACGTATTAGTATATTTAAATCGATGAGTTATACAAAACAAATCTCATAGTGACAAAGCGAATAATGAACACTATTTTGTTTTTTTTTATCATCTCTATTTCTACATTTAGTATTTTAGTATCTGTAAATCAATCTGGTTCACTAATCAATAATTCAAAGCATTGATTCTTTCTGTACCTAACTCCAACGTTTTGGGGGGAAAAGGATTTTGACAGGGACAGGGGGAGTTTGACAGCCCCATTGCTAGCAATATACCTTATTAGGTCACCTCCACGTGGTTCCCCCTGGAAACCATCGTGAACAATTCTTGTTGAATTCGTCACGATGGGCTAACTGACCTGCTTCATCCTCACCTATCATCCTTCACTGGTGCCCCGCCGGTGTATATCGATAGTGAGGGTGAGGTTACCATTCCATTATAATCCATTTAAAAAAAAAAACACCAACGTTTTTGCGTTAGTTCGCAGTCTCTTTTCCACGGCCCCAGCCTGAACGCTAATTAGATAGCTGCCAAATAGTTTTTTATAGATATAGGTAGCTACTAGCATTAATTATGACTCATTTTCATAATTATCACATAAAGGTATTAACTATAGTTAATACAATATACATTATACTCGTAAGTAAGGAAACATGATCATAATCAACCTCTAGACGAGCTAATTTATATTGCAGTACTTCAAATTAATTGATTAATGTCAACTCCTAGTATTAGCTAACAATTTCTTATATCTATCTTAATATTAGATACTAAAATATACTCAATATTATCATTATCCTTTATTGTACACAAATATAATCTCAAGCACAATTCATTTTAAACATAATGTACAGAAGCGAGTTTATCTCTAATAAGAGATTTCTTCCAGCAAACCTTTTCATGTGAATTGAATGTTATTTTAAAAAATTAAAAAATATCATTTCAGCCGTAAACTGTCCACTGCTGACCGTAGACTTGCTCTTTTTGGAGGATTTTACCAATAGTTGCCACGCTTGACAAGCAAGTTGGAAACCGCAGTTAGGTTTTGTTTATGTTTTAAAAGAGACACTGCTTCCTATTTTCCGACTATTAAGTTCCCTTTGTCGTTTCAAACGACACCCACGGGATAGGAAGGGTTGGCCCGTTCCATGCTGAGAACACGAGGCTTCTATTTAAAAACTAACTTTTTTAATTCGTCTTATGGGTATAATGCTTCAAGTTAAATAAGCATCGCGCGCTAAGGACATAATATTAACAAAGTAGTATACTCTCATCGGAGGGATATACGAAACGATCGTGTTGTATAAACTACATCTGTCATTGCATTGATATGGAATAAGAGTGGGATATTGCAGTACAATTACTAGGTACAGAAGTATAAAAATCCATATATTTCAGTCTTTGATTATATACCATAGATAGAGCTTGGAACTTCAAAAACAGGTTAACTTTTTTTTTGTAAAATTGTCGAATTATGACTCGTTTTTTTATTAGTGTTCTATATATTTACGAACACAGTGTATCTTGACGTATCTATATTTAATTATAAAGGAATCACTCTTATCTATTTATCACGCAAAATTGTATGAAAAAGTTGACCCGTTTTTCTCGAAGTATTTGTATGGAGACACTATCTATCTAAGATTTCAGTCTTGTTGAAGCAGACAAATGCACCCAAACACACCAATTACTAATTTTCGAGCTAAAAAGTATCCTAACAAATTAATTTGAAATAATAAGGTATTGTTTTGTAAGAAATCAAACAACAAACATCGGAACCAAAACGACAAAACTAAGATCACCCAGATTTCAACCAATGTGCAAAATAACTTTTTTAATTGCCCAACTGTGAAGCAAAATCGAGATCCTATTAAGACAAATCTACAAAAAGGTTTTGTTCAACAGAAAAGATACCAACTTCCATTGTGGTAAAACTAATTATTTTAATTTATAAACCAAATTATTAAACCGATTTTGAAGCGATATTGAAGCATGCTGTGTTTCCTTTAAATTGATTGTACACTAAGTATGAATAGACAGTAATTTTAATATTAAATCTTATCAGTGTAACAAGTGTTGCTTGAAGACCAAATAAAGATAGAAAAAAAAATTTTGAAGAAATTTCTATGGGAACAATCTAATAAGATAAATCCCTTCAAATAAACGAAAATCTATATCAGTTCATAAATGACAGAGTTCTGAGGTAACAAACATAAAAAAAGTTACAACTGAATAGAAAACGTCCAACTTTTTTTAAATCGATTAACAAATATGCTACCGTCACTGTATGCAGTTATCGATTATTAAAATGTATTTAAAAAAATGTTTTCAATTTCCAGAGAAAGATCTGTTCTACCGACGTTGAGTTGCTGGAACGATGGCAGTGGAACCCATACATCAACACCACATTCGCAGAAGGGCTCACCAGCGAGGGCTACATGACAACGCAGCAGCTCGCTAGAGCCTGGAAGCAGAGGTACCCAGGACTTCTTACTGACAATCCTCATGATTACTTGGTAAGTATTAGTAAACAAATTTTTGACATGATAAGTTACAAATCCGACATAGAAATAAGTTTCTGACAGATTACAGTCACAATTATGGTTTTAGGTACATGTCCTTACAAAACGCCTTTATATTATTAACTAGCGGCACGTCCCGGCTTCGCACGGGTGGACATTTTTCCATTTTAAAAAGTGGCCATTAAGGCCGCACACGCGACGGAAGCTTGAAAATAGAATAACTTCTCCCGTTTTCCCAACATTTCCCTTCACTGCTCTGCTCCTATTGATCTTAGCGTGATGAAAAGTATACTATAACCTGCCCAGGAGTATGAAGAATAATTGTACCAAGTTTCGTCAAAATCCGTCGAATAGTTTTTGTTTCTATAACGAACATACAGACAGACAGGCAGACAAAAATTTTACTGATTGCATTTTTGGCAACAGTATCGATCACTAATCATTCCCTGACAGTTATTTTGGAAATATATTTCATGTAAAGAATTGACCTCTCTACAGATTTATTATATTATAAGTATAGATTAATGATGTCCTTCTGTCACGTGTCTTCTGCTTGGTACTGTAAAATTGGCTCACTGATCTATATTTATAAAACATTGTTTTAGTAATCCCTTATTGACTCCCGCGATATAGGTTCGCCTGGTGCAGGTTCCAATGTACTCATATTGTATATTCCTTGTGTTTAATAAATAAATAAATAAAAAGCAATATTTAAATTTATAGGTAGTTTTTTTTAATTACACATATGACAATCAAGCATATGACCCATTTGATTAATTTATTATAGATTTATTTTTAGATTTTTTCATGATTTAGTAAGCGATTACTGTAGATTATGACATCTGCAATACCGAGGACATTGCATGGCCATTTTTAGTACAAAATATTTTAACTGATTTTGCACTGACTTTGTCATTTTTTTTACAATCAATAAACTCATCATACTAATTGTATCCCTGTGGAAGAGACTTGTATGCAAAAAAATCTTAAGTCATTAATTGTGATTTTCAGGTAAAATACGTGGACGAACCGCTTTACAGTGCAAGCTTCAGAGCATTCACAGATGGAATGTTCCGAGGGCCAACTGAAGGGTTGGATATACCGAAAGAAAATGACGAGAAAACTATAAGGGTGAGAAATATTATTTACGAACAAGTAGTCTTTTGTAGTAACACACACACGCACACGACTACGCACACGTAAGTAAGCGCGCACGCACGCACGCACTTACACACACTCACACACACACACACACATACACACACACACACATACACACACACACACACACACACACACACACACACATACACACACACACACACATACGCGCGCGCGCACATACGCTTTCGTTATAACCTAATATTAAAAGTGGATGTACAAAAACATATAAATAATTAATGTATAATAATAATGATAAATAGTACAGAATCAAACCCCTACTTTAATCACAACTAGTAAACCAGTTGTGATTATACCAGCTGTGCTAAAGTAACATAACATTAAAATAACAATTCAGAAATGTTAGTTTCCAAACGAGAATAGAACCCGAAACCTAATACGCGCAAATCAACGTACCTACCACTGCATTATTTATAAATGAAATTGTATTGTTTCAGCCGTACAAATTCTGTCCGGCGTGGAAGAACAACGTTGGAGAAAACAACGACACTCTGTCCCAAATGCACATATTTCAATCAAAGCAGGAATACAAAGAGGTGAGTCTCGTAGTTTGATTGCAATTATGTTTACCAATCATCATATCATGATCATCATATCCATCAGCCTTTAATTATCCACTGCTGAAGATAGGCCTCTCTCATAAGGATGATTTTGCCAGTAGTTGCCACGCTTGGTTCGTTGGGATGCTGCTGCCCATCCGACCATTAAATTCCTTGGTCGTCTTATGACATCCACGGAAAAGAAAGGAATGGCCCATTCTTTGCCGAAACCACACAGCAAAATAAAATAATATATTTACTAATATACATTTATTATTACCATCACAGCGAATGTTATATCGAATTAGATGAAAAGGAAACAGAAACTCACAACAACTACTGAAGGAATTCTTTTAATGGATGAAAATGGAATGGTAACTGCGCTAACGGTATACGCTGGCGGGACACCAGTGAGGGATGATAGGTGAAGATAAAGCAGGTCAGTTGGTCATGGTGGTTTCCATAGGGAACTGAGGAGACGCCGACCTGTTAGGCGTATATTATTAGTAATGGGTCTATTAGATCTCATTACTAACAATCCCTGTCCGTCCTACTGAACGGATTTGAATGAAATTTGGTATACGAGTAGGTTACATCCTAACTTAGCACATAGGATACTTTACATACATAGTAATTGACGCGAGCAAAGCCGCGGGATACGACTAGTATTTCATAATCCATTCTTATTTGTTCATCTAGAATCTAGAATGATGTTTAAACTACCACACTTGTAATTCCATTGAGTCTGATTCATAATGTAAATCACTCAATTTTTTTTAAATAGGAATTTTCAATAGAAAATGGAATTGTAACCCTGCCAGCGTTATTGGTATACACTAGCGGGGCACCAGTGAGAGATGATAGATGAAAATGAAGGCAGGTCAGTCTGCCAATCGTGAGAAATTCTACAAGAATTCACCACGACGGTTTCCAGGGGGAACTTCGTGAAGATCGACCTGATAGAGTATATTGCTAGCGATGGGACTGTTAGAACACATTACTAACAATCCCTTTTCCCCCGTTAATCTGCTATTAATCTATAAACATCCCAAAACCCATCGACTTTAATATCCCGTTGGCTTGTTTACAGATGATAACCAACATATCTCTAAGGTTGGGATTCAACTATGGTATAAATCCAGAAATAGTGTACAGCATGTATCAAATGTGCCGATACAACAAGGCATGGGACAATGCAGCCATCTCGCAATGGTGCGCGGTGAGTCATATATAATTATTTTATTCTTTACTAGCATTTTTGCTAACTACTACCTACGTGTGGATTTCAGAAATAGTAAAACATATACCACTTCTAATCAAGATAATGCTATAGTTTATAATAAATCTTTATTACTGAAGTAATTTATATTATTTATTTATTTACTCTTTATTGCACCACTTAAAGAATAATACAAATATAAATACGTATTATACTTATGACGTACAAAAGGCGGTCTTATCGCTGAAGCAATCTCTTCCAGACAAACTTTAGATAGAGAAGAAAAGAAAGTCTAATAAAAAAAGAAAACCGCTTATGTTAATAAAACATATGCAAATAATCATATGCATACCTTACACTAAGTACGTATATATATACTATTATATATACAATTATTTTACACACAATAACAAAACAAATAGGTATAAAAGAACAGAAAATAGAGCAAAAAGAAAATGTATACTAAACAAGCCAATAATTTATTTTTAGGCTTTCACCAGAGAAGACCTGAAGCGCATAGAGTATGCTGAGGATTTGGAGACATATTACAAGTACGGGTACGGCACGCCTCAAAACCAGAACATTGGCTGTTCCCTTCTGAGAGACATGATGGGTTTCTTCACCAAGCACATTGAAAACGGTAACTCGTTCTTTTGTGAAATTCTGGTATACTTATATTATATTCACAAAATAAGGAAGTGAAACAAGAAGGAATATGAAACAGGAAACTCTGTTTGTACCTTTTTAAAGTCTACACTTTAATCATCTAAGAGCCAAGAAATTATGTCTGCGACTCTAAAAACATGGCATCTAGAGTAGGCATGATAAATGAATTTGAACAATATACTGAACTTCAAAATCCATAAATTAAAATCTAGCCGACAACCTTCAGTGACGCAAAATATGGGTGACAGATGCAGACATACATACTGGTGATGACGTAATTTGATTTGTATGGTTAATCTGAATGACGGTAGTAGGTTCGTCCCCTGCCATATTAATGGCGGGCAAAACGCAGTCTAGGATGACCCCCAACTAGATGGAGTGACGACCTCAAATGCATTTGCAGGAAGTCAATGAATGTAGGTGGTTCAGGACCGTTCCTTAACGCGGTCTATGGTGGAGACCTATGTCCAACAGTAGACGGGTAATGCCTGAAATTACAATGACGATGATAAAAATGTGGATATGTTGAGTGTATATTCACCACAACAGCAATCTTCAACAAACGCCTCTAGTTACCCCATTGGAGTAATATGGTCGTGAGAATTCTCACCTTATTTATTTAATATTGCAGACCCCCAGCCCCAACAGCCCCGAGCACAAATCAACCTGATAGATTCCCCAATGCTGCTGATGCTGCTGACCGCGATGAACACCCACCAGGACACCGCCCCCCTCACCGGCGACAACTACCATACAAGCCCGATACAGGCTCGCAAATGGACCACGTCTAAAATGTCACCATTCAACGCCAACGCAGCTGCTATACTTTACAAGTGAGTACCACCATAACATCGCCATGTAGTCCCGGTATAGAAAGACTACCACTTTCTCTCCCATGGGTGTCGTAAGGTGGATGTAAAAGAATTTACGGGGAAGCTCATGATATCTCATGAAATGGCAATGAGTGTTTACATCAATTTTGAGGACTACAAAGCCTCCATACCCTGTAATTTTACTACTATCAAATGCAGCCATGCAATTACAGCTGGTTAACATTCGAATCTCGAATTATATACACAAGAAAGATAGATATAGACTAGCAAACATTTTTTATATAACTAAATTCTCTATGACGACTAAGGAAACAAAGCACAATGCCTAGACATTGTTGGAGGAGAACTTGAAATCAATTCCTATACCAAGCCGCTTGGCTGGTATGGTAATAATAGATTAATATTTTTATCCAATTGGAAGAGACTCATTTTCAGTATGAGACTTCAAAGATTTACATATAAGTGGCCAACTGGAATCTTTGTCGTTTCCGACAATTATTTTGATTGCATCCGGAACTCTGAGCGATTATTATAGTGCTCACGATGCAATGTCTCGCCTCAAATTGTGGCCCTTAATTTTGGTTAAACACCACAGACGCCAGACGCAATGAAAATAATACAAATTTTTAAACGCGACTTAGTCCGCCTGACCGTGGTATGTTCATTATCTGAGACAAAGATTATTGTATGTTCTTTCCCATCCTATACAGAATGTGTATGCCAAATTTTCATAGTGATTGTTTAAGCTGCTAAGATGTAATAAACAAACTCACTTTCACATTTATGACATTAGTAAGGATTACCGGACCTCGATGTTGTTATAGTTATTATTTATTATTATTTTAGCAGTTAACTGTCCACTACTAAGCCTTTCTCCTAAGGGAAGTTTTGCCAATAGTTGCTATGCTTGGAAGGCAGGTTGGCAACCGCATTTTTTTTTTTGATGGGTGAAAATGGTATGGTAACCCCGCCTGCGTTAACGGGATACGCTGGCGGAGCACCAGTGAAGAATGATAGATGAGAATGAAAACAGGCCAGTTAGTCCATCATGATGAATTCATCAGGAATTAATCATGATAGTTTCCAGGGAGAACCGCAAGGAGGTCGACCTGGTTGGGTACATTGGTAGCAATGGGATTCTCAGTCTCCATTACTAACAATCCCTTTTCCCCCCGGAAACCGCAGTTAGCTTTTGGTGATGTTTATGGACGCTGCTGCCCATCCTTCTAGCATTAAATTCCCTTACTAGCCTTTTATGACACCCACGGGAAAGGAAGGGGTGGAATGTTCTATGCAGGGAGCACACATTCAATCTAATATTTTAATTTAATATACCTATCCCAAAATTACTATTTTATGGACCATGATAAATTGAATTTATAATATTTTTTATTAAAACCTATTAGAAATTTAGTTGATGTTGGTCCATAAAGATTTGGCTATTATATCAAATTGAAATTTTTATTTTAGAGGTAAATTTAGAGAAATGTAGCCTCAGAATGGACGCTATATGAAAGGTTTAACATATATAAACTACTTTTCAGGTGTACAATAAACGGAAATTTCCAGGTGAAAGAACGATATCAGGTACTTTTCCTAGAGAATGAATACCCTATGTACGTGGAGGGATGCAGGGTCGGACTCTGCGACTGGTCATACGTCGTCAACAAATTTGGGGCGCTCGCTAATACCTGCGATTTGAAATTCTGTAATAGTGCTGTAAAGATTAACGGTTTTTCAGCTTTATTCGCGGTTTTGGTTTATTTTGGTTTAAAATTAGTTTAATGTATTGAAACATGTGATTTAACTATTTCGTTTGTTTAGTCATAACAATTCTTTCCATATACTTGAAACAATGTAGCCTACCTTTTCTTATTTTAACTACGCGTTCTTTCAAATCTATCAGTGTCTTTCAAAGTTACAGTGGTGAGAATATTTAATATATTTTAAATTATTTAATATTATATAATTTTAAAATAATATATACTTTGAAAACCATTATCTTACGCTTACGCACTACTTACTGAATCACGAGTTACTTAGATTGAATAATTTTGTTCATTTATCACCAATATTTTTGACACTGGAAAAAAAAATTCTTTAACTTTTATGGACATCTATATCCTAATAATAAGGAATTACATTTATATTGTTTGCCTGTGTATAACTCTAACACTTCAAATAAGCTACTTCAACTAGCTAACGGTTAAAACTTCACGCACATACCTAACTTGTGCCATAGGTTCGTTCTTTTAGAATTTATTCGTTGGACTCATAATTTACCTAATTTATTTGTTAATATTTTTACATGAGTATATATGATTTTATTTATGAAGAAATATAAGTTTGTATTTTTTAATATTTCATGGTACTTTTACATTATACTTTAGTACCTACCTGTTTTGTAAAATTGTAACCTATTTTAATATAATCGTGATCATAATTTTTACGTATAAATATTCAATTGTCTAATAAAAATTGCCATATATTTATTTGGCAATTGGATATAAGAAAAATTAAAAATATTATTAAGTACTTATTATAGTTCAGTTAGGACACTGATGTTGAAAATAAGAAAAAAAATAAGTATCAATAAAGTGATACAGATAATAACAAAAATCTCATTTATAAATCTAATAATATTCTTTATTGTGTCTGCTTACCCCTTAAATCACAGTATGTGGAGTATATTTTTTTTATACCATATCTGAGGCTTACTCCTATGGAAGAGAGGGCAATAATACCTATAATATTTTGTTTTATACATCTTACTAATACAATAAAATTGTAACCAGACGATGTTTGTTCCGTTTCACGCAAAAACTGCATCAAATTGAATACGGTTTTCACGCTTATATTCTTGAAGGACTAACTTAAAATCAATGAAGTTACACTTGAAATAAATTCCAATAGATCGATATTTGAACTGAAATGTTTCACATTCTCTATTTCCAATACTAGTGACATATCTGTTCTATACTGTTCTGGTAGATGCATATTAGTGCAATTTGCCAATGGAAACTATTGCAAACCGATCCCAATTCTAATTTCTAATTGTTGTTTCATGAGTGCAGTACAAAATTGTCATTGGCATTAGATTGGAATAACATCGATATTAAATTCAAGAGTAAGCCTGTTGGTGTATGTTTTATCTTGATAGACCATCTAAAAGAGGTCTATATAATTGATTTTCATGCTTCTGAAGTTCAAGCGTATAAAGTAGCAGACATGAATGTAGTTTATAAAATACTTTCTTACACTGTAATTTTAAGTGTAAATCCTATGGTGTCCTATTTAGGAAGGGTCTTCCTATTTCATTTCATATTATTTTCATTTTATTACTTTCGTAATTTTAATATGACAAATACTTCTTAATATGAACAATGTGAATTCTGAATGTCCTTAGAGTGCATAGTTATGATAAAAACTATAGACATAGTATGACGTAAATACTATTTAAGATTACCTATAGCAATTGTACCAGCGTTATCTGTCCACTGCTGAACATAGACTTCCCAAATAAGTGATGTTTCGCCAGCAGTTGGCACCCTTGGCAGGCGGGTTGGTAAGTTAGGTTTTGGTGATGTTGCCCATCCCTCGACCATTAAGTTAACTTAATCGCCTCTTACGATACCCACAGAATAGGAAGGTATGGCCCATTCTATGTTAGAACCACACGATATATAGCAATAGTAAATTCTATTCCTATAGTTATCTTAAATAATAAATACAGTGCTTGCATAGCTGTGTTACGGTTTGAAATTACTAGCCACGAAGGCATAAGTCCTCAGGAATTTGCTATTCGTGGCATCAACACGTGGGCATCACAATGTATTCTGCGATGTCTACAGTGCAGTTTAAGTTTATAGATAAAAATTATTATTTTCTGTCCGACAGGCAGTCGGCTTGTTTGCTATTTTAGTTTCATAAAAAAAAAACGTTGTTACCTGCTTCGGTTCTGCCAGAGGATATTTTCTATTAATATTCAATAATTTCTCATTACGTAACTTATATGTTATGTGCAACTAATAATTGTTACTTTTTTACATAATATTTAGAAACATCGCTTGTAACATATTAAAAATACCTACTGTGCAAAAAATTATATCATATTGATCAAATAACGTCGGATTTCCGCCAATTTAAGTCCAAAGACACAAACTAAATATAACAATGTTAGCATTTAAATAATAAGTTTTATATTAAAATAGTTATTTTAATTTTAATATTGATGTTAATGTTGGTAAATACATAAATAGTTGTAGACAAGTGGCAAACGAAAATATATCACACCTACTTGTTAATTGTTTATTCTATTCTTTAGGCTTATCATAAAATAGAATTTGACTTTAATTGACTGTTGCATCGTAACCATAATTTGTTGTATTTTTGCAGTGTACTTTTTTAATTTTTCTTCTTCTTTTCAATCGACTTCAAAAAGAAGGAAAGTATTCAATTCGGTTGTATTTTTTTTTTGCTGCCGTAGAAATTTTATTAACGTCAGTTTAATAGTTTATTTTTTTAAATTAAAATAAATGGTTCTTCTTAAATTATCTTCCTTTTTTCTTCACATACACACTTTCAAACATATGTATCCGTTAGAAAGAATTATCAAGAAATTTTAATATGTTAAGTGAACGTAATTAATTTGTTCGTAACAAATTGTCAATGATAATCAAATGTGTAAAATGGAACGAAATAATTTATTTAAAAAGGATATAGTTTCCCAATTGTCTACAGCACTTGTCTATTCCCCGCAGTGTATGTGTTTTTTCATTACTCTGTTATTGTTGTAACTATCACCAAATAGATATTTGTGGAAAATAATGTTGTTTTACTCAAACTCCTCCTTTTGACTCACTGGTAAGATCGTGAGAGAGGATTAAGTATAAGAAAGTTTTTTCAACCTACTTCAAAAAGGAGGCTCTCAAATCAGTTGTATTTTTTTTATGTTTCATCATATATTTCATCATCATCTCATAGCTCCTTCAGTTGGAAACCGATTTGGAAGATTCTTTTTTTTTATCTGAAAGGATATACCAGAGAGACAGAGGGATTTTACCAGAGGGAGACTGTACAAAAGTCGATTGCTTGAGTACCTCTGCCCCATTCGTGTTTCAACCATGAAACAGTTGTGTTTGCATGGTTGTGTTTCGGTTTGAAGGGTGGGATATGGCGTGAATTTATTGGGTACAGAGGAATAACATCTGAGTCCTCAGGAATGGCAACGCATGGGTATCATGTGCGAAATAGTATACTGTGTTATGTCCATGGTACTGCTCATGTCTATAGGTGACGGTTACCACTTTACATCAGGTGGGCCGTCAGCTTGTTTGCCATTCTATGTTATATAAATAAAAAACTTACAATTGATTGGATAAGAAATATTATCAAAATAGTTTCCGAAATTTAATCTTTGGATCAATGTGTGTGATCAAATAAATGGTTTTGTTACGATTGAAGTCCGTTTTTTTTTTTTTATGAGACAATCTTTAATTGTTCTATTTTAGGGATCTTAAGGAATTCTCTTTAAAATGGTGTGTCACTAAAATATATTGGAGAGGCGTCTCATATTGACGTTAGACAATCCATACTTTATCGTAATAAATTTAATATAGATCTAATATATTAAAAAAAAAAAACCTGTAGATAGAACGAATTATCAGAATCAGTTAAAAATTAGCGAATATATATAAAAAAATAGGAATGAAACTTTATATTTTTTAATTGTATAGTTTAAAATTTTTTTTTCGATACCTGACTTCAATCTTGGTCGTGACAAAATGTATAGGTATGGTAAGGTACAGGACTTGACTCGTTTAAAAGGTATCATTAAAATCGATTCACACACAGTTGAATTGGGCACCTTTTTTAAGCCACTTAAAAATATGGAACACATTTATTACACTCTGATTGATAAAGCTGTATAATACCAGAGCTAATTTAATTTTACAATTTTGCTCAGCAAACGAAATGGTATAAAGTAAAAAACAACACAAAACAAAAATATTAAAATGTTTATTTTGTTTATAAAAGGATAACAACATATTATAAATCACATTAGTAGTGTCATACACACACTATTACAAGATCATAGTTTATTTACTAATTCATATGAAATTATTTTATGAGCATTTCATAATAAATATTGATTAACTATTTACACTGCATATTATATTGTGTACATCAGCTATACTATTATATATCGCATTGGGGTCGCTAGGTGATTATAATGGGGATTCTAGTTTTGCAATAATATATATATATATATATATATATATATATATATATATATATATATATATATATATATATATATATATATATATATAGTAAGAAACAATGTGATTAGGGAAAAGTGCGGACTGAAAGACAATGTAGTGACAAAATCGAAAAAAGAATATTGCGTTTGTTTGGCAATTTGGAGAAGATGGATAATGATGGCGATTTGGCATTTGTCGTTACATTGTTTCTACCTTCCCTAATGGGAGACAGGCGTGACAAATATGTATGTAATATTTATAAATATTGAAGATAAGATACCCATTTTAAAATCAACAAAACTCAATCATTTTCAAGTGACTAAGTATTTTCCAAATGGACATCCAGTGAGGCATAGTTCAAGTGCTCTCCTTAGACCAGATGAATCTATCAATAAAATCGTTATTAATTACAGTATGGAATCAAATCTTGCCGACTTGTCCAATCATACAATTTTGAAATATGATTTTTCATATGATATTAATAAATTCTTCAAATCCATTCATATGTCCAAGTAAGTGTAACTGTGTAACAAACAAGTAAACTTTTCGACAAATTTTAACAATTATAATACTAGTAGAATTTAAAATAAAACAAAATCATTACATTTTTATTATACATACATTTAAAAATAATACTGGAAGCACAAAAAAATATAATTACAATACATATATCTATTCCTTGCATTCAAGTTAACTTGGACAAAATAATTATTACCAATAGCTTCCCCAAAATAAACCACGCTAGCGATGTATGTATTACTGTAATGTACTATTGATGTCTACTCTTAAAACAAAATCAGTTCCTACCCATCATCGCAACAATGATTTGCAATAACAAAATAAAAAAATTTTAATATGTCACAATCATTATTATCGTACCTTCTTCACTATCAAACAAGCAAGCGAGGAATATGCAGAAAAATTAGTTTTTCACTATGACATAAAGATTGTATTTTACTGTACTTTGTATGTTTTTATTTATACTACATAAAATGGCAAATAAATTAAAGGCACGCCTAATGGAAAGTTATTATCGCCTCGCCTATAGACATAAACTGCACCAGGGAGATCATATATACACTTTATTTTTCCATTCCTCAGGACTAAAGACTTCTGTCTCTACTTAGTAATTCCTCACCATTTAAATCAAAATATAGTCATGCAAGCACTGGGAGAGTCAATACCTACATTCAAAATTCAAATTCAAATATCTTTATTAAAATAGACTTGTTTACAAGCACTTTTAAATCATCAATTTCAACGTCATAGTGAAAACTCCGCACCAACGCCAATAAAATTTGATAACCTACCTACTCCGTGACGATCACGTACCATCGTGTGCACTACTTGAACTAATGTTTCGGGTCCGTTTACCGCTACCGGTAGCGGATTTGTTTTTATGTCTTTTTCTATCACTGTCTTCTTCACTTACACTATTACACCTCGTTTTTGGACTCAGCATCGTATCGGAACTAACCGACTCCCTCTGCGACTTTTTCCTCTGCCGTTTAGGAACGCTTTCTCCTATAAGCATCTCGTTGAACAACCTCTGACGTGCTTCCCAGTGGAGGTTTTGGCGCTGCATCACCTCTGGGTATTTCGCTTCAAACGCTAGATCTGGCGGTATCAGAAGTTCCCAGCCGTGCTGCGGGTTGTATTTGGCAACCGTGCGGATGATCTGCAAAACCTCATCAGGAGGTAGTCGAACTGCGGCAGCTACCTTTCGTCGGTCTATGTACGTATGTTGTGTGAATAAATATAGCTGGAAAAGAAAATTTTTAATAATATTTTTTTTTTATACAACTTAGAATGGCAATCCTTTTTTGCGCAAACCAATTTTGTACTTTTATAATAATAAGCTTGGGCACCTCTGCACCATTCGTGTTTCAACCGTGAAGCAGTTGTGTTTTCACGGCTGCGTTTCGGTTTGAAGGGTGGGATATGGCGTGAATTTACAGGGTACAGAGGAATAACACCTGAGTGCCCAGGAATGGCAACGCATGGGGGGTATCGTGAGCGAAACAGTATACTCTGTTATGTCCATAGTATTGCTCATGTGTATAGACGACGGTTACCACTTTCCATCAGGTGGGCCGTCAGCTTGGTTGCCATTCTAAGTTGTAAACAAAAAAAAAATAAGGAACCTATTATTAGTCTTAATATTTTAAATGTTAACTGTGACGCCGTGCTGTGGTTTCTAATAATGGAAATGAATACCTTCAATCAAGACCTTCAATCGGTACAAGAGTGGTGTGATGCTAATAGGATGGTTCTAAATTTTTCTAAATGTTATCATATAAAATTTACTCGAAATGTTAATATAATACCCACAAAATATAAATTATTGAATGAGTGCATTGAGGAGGCGGCTAATGTAAGCGTGCGCGGGGAGTGATACTGGATTCAAAACTATCACTTAATGGACATATTGATAATATAGTTAAGCGCCGCTCGATTTCTTAAACGCCGCGCAAGAATTTAGAGGTGTTAGGCCGCGCATAACGCGCGTCCAGTACACGCCGCCGCGCGAATCCCCAATATCAATGTCATATCCGTATTGAGAGAGTGCAAAGAAGTTTCACACGTTACCTTACGCGCGCAATAACTGCATCTTATTGAACGTCATCATCTTGATGAAGTGCTGAGTCAGCGTAGAAAGATTATAGATCTTATAATGTTGTTCAAGATTTTAAACCTTATTTTGATTGACGTTGTTAAGGATATAGCTTGATAGACCACGTAATTTCAATATTAGATCTGTAAAATGTTAACACATTTTCAACTACAAAACAACTAATATTTCGTCAAGGATATGAAACGTTATTCTATATTTTTAAAACAGATTGAAGAAAATTTGTAATAATTTGAATTTTAATTAATATAACATTTTAAACAAGAGAAATATATCGTCATATTTCGTAGAATATATAACGATATATATATATATATATATATATATATATATATATATATATATATATATATATATATATATATATATATATATATATATATATATATATATATATATATATATATATATATATATATATATATATATATATATATATATATTTAATATTTGTCAGATCCGTCAGTATTCTACGACTATGACGAAATGAGTACAGAGTAAAAATTAAATTGATTCTATGGCATTTAGCTGTCTTTAATTTTATAGTCCTTATTTAAAGGCATTCCTACTACTCCTCCCGAGAATAAGATTTCTCCAAAAGTAATTGGGAGAGAATAGTATATATTACTACATAATCTATGGTTTCTACAAAGATCATGAAGTGTGAAGCACATTGCGACGACCTACCAATCAGCAGCTACATTCACGTCATTCGTCATATTTTACTGGATGCATTATACCGTCACCTTTTCTTTTTATATATACAAACATATTGTGAATTCATATATATTTCATTATTTCCATATTCAAATCATACTTGTATCAAGAACAAATTCGTTATTACTGCAAACCCAGTAAACTTGGAATTACCCATTCTTCAAGGGCAAACCAACACACACATGCCCAGATAGTATAAAGCATTGTTTCTCAACCATTTTTATGTCGCGACCCACAAAACAGCCAAAAAGTTAAGTAAAAATCTTTAAATAACAAAATCTATCTAAAAAATATAATATTTTAATTAATAATTAATCCTTTGCTTGTATCCACTACTACCACACCACTACCTTAACAATACGTGATAAAAAATGACAAAAAAAAACGTCAACCACGTTCATTCCCAATTACACATACATAATATTAATTACTAAAAATTAACTTTCCTACTTCATTTACTTTAGTTTCTTTATTTAACAAGACAATCCAGCATTCGAGTCGACTCATAAATAAACGACTGCTAATGAATAACTTTAGCTATTACTAAAAGCATATAGTGAATTAAATTAATAATCGAGTGATTTGAGAACCATTCGAATTAATTGTTCAATCGAATAATTAATAGTCAAATTAGTTAAGTCGCGCATCGCTACGTTAAACGAATATTTCGAGGTATTATTATTTTTCAATACACTGCGACCTCTTTTAATAACGAACACGACCCCTCCAAGGGTCACAACTCCTCGGTTGAAAAACGATGGTACAAAGCATTATGTACGCCTTTTACATCAAACTTTTTATTTTTATTTTGGTCATTAAAAAATAAACAAATAGGCTTCAGATGGCAGATTATTTTTCAACTGAAAATGCCCGACAATCGTATAATTAAGGATTCTTAGGTTTGACACCGCGCAATGTATTTGAAATTTTATGATACATAGGTATCGGACACGGTCAATGGTGCTTCTTCGTAGATAGTTTTCGTACGTTTATCGTATTTGTACGTTTTACTACGTATATTACATTGCTAGTTTTGGTATTTCATAGTATTTCAATTTTTTTTTTTATATATTGACACAATACCATAAATGTAAAAAAAAAAAATTTCGTAAAGAATTTCTACTGGTTTTCACTACAGAATTTTTTGAATTAATTCTTTCCATTTTTCCCAACTTTTTTAATAATAAAATATGCTCATGTGCTCACCATTGATAAGTATCTCCCGGACCTGGTCTTGCAGCGAGGGTATCTGGTCGGGCGCTTGGTCCTCTTCAGCGGGCGGGACCAGCGCGCGGACGTACTCGCGCCCCCGCAGCCGCAGCGCGGACCCGTCTGATGACGTCGCACTGAACAGCTTCAGGCGCTCCAGCTGAGAGACGCAACGAGAAGAAATGTAGATCATATTCACTTAACCCCCCCCCCCCCCCCCAAATGGCGGGGGGAGGGCCGACACAAGAAGTGTGTAACTTAACATATATATATATATAGAGAGAGAGAGAGAGAGAGAGAGAGAGGAGATACCAATAACCACCTACAGAAGGGGAAGATGAAGAAAGAAAACGCCGCGCCGACATATATAGACCACCCGTGTATGTCCACTTAAAAGCAAGTGACCCGGAGGTTGTTGCCCCCGGAGTAGAAGTCGGGGCGCCCCATTCACCCCGAGGCCCCTACCTCGCCCGACCTACTAATCGGCAGGACATGAGATGGCCATTGGGATTGATTGATATTCACTTATACTAAGTTTTGCTCTCAACTTTATTCGCGTAGCAGGTACATATCAATTGATCGTAATAAATAACAGTCAATGTCCATTTCCATTCAATATGATAGGAATATATCAAATTTTGTCAAAACACACCCTCGGGTCCCAGCATAGACTTTTTTTTTCATGGGGAAATGCATCATGCAGACCCAAACGCCCCGGGGGAAGCGTATGGGTACTGCCGGACTCCTACCGGCTAAAACGATCACGGCATTCCTAGCCGCGCCATAATGTTAGGGACCCGGGTTTCCTTTTGTAGTCCACCGAGTCCCAACGGCGTTGACTGGACCAACCCTTCCTTACCCGTGGCTGTTATTAGAGGCGTTTAAGGGAAATTAATAGTCGAGGGATGGGCAGCAGGGTCCTATGTGCTATGTTCAACAGTGGACAGTTAACGGCTGACATGAAATGAGTGGCATCATCATCAGCATGATGATGATGCCACTCCTAGAACTGGTACAATCAAAAATTAGGTAATGCAACGAAAACGTACCCTTCTTATCTTCAGACCCCACAAAGATGGGAAGTTTGTTATAAAGTCATTTGAATGTAATAAAAAATGTTACGACATGATTCACGCCACCTGCAAGTGAACTAAATGCACTTTAACTGCGTGTTTATCGCTTGCAAACTCTGACTAATTTAGATTGATAAATAGATAAACAATTTAATTTTAGTTATCTATAACACACGTAAATTAACAAAATTCTTACAACTAAATAAATAAGTTAGATAGAATATAGAATAGGCCACCTCTTCCTTTACCGTGGGTGTCGTAAGAGTCGACTAAAAGAGGGCGAGGGATGGGCAGCAGTGTCCCTCTTAACCCTTCTTTGCATAATGGTGGAAATTTCCATCATAACATCGAATGCCCAAAAATTATATAAAAGAACAATTTCACTTTAAGTTGATCGTGTCTGGATACCTTTTTGATGTCCATTGCAGAAAAAAAAAACAAAGCTGTCAGATGTATTTTTTAACGCTTTTTCCTTTAATTTTGAACATGAATTATATCAGCTTGATTTATTTCACCAATAAAAAAAATCATACAAAGAAACACAAACATTTTTAAAGCCTAACTGCGGTTGCCAATCCGCCTGCCAAGCGTGGCAACTAAGGGCAAAACCCCCCTAAGGCTCATGTCCAGCAGTGGACAAAGGCTGATACGATGATAATGATTAATAATTTAGTTCTTTACAGGACGTGGACCATCAACATAATTACTTTTAGATACTTACGCCGCTGTTGATTATTAGATATTTATGCTACAGGATCTAGTACAGGGCCTATTCTTATACATACCTCGGCTTGATCAGTGTCATGATGTCTCCACATCGCATCGTACCATGGTTCTTCAGCTAACCGGTGTGACATTGTTTCAAATGATTTTTCGCGCGCTTTCTTAGCCACTTCTGTCTCTTGACGAGCAAACTTCACCGTTATCTGTTACAACAGATTAATCGAACATTTGTAAAGTTATTTAATTGTGATTACATTTCATTTAGGCTGTCAAAATTTATGGTCCCGACGTAGAATGGACCACCCCTTGCTTTCCTGTGTGTATCATAAGAGATATGATTAAGGGAACTTAATAAACGAAGGATGGGCAGCAGCGTCCCACTTAAAACATTGTCAAAGCTTAACCCGTCTGCCAAGCGTGACAACTCGTGACAAAACCCTCGTTATGAGGGAGACCTATGTTCAGCAGTGGTAAATTAACAGCTGATGTAGTATGGCGTCAAAATTTGAAGCCGAATTTAAATATATACAAAAAAAATTGCTACCTATTTAAATTTACAATCGGGACTTAATGCGACGCAAATAGTTAAATAGTACTTTAACACGCGAGCTTTACACGAAAACAATAAAAATTAGGTAAACAATGCAAAAATTTCAAATTTAAACTTAAAAAAGTTTAAACCTGTTGAGGACAGGGATTCACTACAGATGTTGTCAGTGTTTTTTTGGAAATTTTAAAACTAACATATGCTTTGAGCATATACATATATATATTGGTTGACTGGTAGCGAATGCTACTGGCATTAAGTACACATTACTAGCATTAAGTACACCCAAACTGCAAATGCGAATGCGGTTAACACTAGGCTCCAAGTAGCGATATAAGAATTTGCCTGAAAATACCTCATTTAAAAGTAAAACACGTGTCGCAAAACGTGTGTGAACAAAATGACAATTGGAGATTGATGGCTAATATGGAAGGTTGTGAAACTTCTACTTTTTTTTTACTATTACTGCCATATCGTTATAGTCATAGAATACTGACGGATCTGACAAATATTACATATATAGATCCGTCAGTATTCTACGACTATGACGATATGGTGATCTATTTTCGAGTGTTGGCAGTCACGCAGGTCTGTAGCTAGACCCATGTTTAAGGCAGGGCAAAATAACTTTTTGGTAGGACAGAAACCATAAGTGACATCGAAATAGCGAATCTGTCAAATTTTCATGAGGCCTTTCATTTTAAGGTAGGGCATTGAGTCTTTTAAGGTTGGATATTGCCCCTCAATGCCCCCCTTCCAACTAGTTACAGTCATGCAGTCTTAACAATTGTTGGCAAACCTAAATAAATAAATAATTTGCAAAAAAAATTACAAACTCTTATTATATGTAACATAAAAAAAATGTACCTGTTGAACTTCAGAATCTTTCTCCTCATCATCAGAATCATTTGATTTATTTTTGTCGTGCTTACGCTTGTCCTGTTTATCGTAGTACGAATATGACGGCCTCATTTGGACTACACCTACAAACAATAATTAATTTAATATTGAAAATACTTTATAATTTACTAATGGCAGTATCTTAAAGATAAGGTGGAATATTCACCTCTTCACCATTAATGAGACTTTAGTGAACCATTAAACAAATGGCAAATAAATACATTTATAAACATGTATAAACACACATACGAAAGTACAAAACATCAAACTGCATGACATTCTAATTTCTATAGCATAACATTCATATCTTATATATTTGAAACTGTGATTTTAAGATATGATCCTAGTTGCTACATAGTCAGACAAATTTTAACACTATTGATAACATAAATTTTTCCAAAATTCTATAGAATTTTCATTTTTTTTTTATACAACTTAGAAAGGCAAACAACCTGATGGCCCACCTGATGGAAAGTGGTAACCTTCGCCTATAGACCTAAGCAGTACCATGGACATAACAGAATATACCGTTTCGCCCATGATACCCCCCATGCGTTACCATTCCTGAGGACTCAGGTGTTATTCCTCTGTACCCAGTAAATTCACGTCATATCCCACCCTTCAAACCGAAACACAGCCATGCAAAAACAAATGCTTCATGGTTTAAACACGAATGGGAGAGAGATACCCAAGCAATTGACTATACAATTAGATAAGAAGTATGTAAATTAATATATAGAAGTAAGTATGTACTAGCCATTTTCACTAAGATTCATTCATGTTTATAAGTGTAAATACATGAAAACTGAGACTTTAAAATTCTTTAAAGCTCTAAAATAAATCCACAAGTCCTAACTAAATATTCAGGCCATTTATAACACGAAATAGCTATTGAAACTTATTAAACATGTATTATTAGAATAAGTGACTGTGAATACTAAGGATACATGCATGCTGGTGAGCCTAAAGAAACCTTTCCAATGGTTATTTCAAGCATCTATATAGTCTTTATAAATAATTTCATCCAAAAGCTTATTCTATAATTAAAATATAAGAAAGGAAAAACACCTCTAAAAACAATTACACTTCCATTTAGGTTTTAAAATATGATGAGCTTCCTACAAATGTGAAACAATATAGCATCCAAAGAGATAGTTTAGATATTGTGGGCTTGTGTAAAAGAGGTTAGAGGGTGAGGGTGTCAACATAGACAAAATAAACAATACCTTGAATAGATGTACAATGTAATTCTTTATCCTGCAATATAGCCACAGTGTAGTGTTGTGTCTCCACACAGGGAGTACTGCTCTCGTAAACAATTTTGTCCATGATCCCATTCCTGAAGTACTGAGATCGATCTTTTTCTTTGACATGCCATGAAGATTCCTGTTTTATTAATACCATTATTTAAAATTTTGTTCCATAAAAATAATTCCAGAAAAAACAAAGACTTAATCCAAAAGTCAGCCACCATTTTGATTATAAAACTACTAAATCATTTTTAATAAAATTTGTATGGGATTAATTAAAATATATATCTTTTCAAATAAAAAAAAATGTCCAAAATTGTTTTATAAATGATGAAGTTATGAGGTAAAAAAATACAACAGAATTAAATACCTCACTCTTTAATTGGATTTACTTAGATAAAAACAGTAAATAAGTATCAAAAATCATTAATAAATGATACTCAAAAAAAAAATAAACATTACAATAGAGAAATTTCAAAATTGTTTTATTGCAAAATACAGATTAAAGATAATACAAGAATTGGTACTGAAATATATCATGGGCTAAACAATCCTTACTACAAAACAAAATTTAAGACTAAAATGTGAACCATCCATAGTTTACAGATAAACCTCCAAAATACTTTAATCTGTGTTTTAGTCTGTGGTTCCAGTACTAACTCCTGTATTGTTTTATCTGTTTTGTAATAAGATAGAAAAAGTTTTAATGTTGGGCAGATTTAAACACATTGGCACTGTCTTTTTAGTTCATGTCATTATCTGAAATGCACTCTTTTTTGAGCCTTAATTAAATATTTAACAAGAACTGTCATCACTAAAATTGAGCAGTAATTAGTATGCAAAATAAATATACTTATAAATATTCAAAGGTATTTAAAAATGTTCAATTAACACTTGTTATTGGGAACAAACTGAGCAACAGAGAAGCATTAGAGCTTTAATAACTAAGTAACACTCTAGAGCAGAAAAACTTTAATATTAGTATTTTACTACCTGCTTCTCGCAGCTTGGACTGTGTTGATCAATAATAAAGGTATTCTATGTGTAAGTTAGGCCTTTTAGCCTATAAACCTATGTAGCAAATTTTATTAATTTTCATTCATCCATTAAACATGATCGAGTCAATACCATACAAACATCTATACAAACTTTTACATTTAAATTATTAGTAGAAAATAGTATAATTATATACATCATTAATCTAAAATATAAATTTAATACCAAAACTTCAGTAATTAACATTCAATAACAAAATACATTATCAATTTATATATTTACCTGTTGTCCATCTGTGTTAATTGCAATCTGTTCGCCTTTAGAAGGACAATATTTATCACTGTACGTATCTAATCCGATTTCAAGTCTAACTAATTGGTTTTTAGGTTTGATTGAAGCATTCTTTACTTTAACATCCTTCCAATCTCTATTGGCCGGCCTAACAGGATATTGGTATATGTATAAATGTTTAGACAAAGCTTGTGAAAGAAAAACAGGTATCTGCAAAGAATTTATAAATAAAGTTTAATCATATGATAGATTTTTTTAAAAAAACATAACCTTTTTGTAACCACGTTGTAAAGCAAGAACTAATAAACTACTCACCTCCTGTACTACTGGATCTTCATCCTCCATTTTAGGTTGTCTTCTTGCTAAGATAAAAACTATAATATCGGCATGTTGAACAAGAAATTTCAAAATTATTTAAATACCACAATAGGTATAGATTAAGAAGTGATATACACGTCAAGAATGAAGTATGAAGTTCAATCAAATCAAATTCAAGGAACTAATTGTCACATTATTATAAAGTCGCCACTGCTCTTATTTAAAGAAAACTAGATAATGAATTTTGTAACCACTTAGATGGAATATTATAAAATATATAAATATGTATTCATATTTATACAACTATTTATTATATGTCTCAATCTTTAATGTAAATAATAGATAACACAATGGTATAGCTACTTTATAGTATAAAATTTATAAATTCAAAAAATATATACAAAAAGTTCTAAACCTTTCATACTAATACAACTTACCTAGTTATTAGGCATATAATTTTTTATCAATCTTTAATCGATGTTTTTAGAGAAAATATTCAGTGTTACTGACCAAATACTGTAATGCCTAATTTTCAAGTGCAATAAGCTGGTTGCATGTACTTTATACAAACCTTTTCTTTTATACAAAGTGACATGTAGAGGCTTTAGGAATTGGATGCCGTAGACATAGGTTCTATTTTTAACAGATGAAAATAATACGGCATTTACTGTCAAAATTCATTTTTGACATTTTTTCGATACTTTATTTTTGCTGTTTCTGCAGAGCAATTTAGGAAATAAAATTACTGTTACTATGCAATGTTTTTCTTACGCATGCTATTTTTTGCAATTGCTTTATGCAATTAAGAATATATGTATAACCGGAAGAGATTGTAATAATCACCGTTAGAGTACCTTTTTACCTTTTGTACTATCCTTTTTTTTTTTACAACACAGGAGCAAACGAGCGTACGGCTCGCCTGATGGTAAGTGACCACCGCCGCCCATGATTACCCACAACATCAACAGTATTGCAGGTGTGCTGCCGGCCTTTCAAAAAGGAATAAGTATGTTTTTTTCTTGAAGGTTATGATGCCGTATCGGTTCAGAAATACTGCTGCTGGAAGTTGATTCCAAAGAGTGGTTGTATCTCTTCTTCCGTCTGTCTCTACCCTTATTCTGTATTTTTTACAAAAATATTCAATCCTTCTTTTTATTTATTCGTTATAAAATTTTCCGTAAGTAGGTATTTGAACAAGTTTTCGCGTCCTTTTTTTTTCAATAATAAAGGTTTACTTCTTATGGTCTAAAATAGATGGTAAAAATCTCATCATCGTCACTAATAAGACACATAGTACGTCACACTACTTCTATGGGTAAGACTCAGTACATGAATATGTTATACTACGTCTAATGAGTAAGAAAAAACTAGAGAACGACTCTATTTCTACCCTACAAAATCTGTTACTATTAGATTCTAGATAGTATTCTAGTAATATACATAGATGTAGGATAGTAGTTGCGATTTGTCTACTTAAAACTTTTATCAAGGAGTCATAAGTCAATGCCACAAACTAAATAGAAATGCTGTCAATGCCTTACTTGAAAGCATACGTAAATCGTTACCCGCCAGTTTTAGAGACCTGTATATTATTTTTTTACTATAATTTTCATCAATTTATAAAACTATACAAATAGTTCATGCAAATTTATAATAATCAAATCTCCTAATGTTTATTTAAACTTTTCAGCATTTAATTACAGCAAGTATAAACAATGTCTGACATGATAATAAATGGTATGTATGATGTTAGTTTTCAAAAAAATTGCCCATAATTGTAATAGTTTTGTGTAGTAGTAATTGTGTGGTAGTTTTTAATTTTGGTTAAAATTTATAAGAAAACGCTTTGAAAATATTAAAAATTAAGATTGCAACATCTCCAATGTTGTAAAAAGAGCAGCTTTTTCGTTTTTATAATAAACTAACTATTTATGTCCGCGTAGTACGGCTAGATAGAATTTTCGAAAATAATATATACCTAGCCTATGTCACTCGCTGAGGACGTAGCTATGTAAAAGAATTTTAAAATCGGTTGAGTAATTTTTGGGTTTATCCATCAGGTATAAAGAAACTAACGAAACTAAAATAAAGTCGCTATCGCTGTTCGTCCGTCCCTATGTATGCCTAAATCTTAAAAACTACGCAACGGATTTTGAAGCGGTTTTTTTTAATAGATAGATTGATTCAATAGGTTCATATGTATAATACAGTGATTCTCAACCTTTTTTTGTTGCGGCACATATTTAACGATTTCAAAATTTGGCGGCACACAAAAGTGCCGCGGCACAGTGGTTGAGAATCACTGGTATAATACATGCATAATATAGTAGAGAAACACTGATAATTTTAAAGATTTCTAATGTTATGTGATGTAATGTGTACCCGTGCGAAGCCCGGGCGGGTCGCTAGTATTAATATAAATAATACCTAGTATCTTTGATTTTTATTTAAACCAATATTTTTATTTAGATTCTGTTCCCGTGGACAAAAAATGGAGTGAATTAATTAAATATAATATATTTATTATGAAATTGGTCGAGTTTGTAAGTATAAATAATGTATTATTCTTTTACATTAATGAAAGGAATATTAATTTAGAGAGGTAAAACATCTAATTTTATTGAGACCCTAAGCCCTGCAACTATTGAATTGAATTCTAAAAACTAGGTGTATTCCATGATTATCTCTGAGTAATTTATGGTGCTCAAAATGGACGGTTATTATTTGCATTTCCTTAAGTTGACAGATAACATATTTGGCGATTGCTTAGGCAAAGCCGAAGAATTAATTTATTTTATTGTGACAAATTTCAAGACTTTAATTTGAAGATTTATTAATATTATACATTTTAATTTATTACGTATATACTGAGATAATATTATTCCTTATAGGGCATATCATTCGTAATAATGTTACTACCACTAATATTTCCAAAGCCACAAGGGCATATGTATTGTATTGCTACCGGTCCCACATTCATAATATCTCTAATATTCATCATTCTTTACTTACGAAGAAAAGTACCATTGTTTATGGAAAAAATGTATTTATTTTTTCAAATACTTTTACTTTTGGTGCATTTATTCAATGTTTTCTATTAAACATTGTTAGAGTATGGTTATGGTTAATTTATGGTGTATTTTATTTCGGTTTATTAACCGCTTTATCGCTGGACTTATTTCTTATAGCTAATGAGAGAGGTTGTACATTCAGTTGTGCTTAAATGTAATTAAGTTTATGTATGATTTGAATTATAATATTTTCTATAATAGTGATTTTTATTCAATATAATTTTTCAATAGAAAGATATATAGTTTCTGTAATATAAGTTACTCCTTCAATTTCCTTTTTACCAATAAAAATCATGAAGTAAATTATATTCTAAGTGCATATAATGGGTATAAACTATGATAAAATTGTAGAAGTAAAATATTGGTCGGATGTTTCAATGTAAATGAATAATTATTTACATGCCTATGCAAGTATAATGCTCAACATATTATTAATTAATATGTTGAGGTAAATTTTACCGACTTTAAAATGTTATCTAAGAAACATTAATGTTTTTGAGCTAGTTTAAAATCCTCTTAATAAAAGCGAGCGTTTGTCTCTTGCCTTGCTTTGCAAAATGTTGCAATAGGTGGTATATTTGTTTATGCTTACCGTCATAGACTTACTTGTCATACAAATTAATTAATTGACGACTTACTAAAGATGAGGCAGAATGGCCTATGGTCGTAGCCTGTCCGAAAGGACAAATTAATAAAAAAAACATTGACGGCTGTCATTTTGACACCTACAGTACATTTGATAGGCAGCATGGTCTCCGACCTTAGCCTGTTCCACAACGGAACAAAAGTACTAAAAAAAAAGTACATTTGAATAATTTGTATATTTTATTTTATTTATAATTATAAATATTTTTTATAATTAAAAATGAATTATGATATAAAAACAATATAAACAATTATTGTTTTCCAATTTTTCCTGTTAGTAAAGTAACTGATTGTACTGAAAATATGAACAGAATTCATTTACAAGAATGAAATGTATAAGAATAGGAATATTAAATGTATATTAATCAAAATATGTAAGTACCCATATCTATAATAATAATGAGAATGACCATCATCAGTTAAGTATTTACTTTTAGGTTTTTTCAATGGTTCTGATGATAATTCCGTTCGCTATGAACGGAGCTGACACCATGCATTGCCTGGCTGTCGCCCCCACTGTGGTCATGTCCATAATGTTTGTTGTACTGTACTTAGTGGATCAAGTACATGACTTAGCTGAACAACTCTATTTGTTGATACAAATTACACTGAATATACTTGCTCTCTTTAGTGTGCTGTTGAAACAATATCCCGCTGGAGCACTATATGGATTATTTTATTGTCATTTACTTATTGCCCTTTGTATTGACAAATATTATGTGATAAAGGAAAGAGGTTTTGCATTATTACAACCAGTATGAGTGTTTAGTAATAAAATGCTGTAGATAGCGTATTTGTATTATTCCACTGTTAACTCTTTAGTCAGCTTGATTTTTAATTTATTAAAAAAAATTTTTTTAATACATGAAACAAGAGACGTGTAAAAGGATCTCTGACTCAACAGCCAAAGGTTTCTTTTGGTAATCTGTTCTCTATGTCAAAATGAGATTAGATATGAAGTTAGATAGTTAAAGATAAACAGGATGAGGCAATTTCTATTTCTTTTCTTATATTTTCCAATGTTTACTCAAAATCATTACTAGACTAGATTTAACCCACATGCATAATAAGCTCACTGATCAAAACAAAAAGTAACCTATGTCTTTCTCTATACCATACATAGTATGTCTATATCAAATCTGATAAGGATTGGTTGTTATGTCATTTGGGTGTCAAGAGATAATAAATATACAAATTAATTTTCACATTCATAATATTAATAAGAGTTATATAAAAAATCATACAACCAGAAGCAAAAAGAGTTGATAGAGTATAGATACTATCATTTTGTTGGTGCTAGAAATAAATCTGTATAGGTAGAGAACTAAATTATTCCTATTTTGTAATAACAATAGCAATATTTTTTTGCCTTATGTGTCATCTTAATGACTGGAGGATAA
Source organism: Galleria mellonella (assembly GCF_026898425.1). Classification (NCBI taxonomy): domain Eukaryota; kingdom Metazoa; phylum Arthropoda; class Insecta; order Lepidoptera; family Pyralidae; genus Galleria; species Galleria mellonella. Next base: position 4,481,026 of record NW_026441978.1, read on the forward strand.
TCTAATAAAAAAAAAAAACAGCAATATCATCCAAAAAATTTTTTTTATTATAATATTAATACAAGTTTTTACTCACAACTGCATCTATATGACTAGGATGCTGATAATACTGATTTTAATAAAAATTACCTATATCTTCTATCCCATATGGTATATGTATATCAAATTTCATTAACAAACAAACTCATTTTCACATTTATAATATTTGAATTTACAGGGTACAGAGGAATAACACTTGAGTCCTCAGGAATGGCAACACATGGGGGGTATCATGGGCGAATGGCAACACATGGGTCTATAGGCGACGGTTACCACTTTCCATCAGGTGGGCCGTCAGCTTGTTTGTCATTCTAAGTTGTATAAAAAATAAATTAGCAAGAATATTATTACAGTAGGCACATTATGGTCTTTTGAAAGCTTTACAAATTAATATGGGTCAGTTTGATTAATAATAATATTAATCATACTACATAATATAAAACAAAGTGCTTCCTATCTGTCTGTCCCTATGTATGCTTACATCTTTAAAACTATGCAATGCATTTTGATGTAGTTTTTTAAATAGACTAAGTGGTTCAAAACGAAAGTTTATATGTATAATACATGCATAATACAGTAGAGAAACACTGATCATTTTATTGTTCTTATAAATACGATACAATAAATAAAAAATATATATATTGTATTTTGTATAGTATCAGTGTTCAAATGCCATGTAACTAAATTATAAACAAATTTTATTTCCAATAATTTCTATGACAAATTTTTCAGTACCGCTATGTATGTACATAAATTAAAACCTCAAAAAATTCCCCAGAAAGTCAATACCGCTTGATAATTCTCGGGAACAAATCCTAATTATAAGCACTGCAATTTTTTGCGCCACTGATGGAGTTTTGCTTATAAAAGCAAAAATTTTTATAAAATTGGTGCTGTGCTGGTCACGTGATATAAAAATATTGTTGAAATTATTCGCTAGCATTTATACAATAAACTGTAAATTAGATAAGTAGAAAATAAGTAGTAAATCCTCATAAGCATTTACGATCCAAAAACGCATACGTTCAGCAAGTTTGTAGGAAATTTCTTTAAAAGATTCATAATATTATCTGAGTCATGTACTGAGGTTTATTTGAACATTTAAATATATATACTACGTCAGTATACCTACCCTAATTACAAACAATATAATTGCGGCATTCCTTACTTTTAGGTAGTGGCACTCTTTCTCAATATAGTTCCTCATGTTGTGGAACCAGTGGATGCGCTGCATTGTCTCGTCGCGGGACCCACTCTCATACTGTCCACACTTATCATGGTGCTGTACATTGTAGATCAGGTACAAAGCGAGGCAGAATTTTATTACCTCATCATTGAACTGGTACTCACTTCGATAGCACTCTTAAATCTCTTTATTGTTGCTAAAATATATGGAGCCATCTATGGTCTTTTCTACATTGATTTAATCGTTGCATTTTCCATGGATTTGTACTATATACATAAAGAAAGGGGCTGGACATATTAAATAGGTAACGCTGTTAAAAAATATATGCATTGAATATAAATGTGGTTTTGTAGAGGATAAATATGTAGCAATAATTCCCAGTACTGATAAGGCTTCCTGTGATAAATAGTAACCACTGAGCGGCTTCAACATGTGTACGAAAAGTATGAAGAGGAATACACATTGTTTCTGTAGACAAATCGTAATTTATTTAAAAGAAATGACTATGAAAATTTTTAAAAGAATAATGAAATTGACTGTACGAAATTGTCTGTGTAGTTGCATCTTTATTATATTCTTTTTAATTTTTATTTCCTTTTGGAAAAGTGAGTCTATCGGTGTGTATAAACAAAATGCTCATATTCCTGTGATAGTGTGGTGGACAAATGGGTTTCCTAGTGTAAACCAAATTCGGACTTGTTCTGATAACATAGACTGTGAAATTATCGCTGATAAGAAAATTAATGGCAATGCCGTCGATGCATATTTATTTTATGGAAGTGTTATTAATTTAGAAGATCTACCACTACCTAGACGGCCATATGATGTAATCTGGGGTCTGTTTCACGAAGAATCGCCAAGGAACGTTGAAGAGTTGATGCATGAAGAAATGTTAAACTTGTTTAATTTCTCTGCTACATTTAGCCGTCATAGCGACGTTCCATTTCCTCTCCAATATATGGATTCTATTAATGATATAACTAGCAAAGAACACTACGTTGATACATCGACGAAGAACAATTATCTCAAAGAGATTGGCCCCATAATGTATTTACAAACTGATTGTGAAACTTCAACCGAAAGAGACAAATATGTAAAAGAATTGATGAAATTTATACAAGTGGACTCATATGGTGCTTGTTTAAATAACAAAGTGATACCTCAGAAGTTTAAACATGATTATCTAAATAATTTAAATGACCCAGAGTTTCTTGATTTCACAGCGAGGTACAAGTTCGTAATAGCAATCGAAAATGGCGTCTGTGATGACTATATAACGGAGAAATTTTGGCGGGCTATCAAAGTAGGTACTGTACCGATATATTTTGGGTCACCTACAATACGAGATTGGTTACCGAATAACAAGTCTGCGATACTTATTAAAGATTTTCCGACGCCTAAAGCCATGTCCGAATATTTACAGCTGTTGCTAAAAAATGACAAATTATATGAAGAGTATTTGGAGCACAAAATTAAAGGGACGATAACAAATAAAAGACTGCATAAAGAGTTAAGAGCAAGGCCGTATCAAAATGACGCATTAAAAACAGCCGAAACTCTAGAATGTTTAGTATGCAAAAAGTTACATGAGAAGAATAAACGTGACAAGAATATTGTAACTAAATATCATTACAACTGTCCTCAACCAATTTCGGCGTTGACTTTGGGTGTGAACCCCCACAATAGTTGGCTATTTTCATGGAGATCGGCAAAACTTAAGGTACAAGAAATATACAAAAAGTTGGGTTGAAAATAATGTATTTGCTCTATTAATAATGTACATATGTTTTTATAATATATTTTTATATTTTTTCTTTGTGTTTGTATATTCTTTTACTAACATACTTTGTCTAGTGGTGATACTTGTAATACGTCATATCGTAGACCTCTTTTAATAACATGAGGTATCGTTTTCGGGACCATCCTAAAAAAAACAAAGCATGTTTTTACCGACAAATACAGCAAAAAAATATATGCATAATTATTCTATGTGACAATACATTCAGAACACGAGTACATACAATAACAATAAGTGCTACATAATAACACCAATCACCTGGTCCTCAAATTAGGATACATTGTGTTATAAGCAACCAGGGAACAAACACTTGGGGCACAACCCAGGAAGGGAGGGGTGAGTGTTAGTAATAGAGAATACCAGTCCTATTGTTAACAATGTACCTTGTCAGGTCGACTTCCACGTGGTCCCCCCTTGGAAACCATCGTGCTGAATTCTATGTGTATTCATCACGATGGGCTAACTGACCTACCTTTTCATACTCACCTATCACCCCTCACTGATGCTCCGTCAGCATATGCTGATAGCGCGAGTGGGGTTACCATTCCATTATCATCCATTAAAAAAAACCATAATACCCAGAGCCGAACAAATTCAGAAATTAGGTTTAGGTTAAATTGACCCGGCCGAGAATCGAACCTGGAACCTCATTTACGCATGTTTTACCAATGTTTCACCGCTTTATTTTGATTATCTGCAGAAAGCACTTTACACCAATGCGCAAAAAAAAATCTAAATAAAACCCTATACCATTCCGCGTGGCCAGCATTAATAATATTAAAAACAATACACTCCTTTTTTTCAACAATCGTCTAATACTTACGAAATACAGTCGATAATGGGACACACAGACAGACATAACGTGCACCCAGTGCAATCGTCTGTTACGTGCGGAATGTGGCTCTCTGGATCAAATCTGAAAAAACAAAAATTTAAATATTGTAATTATTTATATTTAGTAACGTACTAAAATTCAGCGAATAGTGAAGTTCGGGACAAAAAAAAAACCGCATTTATAATCGTAAGTAGAATTAGTAGAAAATAGAATAATATTAAAAGGATTAGGGTCTTAATCCGCGTGTATTTATTTAAAGAACGTTGATTAAATTGCGTTGCGCAGATATCATCAATATACAGAGTGTCCGGTAATGAATGGATAACCTTGAAACGTCTTATAGTTCAACTTATAGCCGTCCTAAAAAAATACGAAACAAAATATATCATAAGTAGTACCTTTGTTATCTTTATTTTAAAGAAAAGTAAAATTTATTCTATCTTATTTTACTGCCCTAATCACTATGACCAGAAATGAATGAATTCTATTGATTTTTTGTTGTTTTATTATTATACACTAACTGTGCTAATAGATAAAAAGTGAATAGTATTGCAGATTTTTTTTAAATACGCAACTAATTTATTTTTGAAATGTATGCAAAAAAAAATATTTTTTAAGCAAAGTTCAAATACCCTCTTGGGTATAAAAAAAAAATGTATGAATACATGGGTGACCATTAATTTTAAAACAATGTAAATCTGGTTATAATATAAATCTGGATATATAAATATGAGTAATATTGTTTGCTCAATTATTATTATTTTAATATACCTACTCCAGCAGACAATGTATGTTTATTGTATGAGCCATACAATAAACATGATTATTTTCATTAGTCATGATATGTCTAGTCATATTATTATATATTATATTATTTAAATAATATAATTATATAATTGATATATTCTATAAGGTCCAGTTAATAGTATATTATAGATTGAATGCTGTTTCTTGAATGCTACCTATCGAGTGGTGGCCCCACTGAAAATTAGCGCTGCAGCTTAAGCTGAGTGGGGACTGCTACCACATAATTATTATTTTAATGTATAAAATTATCATTAATATTGTTATATAGTGAACGTTCTATACAAGTAACTCATTTGAACCAATTTCAATAAAAAAATTTCTTATTGGGAAAAGTTGCTTATAAGAAAAAAAAGGAATATAAAAATACTTATCGTCTAGAAAATATATTTACTTATTTTTCTCACTAACTAAGCTGAGTAGAATAAATAAAATATAATGAATCTTGTTTATATAAAGCGTTCACTGTATTTTGTAGCTGAATAAATGATTTTATTATTATTATATAACAATATAAAAAGTGGTGGCAGTACTTACTCAATAGCTTGATATCCAGAATCGGCGCACGCCATGTAACATTTGCCGCAATTTATACACATGTCCTGGAAGAGTGTAAATATTATTTTAATAGCTGTACGTCGCGCTTTCTCGCGTGAAATAGAATAAGAATATGGAATTAAGCATGATTTTATTTATATTAAAAAATATAATCTTGCGTTCCATAAAAAAAAAACTGACTTCGATTGTGGCAAAACTAGTTTTTTTTTTTTATTTAAAAACTACTGAACCGCTTTTGGTAAAATTTCTATGGGACCGATTAGTAAGCATTTTTCAAGCGACTTCTACGGTAACGGTGTGATGATAACACTGGTGATACAGTATTTAGTGTCTGCCAGATTCGAACCCTCTTAGTAGAAAATCGAGAATTTTCTTTTTAAAGTCATTTTAAAAGACTTACAATTCTTACTAATATTTCACAATGTCTTCGCCAAATTAATAAATAGAATTTTGAGGATTGAATTAAATTCATGGAATTTATTTCTGAGGCTATCTAAAGTTGATACTTATATTATTATTGTTCTAGTCTTATAAAAAATATATAGTTAATAAAAAAATATACTTACATCATCAATCAATGCAACCACTTGTTTGGTATTATCCAAATGTTTGTAAGTTCCAACTCTAGGTAAGGCATCCCCAAGAACCTCTTTGATACTTGGCACCTTAGAATTTGTTCCATTGACACCGTTATTTAACAAGTCATTTTCTACTTTATTGTCGCCTAATAAGTCTGAATTTAGCCTGATATCGTGTAACTTTTCTTCACGCTGTTTGTTGTAAGGCCCGAAGTGAGCAAGTACCTAAAATAAAAAAATATAGAATCTTATTAATATCTTACGCTTTTTTTTAATATTACACATAGTGGTAAGACAGTGGTAGATTTTGGTTATTCTCGAAAATATCAGTGCCACTATAGATACCGGCAAATGTATTGAAAATAACTTTTATACCACGTGACTTGTGCAGTAATAATTTTATTAATAGGTATATAAAACGACCACTGCGCAGAGTTTGTGTCTGTGGCTTTTATTCCGTTCTAGGTACGTGCTACCTACTATTTATTTTTTATAAAAACTATTAGTTGTTAACGAATTCATACTGAGGGCTCTATGAAAAACTAACGTAAACACTAAAAGATAAACTAGGTACAATCTACAACAGAAATCGCTGCATATAATTAATTTCTTAAATTACGAATAAAACAACTTTATCGTTGAATTACAAAAGTTCAATTTTTAAATATGGCGTAAATTGCTAAATATCATCAACGACAAAATTATATTGACAGTAATAAAAACAATAGTCTTTAAACATGTTTGCAGTATGTTCAAAAGAATTATTATTTGATTTGAAAAAAATCCTTAATTATGTTTTCTTCACTTCTCTATTGATATATTTTCTAACCTTTCCATATAAATGCCATGCTCTTGGTTCAGTTGAATACTATTAATACCCTAGCAAAAAAAATAAAAATCTAAATATCTACCTAAGTAGTGATTTACCTTGCCATTTTCATCGTACAACGTTTGAACTGGCTTGCCCTTCTGATGTTTAAACGTAGTCGGAGACTGGCCACTCCAGCCATCTAATCCTAGAGAGCGCAGGTACAACAACGCCTTCAATCCAGTAATGTAGTCTTCTACCACGGTGAAATCTTGATTCTGAACAGCACTGCAGATCTATTGTTAACATAAGATTTATGGAATCGTTTTCTTTATTTTATCAACAGTAATTTCTTAGAATAACTAGTAAAAAAACTATCAAAACAATAATATAACTAAGCCAGTTAACATGATAAAATGATATGTAAAGCATGGACATATTTAAGAAAAAATATACAAGGGGTCTTAAATAAGAGTCCTTATACGAGGTCTGTCCGGAAAGTTCGTATAAAAGTGTTCTGGAATGCGAGAAAGAGGAGTGGGGAGGCCAGGTTAGGCCATTGTTAGGGACATAAGGACCCCTTCCTTATGTCCCTAACAATGCTTCAGTTCTGGTCTGACCGCCGTGCGGTGCGAACTGGCTTGTCACGCCATCTGTGAAGTTTTTAACGAAACCCCGTCGGCATGGAGCCCGCTTCCGTTGAAGAGCAGCGCGTCGTAATCAAGTTTCTCTCGAAACTCGGCAAGAATGGCCGTGAAAGCAAAGAGTGGAAGACATCCGGGGAACCACGAACAAAAAAATCAAGAAAATCCCGCTCAAATGTCAAGACAATGTTGATTGTTTTTTTCGATGTTCGGGGGATTGTCCATCAAGAATTCGTCCCTCCAGGCCAGACAGTTGATGGAAAATTCTACGTCGATGTGCTCAGACGCCTCAAAGCTCGTGTGGCACGAGTTCGTCCAGAATTGGCGCGAGAGGGGCGTTGGATTCTTCACCACGACAATGCCCCTGCCCACACCTCTCTTGTTGTCCGTGAGTTTTTGAGTAAAAATTCCATTACGGTGACCGAACACCCCCCCTATTCGCCGGATTTGGCCCCGTGTGACTTCTTCTTGTTCCCAAAAACCAAATTGGTACTTCGGGGGCGGCATTTGGGGGACATAAATGAGATAAAAAAAGCTACGACGGGGCAGCTGAGAAACCTACAACCAGAGGACTTTCAAGGAGCCTTCTCACAGTGGAAACGGCGTTGGCACAATTGCATTATGTCACAGGGGGAGTACTTTGAAGGGGATAAAATTGATTTACCTGAATAATTGTAAAATAAAATTTTTAAAAAACTTTTATACGTACTTTCCGGACAAACCTCGTATATGTTATTAATAAGATTTTTTTTTTAATGTTCGTACGTTTCTTCCGGTATAATGTAAAAAATACTGTATCAAATAGTGTTCTGAAGGTCCAATTTAAAATCTCATATAGATTTTTGTCTTGATACGCCATGCATAATTACGTATTTTGAAAATCCATGCATACGAAGTTGTGGTAAAAAACCAAATAGGTAAATGCATTATTAAATTGCCGCTTTAATTGCTAAAAAAACGGCTTAGTATGTATCAATAAAAACTATCAGGGCACCATACAAGTTACAAGGCCAAAAATCAAGAGGTTAAAATACATACCTGGACAACAGGCGCTCCACACATTATAAACTGCAGTGCTGAGTCAGCAGAGTCTATGCCCCCTATACCAAGTATTGGGAAGCCGGGAAGTTTATTGGCAATAGTGGATACGGCACGGAGCCCCATAGGACGGGTCGCGTTGCCGGAAACTCCGCCATAAGTTGTGTGTTTCTCCACTCCTGATAGTGTCAATTATATGGTATCAACAGCAAATTATTAATAAATTAAAACACAAGAAAAGCCAAACAGCGGTTGCCAATCCGCCTGCAAAGCGTGGCAACTACTGGCAAAATCTCTCTAATGGTAATCTGCCATAGGGAATGATCCCGTTCCTTATGGCAGTCTATGTGAGAGGCCTCTGTTCAGCAGTGGGCATATAACGGATGAAATGATGATGATGATGAAAACAACAAAGATTTGAATCTCTAGTGGGATAGTGTGAGACACCTGTTTACTGTTGATGTTGTGGTATACGTAAGTAGGTATATATATCATATAAGAATTCAATTTAGTAGGTGGAGAGGATATTACCAGAAATTAAAGCTAAGAATCGGTCTTCCGACCCATAGAGCCCAGTCAAGTATAATCCGACTAAGCTGTTACCACTTATTAACGTAATGCTCTGAGCAACTACAGTAATTACTACATTTGTATTGTGACAGTTCAACCATTCCCTAGAGTCTACAGAATAGGGTCCTTTAAAAAAGGGCGTATTAAGTTTAAGGGTTGACAACGCGCGCGTGATATCCCTGGTGTTACAGGCGTCCATAGGCCAAAATTCCAAATTAGATTCAAGAGACTTAAAAACATTAGAACTGTTTTAGAGAAGTCTACGTTCAGCAGTGGATAATGAGAGAACAAATAAGGGATAAGATGTTGAAGATGAACTCTTGTGAGTTCTAAAAATCTATAAAATTCCTCATAACCCAGCTTATAAACCGTTCTTTTCTAAAATCGGTTTCGGGTTTCCATAGACTAAGCAATTCTATAAATATTATAAATGTAATTATTTGTTATTCAATCACGGTTTAACGACTGAATGAATTGGAAAGAAATTTTGTGCAAATATATACTCTAAGTAAAAAGCACTGTTTTTTATGCTAATTAGAATGGCAAACAAGCTGGCGGCCCACCTGATGGGAAGCGGTAGCCATCGCCTATAAACATAAGAAGTATCATAGACATAATAGAGAACATCGTTTCGCCCATGATACCCTCCATGCGTTACCATTCCTGAGGACTAAGGTGTGCGTCTGTAGCCTGTAAATACGCTGCCATATCCCTCTCTTCAAACCGAGACACAGTCATGCAAACGTAACTTCTTCACGGTTGAAACATGAAAGAGACAGAGGTACCCAAGCAGACGACTTTTGAAGTCTCCCTCTAGTATGTGTTTAACCAGTAGGTTTAGTTCACGTGGGCAATGCCGCAGAATACAGCTAATAATAATACAGCTAGACATCAATGACTAGAATGATTGTACCTATACTTTCGTAATTCTAGCCATATAGAGATCAAAAAAGTTACTTACCGACCGCTGGCCACGGCGTCGCATCAGGTTTGACACTCATCAACCCTGACACTGTATTAATAGCTGACACGCCGCTTGCTCCACCTTTTAGTCAACGAAGAAGATATAATTAAATATATCAATTGCATAGCATTCTATTAATGTCCCACTATTAGGCACATTTCTACTCATAAAATACTAGTGTATTACCACCACCACCTCTCTGGTTGAATAGGATGGTATGAGATTTCGTATCAGGTTTTAAGTAAACATAACATTCGATATACAAACATTTTGCCGAGAATATTTGAATACGTAGTGACACCTACCACAGTCAGATAGTGGTTTTAAACCTACTGCAGGCACCAATCTCTCACAAAACTGGTCTCACATATTACTGTCTTTTGTAAAGAGAAAAATTTTAAAATATTCATCGGAATTTTCCAAACAATTAGTCAAGAGGTTAAATAGAATTTAAATTGTAATTTAAGTTTTGCTGTCGTATTATTTGAATTTATGACCTCTCTCTGGTTTATATGTCGGGGCACTACCCCGATACTATAATTATTTGCTTTTATATTTATTACTTTTTCATTTTTATTACATCTAATATCTTTTACCTTCATAAGCAGCAACTGCAATGGTGACTATTTCGGTGATGTTAGGTGTAAGCTTCACAAAGAAAGGTATCTTGATAGCTGCCCGCACCCACTGGGAAATGCCTTTCACTAAAACAGGATCCTAGAAAAGACAAGATTTCATTTTAAGATTTAGACATATGCATACGATCTTTATCCCTCAGATTTGTTCTAAATGAATCCTACTATTATAATAAATATTATAAAAATGTTTGTAAACGGATTCGAATGAATATTAGTACACGCCTAACTTATGATAAGTACTTAAAACAAATTCAAGCGAATAAAGCCTTCAGGAATATCTAGTTTTTATATAAACTACGTTTTTTTATTAAATTAACAATACTAACATGACTCATCTGTATATTAAATGTCATTCAAATAAGCGTGATTTAATAACAAACATCACAATATTCATATTTATAATATTAGTAAAATTTACAAAATAAATACATGTTATACTTATCTACCGTTCATATTTATTAGACTATCAATTCGCCCGGTTTGACGACTTATTTGGCGGATTGGCAACCATAGATAGGGTCCCTTGCCTTTCCTTAATCGCTTCTTATGACACCCACGGGAAAGGAAGAAAACTTACTTTGCATTTTTTTTTTGTTTGCTCTTCTTACCCTAACACCATTATGTTTTAGTACTAGTCTCATCAAAATAGAATTTTAGGACTTACTACACTAGTACGCTACCCAAGTGGTTCGATATAGGATTTTATTTCTCTTTTTACATACTAGTACTTCGTTCTCCTTAACAACGTTACAGTTACTTTGGGAGAAAAGGGATTGTTAGTAATGGAGACTGAGAATCCCATTGCTAGCAATATACCCAACCAGGTCGACCTCCTCGCGGTTCCCCCTGGTAACTATCATGGTTAATTCGTGATGAATTTATCATGATGGGCTAACTGGCCTGTTTTTATTCTCATCTATCGTCCATCACTGGTGCTCCGCCAGCGTATCCCATTAGCGCAGGCGGAGTTACCGTTACCATACCATTTTCACCCATAAAAAAAAACGTTACAGTAAAAAAAAGGAATGATGACACATTTTACTACAATTTCTTCATAATCATATATATATTTTTTAAACAACATTACCTGTCCACAAGCTAAGCCCATTCCAGACTCGCCCATTCCGTGGGGACACGACAAGTTGAGTTCGAGGGCATCGGCGCCAGCTGCTTCTGCCTTTTGTGCCAGCTCTGTCCAGTCTTCTTTGTTGTATGAACACATTATTGATGCTATGACTACCTACAATGTAATAATTACATTGATTTATCTATTTATTATAAAAAAGTTTGTCAATCAAGCATGAGGCCCGCCTAATAGTAAGCGGCTACTGTAGTTCATCATTATGACCATTTCAACTGTTAATTAACCGCCAAACACAGTTTCCATAGACACAGGAACATTGGTTATGGCACCAATAATTCTGAGTTAACTGCAACCTGCAACATATTTAAGATTGTCGGTCCATCTAGTGGGTGTCTTATTACAGTACGTTTGACTTTACACAATCACTAATTGATAACGAGTCTTCAACATTCGTTATCGATTATTCGAGCTATATGGCTAAAATTATAAAATTAAATTTTTCCTTAGGTACTTATAATTCATTAATGTTCTATTAATCTTACTTACCTAGATGCCTGTTTGACATTTATAGCTCTTTTTACTATTCCTATCTATAGACTAATTTATCTTTATAACAATATAATTAACACATATAAAATTAAATGTTTTAAATACATACTTTATTGGGGAAGTCCTGTTTCAACTCGGTGATACTCTGACACCAGTAGGCCTCGCATTTCTCGGAGATGAGCTCGATGTTGAGGAACGAGCCCTGGCCAGGGCCATAGTTCTCGCCGGAGGTCACCCCGCGGACGATGCGTGGCGACACATTCGTTACTAGGTCCTGCGACACCGGATAATGATATATAAACTACTTTACTTTGTCCATTCATCTTACTACGAGAAACGCGAAAGTTTGCGAGAATGTATATATATATATAGATGTTTATTACTTTGTCACGTGAAAAATATTGAACGTATTGAATTAAATATTGAATATGTAATTTGGTGCAGTGGTATGTTTTATCAACACTCTGTTCTGTAAAGAAATTACTTTAATCGTAAAAATTTACAATATTGTCCTGCAACATATCTATAATAATAAAGTCGTAAAAAGTCAGATAAATTAACAAACTTATTCGTATTCTTTTAGAGTACCTAGTTCAAAAAATGGCACTGAAAATAGAGTGCATTTATGCAAATTATGCACTGATTTCTAATTATCCAATGACGTTTATAGTCAAACGAGATTCAAGATTTTATCCCTACGATGTAGAGAAATGAAATATTCATTGTTGTTTTTCTCTATGTTCGTAAGGGGTCGCTCCACACTGAATTTTGCAACACGTTGTTTGTGGTCACTACTACATAGAAAAGATTTTTTTCCATAGTTAAACAATTTAATTTTTATAACATTTTCAATAATTACCTTATCTAAACCAAATGTTTTAGTGACTGCAAAGCCCCATCCTTGCTCAAAACCGCGCCGAATCATTGCCGAGCTAGTAGTCGGGGGGGCGCTGGCTAATCCGAACGGATTCTCAAATTTGATGCCGCATACTTCCACAGACAGGTCCACATCGTCGATTGGACAATGAAATTTTGGCAACTCAATCGGTGAATCGAATGGGAGGCCCTGTTAATATTAAATAATTTTTTTTGTATCTACTTTAGTAAACCCTAAATAAAAAACATGTGGAGACGTAAGGACTTAAAAAATAAGCTTCAAAAAATATTTTATGATCCTTTACCTGTAAATAACAGTGCATATACCAGGCAGCAGTCTTGCCATCGTTGACAGATTCCACAGTGGTCTCCGCCACCCCGGCCAGGTCACCGCCGATAAACACGCGAGGGTTACTTGTGCTCTGCATGGTATTATTATCCACTTCAGGGAGGCCCCAACGGTTAAGTTTAACGCCTGACATAGCTTCTTTTACTACAAACATACAAATTTATACACAAGAAAATCAGCAAGAGCTAATGGTAGCTATCCCCCTAAGCCTCGATTATAGATTAAAGGTGAGGTTAAATATAAGCTAAAATATAAATTAAGTCCCTTTACTAACAGTAAAGGGACTATCCACATTGCTAATAAAGTTACAGGTTTACTTCCACGCGCTTTCATTTGGAAGCCAACGTTTGTTTAATCCTATAGAAATTATCACGAATAGTCACCTAATCTATCTTCAATTATCATGTCTAATTAGCAACCGCAGTAAACCAGGAGAAGAGGCGAGGTTACATAACTTTATATAACCATCATCATCTTCCTACCCTTTACAATTATCCTTTGCGGTCGGCATAATATGTTTTTATCCATATTAGAAAAAGATTTGGCTTTTACTTTTACGACCGGCCGTTTGCCTGACGTCAACCCTCTTTACATAATTTTATATATAAAAAAAAATCGCAGTGATAGAAAGTACCATTATCCGACCAAATTAATCTGTGTGACAACAGTAAGACCTATGCGAAATTGGATTCAAATACTACTCATATATGAATCCAATACAACTAGTTAGGAAAATGCGGGCAAATCGAGTGTTACCTTTACCACAATAATGGTGAAACGCCACGGACTACCCCATTAGGAATTACAGTCGAGAGTATATATTTTATTTTCGTTGTAATCAAATATTTCCATTTACAATATTAGGTTAACTTTTAATAAGCAGGATAATTACTAATTACCGTCGCTATCATAAAGTCCGGAGCCAAATGCCGAGATTATGAAGTTAGCTTTTAGCTGCATAACTTGGTCAGGATCCTCTATCCAATCGCCGTTCTCTAGTTGTTCTGTTCGGCACATTTTTAATGCAGCGATCTGTAAATGGATATTTACGTAAATAAATTTATTGTATAAATATTGATAAAATAAGTATTGATAAAAGTGCAGTGTTGAAAGAATTTGTATTTTGCATGGAGTCGATGGATTCAAGTAGCCCATAACAATTCCAAGAGGGGCAGGTAGTCTATGGAGTTGTTTATTTCAGTGATGGAAGATGAATGTTTGAAATTATGTCGATAATTCATAGTTAATTTATATCTTGATATAAATGATACTTAAAACTTGGTTTAATAAAATGAAGGTGGGAGTAAATCCTATCTATTAAATAAAGAACCATCAAAGAGGGCTCATAAATTAAGATACCATATAACATACACATACAAAAAGAAGAATTTTTAGAATACTTCATATAATGGTACAAATGCTAGCAGAAGTAAGATTTATTACACAATCTATAACTTCATGAATTGAATCATACTTACAACACCGTCTTTAATTATTACTTCTTGAGGCGACATGAAAGGCATAAATTCACATTTCTCTTCTTTGGCCAAATCGACCTGCAAATAATATAAAATTCAGGGTCTTAATTTAACGGTGTTAGCAGAATTAAATAACTATCAGTATAATATTATGTAATCCAAATATTTCAGTTATAACTGGTAAGTGGGTAGTCTTTATTGTCAAAATATTGTAGAAAATTTTAAGAAACGAGTGGACCTCTGAAATTTACCAGAGGTTATATATAAATATGAACATTTATCCCCGACTTCGTCTGCGTGACTGGGATAATATGACAATTGATCGAGATAAATTGTCTTTAGGTTATTCTTCATCCTAATTTGTATTATATATGAATACCAAATTTCATCACCTAAAAGCTAAAGCTGCTAAAGCATCATAAATTCACTTTTGCACCTGTTTTTTTTTTTCTGAATGTGTTTGCTGTTGGCCGTGAGTGGCCTTTACAGCTTCACCGGACGCGAATGCAGGGGCGAGTGCTGATGGCACCCCAAGCCCGCGAGAGGGGAGCGACAGAGGTGTCGACTCTTTCTTATGGACTGCGGTGTGTGTGTGCGCCTGAGGGCGCCAGAGTGGCTCGGCCTCGGCTTAGGCCACCGCACTTCGACCCCCGTCGAGGGACGGCGAAGGGTCGGTACGTTTGGGTGGGTGAGATTGCGACGCGGTTGTTATGCGCTCGGGCGCAAACCTGATCGCGCGCGGACCGTGTGTCGCGAGGGTTCTTCGCCCCCGCCGGCGGGGGCGGTGTATGCGATGTGTGGGTGTGTTTGTAGGGACTCTTGCCAAGGATTCCGCGGTGGGGAGGAATTTTGCACCTGTGATCCTATGATACTGATCCTTCAATTACCTATCAAGTTCCTTTTTATAAACAATGCAAATTACTTATGAGTTTTATTTATTAAAAAAAAAAAACATTAAATTAAAAAAAAGAAAACAATTTATTCTGTAGTAAAGGTATACTCACTTCTTCAGGTACAGCCCTAATGTTATTGAAACCTTTCCTAAAGACCACATAGACCCGTCTCGCCCCGCACCTGAGGGCAGATGTGGCGCAGTCGAACGCAGTGTCTCCGGCGCCCAGAACGATCACGTTGCCAAACAATTCGGGTAGAGCTGACTTGCATGCACACATTCCTAAAAAATGTTTTAATAAATAATGCTTATTAAATATGTTTAAAAAAAAGACACTTCAGAGTCTTTTGTTACCAGCCGTTAACCAACTTAAAAAAATGTGACGTTAACTACATTTTTACAATATATGCACCTAAACTGATTTCTTTTTCGATTCTTTTTTATTTAGTAAAATATTAAGACATAATTATTTTTATCATGTCTTAAACTATTCAATTGTATCGATAATTCAAGTTGACACAACGAGATTGAATTTGTTACCATTGCATTCACAATCGATAACAAACTCAAGGTGATTATTGTCTGATCGTGGAACATTTAAAAGTTTTATCAGTTTTAATTTTTTTACACAACATTTCTTTTTATACTATAAATTTATGCTTTATTCCGGAAATTATTCAAACCGCTCCAGTAGTTTACCTGCGAAAATTTGATAGTTGCATGTTCACGTTAATAATTAGGATCTCTAACCTTTTTTGCTGCCTTTAGACACCAAAGGTAAGAAATCTTTGCTAGTGTAGAAACCCATTTCTTGAGTTAGACCTTTGAATATCGGAACGCTGTTGGGCTCTGGTAGACCGATGCCAAGGAATACCGCTGCAGTACCATTGTTTAGTAAACTCTGAAAGAATATGAGAGAATAAGAAAGAATAATGTTGGAGACCCTGATATTGATATGTAGAGCAATAATAAACGGAAACAGAAGCCTGTATATACAGCGGTCGGCTGTCTTAGGTGGATTATGACCATGAATATTTACTGCTTACAGTTGATTTTGTAATATTTTATTGCACTCATAAAGAAAAATAAGCAAAAAATAAAGCTGGTTTTTCGGAGTAAATGAACGAACTGACGTAAAAATAAGGCTATCTTGAAGTTGTAATAAACTAATACAAAAGTAATATTATTAGGGACAATTTGTCGCGGATTCTGATCTATGAAGGTGGTTCGGAAGCATAGAATAGCAAGAATTTATAATAATTATAAGAACGACTTATATACCGTACGATTAAATAAAAAAAATCTGCCACTACCTCTCGGTAGTCACATAGGATTCCTCTTACATGTTATCAGTCGTACAGACTATAAAAAGAGGAGGTACATGAAGGTTTAGCTCTAGAATTTTTCTTAAATGAGTGTCTAAGGTGATGTGAAATACGGAAAACAAATAAGCGTTAAAAAGAAATAAGCAGAAGACAGTAACTCACATCGACGGTGATATCCTTTGTAGATAGTTTCCGGCCTGTCACAAATTTTACACCTAAATTTTTGACCAGGTTTACTTCGAATTGCACCACATCGAATGGGAGACGATATTGCGGTATTTCCGATAAACTGCAACAATATATTCAGAGTTATTTTATAATAGACGGAGACCAGACCAGTCTCCAGACGAAGAGGATTGCTTTTTTAATGGATGATAATGGAATAGTTACCCCGCCCGCGCTATCGGCATACACTGGTGGGGCATCAGTGAGGGATGATAAGTGATGAAGCAGGTCAGTTAGTCCATCGTATCAAATTCACTAATGAATCAATCACAATGGTTTCAAGGGAAACCGCGAGGAGGTCGGCCTGATAGAGCATATTGCTAGTAATAGAGTTGCTAATCTAAACCTTAAGGAGGGGATTGTTAGTAAAAGGAAGTAAGGGCCGAGCAATAAACTTATATTTGGTCTTGAATCACTTAAGTATGTACATCTAGACCACTGTTACCTCAACCCCTCATACATATATTTCAATGGACTGAATAAAAGGAGCTAATAGGGTTTTTAGTGGATTGCCTACTAAAAACCCTTTTATAATCCGAAACGTGTAGCCGCAAATTCCACATACCTAAGTCGTGTAGGTACGAGATGGGTAAAGGTTACATCGTCATGCGTCTTTTTCAATATTCGATTCAAATGTTTTTGAAACGAAAATCATGTGAATCTATTGAACAAATATTTATTTATTAAAAACATTGTAGGTAAGTAACAGCTGTCGACTGTATCCAGTATCCAGTTATCTAATCAGGTTTTAATATCAGATTGATGTTTTTATATTATTATTATTTTTATTATATCAGTTAACTGTCCACTGCTGAATATAACCCTCCTCCATAAGGGAGGTTTTGCTAGTAGTTGCCATGCTTGGCGAGCGTATTGACAACCGCAGTTAGACTTTGGCGATGTTTTAAAAGGGACGCTGCTTCCTATCCCTCGGCAATTAAGTTCCCTTAGTCATCTGTTACGACATCCATGAGAAAGAAAGAGATGGTTTTTTCTATGCCGGCATCACACTGCTAAATTTTTTTACATGCACTTATCGATTTGCAGAAGTTAAGTCTTTATTTCTAATTAAATAAGGTATTAGATAATAAATAAATTACTGAAATCTTCTTAAGTTATATTATGTTTATTTAGCCACAGAATATACTACTGTATTTTTTTTATATTCACATTTAATAAATTTGGGAATAAGCTTACTCGCTTCTTAATCGCAATGTGGTTCCAGCGTAGAATGAGCCATCACTTTCTTTCCCATGAGTGTCACAAGAGGCAACTAAGAAGAACTCAATGGTCGAGGGATTAAACATCACCAAATTATAATTGCGGTTGCCAACCCACCTGCCAAACACGACAACCACTGCCAAAATCCTTATGGGGGTTTATGTTCAGCGATGGACAGTTAACGGGTGATATGATGATGATGATGATTATCATTATTCTTAATGATATCCATGCTTGAACAATACTTAATTGTCACGCTTTCTTTAAAGTATACCTACTTGAACATACCGACTTTAGGACTACCTTTAGACTAAGCGTGTTTTATCGAAAAATTTACTGGAATGATCAAATAGTACCTTAATCCGCCGAGGTATTTCTCCTTTTCATAAATGGTAATGTCTTTATATCCAAGCCTGGCCAAGAAGCAAGCACAGCTTATGCTGGCGGGGCCGCCTCCTATTAACGCTATTTTCTGGTCTCCGCCTTTTGGTAATGGCTTCGTGTTAGGATCCAAAGTTTGCGGGATTCCCATCTTCATGAATGTCTGTAAAAGACTTGTTTAGTAACAAGAGCCATATATAAGCTATATTTTGCCAATGACTTGAGAATGGGGGTATATATTGATGCGATAAATAGCGGCTGGTGTTAGCCGCAGAAGTCGCTGATGTAAAATGCAGTTAAGTTCTGTTATTGGGAAAGTATAGCTTAGATTGTTTTAAAAAATAATGAGGCGAAACTGAAATGAAGTTAAAAATTACTAAAACACTAAAAAGAAATGTTTTGTGTAGATTATAAGGTAACTCAACGTTACCTAAAAGGCTAAACATTACGATCCCCATCAAGAAATAAATGCCTTCCAATTCTTTTCAAATTATTCGACTTGGAAATTCAAACTTATTAGAATCCTTCAACTCCTTGAAGAAATACCGGTATTCTTGATACAAAAAAACTAACTTCGTACTAATATAACCTATGATGATGATAATACTTACTTCAACAGCAAAATGTTGTAGTCCACCAATATTGATAGCTCCCTCTTCGCTGGCATGAAGGTTGCAGCCTCCGACACAGAGGTCGCTAGTGGGACACACCATACCGCAAGTGAGGCCCAGGGGATTATCCGATAAAATGGCCTTTGCTGCTCCATAGTAATTCTGTTAAAATAATTTTTTTTTTAAAGTCAAAATAAAGTCACTGTTTGCGTCTGTCTGATTCCTCGCTTACTTCTCCTGAAACACGCAACGGGTTTTGATATACACAGGTATCATTGCCTTCTAAATTTTTTTACCTAAGATATGTATTATATGCACAAATTACATTTCTGTGAAGCTGGAGCAATTTGTTAATCATCATCATATTAGCTGTTAATTGTCCACTGCTGAACATGGGTCTTCACTTATTGGGGGTTTTGCCAATAGTTGTCATGCTTGGCAGGTGGATCTGCAATCGCATTTGGCATTAGTTATATTTAAAGAGAGATGCTGCTGCCCATGCCTCTACCTTGAAGTTCCCTTAGTCGCCTCTTACGACACCCAAGGAATAGAAAGGGTGGCCTGTTCTATGCCGGGACCACACGACGCTATAATTTACCTAAATAAAAATATATTAGGTACATCCTACTTTTCTATGTCCAAGCAGATTATGTGTTAACTATCATTGCCTTTACATCTGGATGTTTTTTTTAAGGGCTTTTACCTTCTTCAGGTATATCAGTCCTATTGTACCCTGAACTGATTTCTCAAACAAAACTTTATCTACTTTCCCTAGACGCGGAAAGAGAAGAATTAATGGGCATCAATAATTTACAGAGATGTTCAAAAATTTCTGTGACCCACTTAAGCTTTAACAACTTGTAGTAATTTCTTGAAGTGAACTTCAATAAAACACGATGACTTCATTCTGAAAAGATAATTCGGAAAAGATACTGAAAAGAGTAGGTGCCGTTCCGTTGTAACATTAATGGTCGACTTGAAACCCCACCTATTTCAATCAGCAGTTGTGTTTACATGGTTGTGTTTCGGTTTGAAGGATGGGATATAGCAGTGAATTTACAAGGTACAGAAGTATAACGCCCTAGTCCTCAGGAATGCTAACGCATTACTTTTTAACGAAACAGTATACTCTGTTATATCGTTGGTACTTTTCATGTTTATAAACAATGGTTACCACTTGCCATTAGGTAAGCCGTCAGCTTGTTTGCCATTGTAAGTTGCATAAAATTATCCAATTATTAGGCTATGATTTTCATGTGTTGTCTCTGTAGGTACCTTGTTGGCGATGCTAGTAATAAAGCTCTTGACATCGATCTGCGTGGGGCATGACTTCTGGCACGGAGCATCAGCACACTTGAGGCATCTCGCCGCCTCCTTCAAAGCACCTCGTTCCGACAACGTCGTGTGTTTTATATCGTCAAAATTATTTACTAAAGTTGGACATGTCTGTAAAAGAAAATGTAATATTTCAAATCACATCAGTATAATTTCGCTGACATTTGACATTTTAAAATGTTGATATTAGAATCTTATTATTTTCTCTCTCTCTCTCTTTCTCTCTCTCTCTCTCTCTCTGTGTGTGTGTGTGTGTGTTTTATTGTATTTTTATTGTTCAATCAGGGAGTAAATTCAAACAGTAAAATAATTTACAAGAGCGTTATGCTACATTTTTTATGTACCTGAATTCTTAACAAATTAATCAACAATGTCAGTCTACATATGATGATATTTGAGGACAGTCTTTGCAGGAATGTTTGGTTAAAGATAGTTTGATTATTTACTTTATTAGATTTTAGTGTCACGTGGCAGAAGATAATGCAATTATCGAATTGATTTTGTACCTTATCATTATTAACTAGAATACTTAGTTTAACTTATTTAGGTACTGATAACGTACATCTAATCTAGGTGTTTTGATAGTTCCTAGATTTGTGCAACATTGAAATAAGCTAAGTTACTACTATTAAAAATATAATAGATATGTTATTATATTATTACATAATTACATAATATTTCAAATGATAAGTGTACCAATTATGTCTGCACATTGGTACAGTTATACTATATACGTAACTATAAGACAATAAAATTATACACAAAGCTAAATAAAATCCTTGTCAGACAATTCATTTGGTCGCAATTTATTAATTAAGAAACCAAATAGTTACAGTTAAGTAAAAATAAAATATAGAAAAAATAAATTGTATGTTTAAGTGTTTATTAAAAAAACACTTCTAAAAATAAACTGATATCCTCTTATTTTGGAGAAAGATATTTGGGACTTTTGTGCAAATAGAAGGAGATTCTTACTTAGGTTGTATTTTTTTTATGTTTGTTACCTGATTTGAAAAATTTTATTTTTTATCTGTAAGGATAGAGTTACCGATTCGTCCCATAAAAATGTTATCATTATCGGTTCACTAGTTAAGTTTTTAAATCAAAATTACTGGTTTTATTACAACTAATGTAGTTTTTTTTTTTTATGTGGAACACAATCTTAATTATACTTACAGTACACTTTCTGTCAGCATTTCTCTTCCAATGTTGCTTGTTCTTTTTCGTTTGCGCAGACGGCAGCACGTTCGAATATTGTTTCACTGTCGGATTTAATCTTAGCAGATTCTGTAAAAGTAATTTATAGTAACGATAACTAAATAATAACTTTTAAACATAACCGCTGTATTAAATTAAGTTTAAAAAATCTTTTAGTAAATAATTTTAAATTAAATGAATAGTTAATAATATAAGAAAATTCTCTTAGTATGAGTATTTTTTCAGGATTTTGTAGTTTAGATGCCTATAGTAGCCGTATGGTCGGTCTCGGCTTAGAATGGGCCACCCCTTCTTTTCTCGTGGGTGTCGTAAGCGCAATTTAGGAGAACTTAATGGTTAAAGAATGGAAGTAATGTTCCTCATAATATGTCACCAAAGCCTAACTGCGGTTGTCAACCCGCCTGCCAAGCGTGACAACTACTGGTTACCCCCCCCCCCCTTATGGAGACCTATATTCAGTAGTGAACAGTTAAAGATCATGATGATGATGATGATTATACCTATAATAGTGGTAAATGACACTACTAACTTCATGGCAATAATGGTAGATACTCTTTACAAATTAATTTTGTTTATTTATTTTATTTGTATCACACTAATACTACTTAACTGTACAATAAAGTGTTACAAACAAATAACTAATAATATATAAAGAAATATGACAGTGGAAAGCAAATGTACAAAGGCGAGATTAACTCTGCAAGAGTTCTCTTCCAGCAGACATCTGTATGATACAATAATTTTACTTGGAGACCAGCAGTAGTATTCCCGAACCGATACGACAACATAACCTTCAAGAAAAGAGCATATTCCTTTTTAAAAGGCCGGCAGCACACCTGCAATGCCGTAGGTGTTGTGGGTGACCATGGGCGGCGGTAGTCACTTACCATCAGGTGAGCCGCATGCTCGTTTGCCCCCTGTGTTGTAAAAAAAAAACCCAGTGTTCCAGAACTACAAACTGTACAGCCAACATGATAGATTGATCTAGAAATACCTCAGTTTTGGGGCATTAGGTAACTCTATATTGGGATTACGAGTACATGAATTAATTAATTATTAATACATTTAATTTTGCGACTAGATAATTTTCAAACCATCTTATTACGTTGTCAAAAGAATACATTAAACAGGACTTATTATGTTTGTCTTCAAATTTGGTATATACATATTAAACAAATTCGATATGACCGCATACCATTATTTGTTCATACTCAGAAATAACAACGCTAAGAGTAAACAAACAACGCAAGAATAAAAAGAATTTTTATGTTAATTAATTGCCTAATCAATTAAAACAAGATTACCTAAACTAGGTACCTATATACGAACATCTATATAAATATTATTTGTAATGAGTTTCATAATATTTCTAAAGGCATTTTACAAAAGGATTTTTTTTTTATGGGTGATAATGGTATGGTAACCCCACCTGCGCTAACAGGATACGTTGGTGGAACACCAGTGAAGGGTGATAGATGAGAATGAAAACAGGTCAGTTAGCCAATCATGATGAATTCATCAGGAATTAACCATGATAGTTTCCAGGGGGAACCGCGAGGAGGTCGACCTGGTTGGGTATATTGCTAACAATGGGATTCTCAGTCTCCATTACTAACAATCCCTTTCCCCCCTTTACAAAAGGAGTTGTTATCTAAAATCGGTTCAGAACTGGCGCCAATTCTGATTCATAATATAGACAAAACTTAAAAGAAACCTCCCTATTAGGTCAGTTAGCCTATCGTGACGAATTCAACAAGAATTTTTCACGATGGTTTTCAGGGAGAACCACGTGGAGGTTGATCTAATAAAGCATATTTGCTAGCAATGGAGCTGTAATACTCCATTGCTAACAATCCCTTTCCTACCCTGTTAACGAGGACTAGAAATGCTCATGCTAGCAACATATCCTGTCAGGTGGGTCAACACGCGATCCCTCCTCAAAACCAGCACGTCACGATGGGGCAACAGACCCGCTTTCATCCTCACCTATAAATCCTTACTGGTATTCTGCCACCGTATACCGATACCGCAGGCACTGTTACCATGCCATTATCATCCATTAAAGTATAATTTTGGCCTTATACAGATAATATTGAATGTTAAGATAGGGAAGGGAATACCAAATAGCATATGACATTGATACTGATTACACACAAAAGAAAAATTGGATGATTTCGATTAAGAATGTTTAGGTAATATATGTGTACTCACCTCAATATCAGGGAGCTCCTTGCTCAAAAGTTTTGCCATTTTAAAATAAGAATATATTATCGATTGTCTATTTTTGCGTTAGTATTTTTAATGCTTTGTTTATAGATAAACGATGTGCGCAGACGCAGTGGACTGCTCACTGGCAGTGCGGCACTCACGACTGACAAAGAGTGACGAGCTAGTTACTAATAAACGCGAATACAATCGCAAACCGATCGTGTTTTTCTTGAGTTGCTGTTATCTCGTATGTCGTAAGACCAGTTATTATTGACTTTATACATTGTTGACCGTTTTATCAAATAGAATTAATTACAAAAGCGCCACGCTATCATCTCGAGTCATCACAATCTAGTGAGTAATCATTTGACCTATTTTTTTTACTAAATCTGATTTTTCTAAGCTACTCATATATTTTTGATGATATATTTAAATACTAGCGATCCGACCCGGCTTCGCAGGAGTAGTCAGAATTTTCGAAAATCAATACATATAATAAAAAAAAGTTTCAGTCGATTCAACTGATCGGTTATTTTATAGCATTTTGTATGTGATTCTTTAGATTAATATAACTTTTTTATTCATGAACCGATTGAAATAAAATAAACACTACATAAATGTTAAATGGAGCAAACCGCAACGCATTAGTGAAAACCGCATTCAACGCCAATCAGCTACGCCGTTTTTGAGATTAGCGTGCACAAGCGTACAGACAAACAGACAAAAATTCTAAAAATAATTGTTTCGAGTCCTATTTCGTTTATAAAGCGTTATATAATCGTTTTTCTTATATATCTTCCATGTACAGACAGCGACCAGTTACGATTTAATTATATGTTTTGATTGATTTGACAAAAGAGGTACATTAATTATAAAACCAGCGAAAGAATTGTCATAAATTAAACTGTGCCGTCCAGGACACGCATGCTTCTTAGGCCAGAAATTCCATTAGCGTTAAAATATACTCAAATATGTCATTTATAATGTTGACGACCCTGGTAGTGTAGCGGGTGAAACACCCCCAAGATAATTATGAAGGTCGTGACTTCGAGTCGCGTACAATAAATACATTTATATTTATGAATATTTGTCTTATTATTTATTTTATTTATCTGTTTGTTTCGGTTTAGATCTGGTCTTCTGTTGATAATGCGTATTTAAGTTGTTTAGTACTCAAAATAAGCTTTGCTCAGAATACTACTATATGGCGTTATACAGGTAAAAATAATATTGATTGTATATAACTTAAAAAGGCGACAAGCTGACGGCCCACCTGATGGAAAGTGGTAACCGTCGTATAGACGACGGTACTACGGACTGTAGACATGAGCAGTACCGTGGACATAACAGAGCATAATGTGTCGCCCATGATACACTTTATGCGTTGCATTTATAATTATTTAATATATATATCTATTCGCCGTGTGTTTCTCGCCATAGAATGGGCCACCCCTCCCTTTCCCAGCGGTGTCGTAAAAGGCGACTGAAGGCGACGGATGGGCAGCAGCGTCCCTTTTAAAACATCTTTAAAAGGCTAACTGCGATTGCCAACCCGCCTGCAACTACTGGTAAAACTTTCCTTATGGGGAAGGTTTATGTCCAGCAGTCGACAGTTAACGGCTGAAATTATATATATATATATATATATATATATATATATATATATATATATATATATATATATATATATACACAAGGGCATTTATTTATGAATCTTAGATTATGTGAACGAACATTTGTAAATTGACTCGAGTTTAGGCGTTCTGGACTGTGCCTCCAGATACGTAATACATTATACTAAGTCTATGCTCCAGATAGTCACTGTTTTGTTTCTCCTACCTTAAAGATCAACCAATTGGTTGTTGCTTTTCATTCTATCGAGCCAAAAGAATTGAAATCCTACGTTTTACCAATAAGTATACAAAATGTACATTTGACATTTTGTAGTCCAACCGCTATTACAGTATGTATGGTATTTAGACTTAAACACTATTATTATTATAGGATATTCACTATAGATTCAGAATAAATATCTACGCTCACTTATGTACGATCTTTTTCTAATAAGGTAGAATACTTCGCACGCCACTGTGTCGTCGCCACACAAACGTCAGCTGTTCGCAATTTGTTTATTCTAGACATACCAAAACTATAGCTTTGGCCTTTTTCTTTTGATGAACGCAGAAATTTTACTAAGATAGAAATAATTAAATGTAATAAAAATGCAAATTAACTGACACAGCGTTGACGTTCATGAGTAGTTGAATTGAATATATAGAAAGAGGAAGACTCTACAAAAGTTGAATGCTTGGGTACTTCTGTCACATTCGTGTTTCAACCGTGAAGCAGTTGTGTTTGCATGGCTGTGTTTGAAGGATATGGCGTAAATTTACTAGGTACAGAGGAATAACACCTGAGTCCTCAGGAATGGCAACACATGGGGGGTATCATGGGCGAAATAGTGTGCTCTGTTATGTCCATGGTACTGCTCATGTCTATAGGCGACGGTTACCGCTTTCCATCAGGTGGGCCGTCAGCTTGTTTGCCATTCTAAGTTGTATAAAAAAAACAATATATATCTCTGTAAAGAATATATATCTCTGTAAAGAATATATATCTCTGTTAGAAAATATAATCTTAAATGGAAACTTTATATTATCCCAATAATAAAAATTACTGTATTTATTATTTTATTTTTTACGTATTTTATAATCGGTGCCATAAAGTGTAAAATAAATAAATAATTCACGTGAGTGAAGGCGTGGGATACAAGTAATTGGAGAATAAATTAAAAACTCACATTTGAACAGTTAATATAAATATAATTTGAATTATTCAGAGGCTTTACAATATTTGGAAGAATTACCGACAGCGTTATACTTATCTATCGATTGCATTTTAATACGACACAAGTTCCTTATCCAATTTCATTTGTATAAAAATAATATTATACAAGCAATTTACGGATTAAATACGGATAACAGTGGACATTAAAATAGGCGGGATAATTAAAAAAATACCGCATCGTTTTAGTTAGAGCTCTTCTGTATACATTTCAATTTTTAATATACTGCTTTTAAAATTTCACATCCATATTTTATATTCATATAATTATTATGTACGTAATAAATGCCTAAGGGTTTCAAGTATTTAGTTAAAAATCTGATTATCCCACTTTTGTATTATATAACAAATTACAGCAGAAGCACTCAGATCTAAACAGGATGCTAGCATATTTTTATATATGAATACTATGTTTTAGCATATATGGTTATGTAGTGAACACCGATAGATACAATGCGTCAGTATATATGGCAGAAATTATTACAAAACGAGGCTAATGTCACTCACTCGCTAACAACGACATGGTACAATGTCATCTTCATATGAGTTATGAGTCACAAAGCTCATATTACCCAATCAATGCAGTGATACAGCTGTACAGTGATTCACTGTTATACTTCTTATAGTATGTATTCTTGAGACAAAGTCTAAGTATGTGCCTCTGATTGATAGCATTTTAGAATCTGTCCTGAGACAAATCTGCATTTAAAAAAAAACCTTACATTTACAATAATTGTCGCCTTCATTAACAGATCAGATTAGACGTTCCATTCTATCAAATGTACTAAGAGAATTATTATACACAATCTTTTATTTAGCATAAAATAATTGTGACATAATTTCAAACTACATTAGAGTTCATCCGATTTTGCTTCTTACAACCAAGTCGTAGAGTAATATTTTAACTGACAGTTTTAATAATTGATGTACTACAGATTAACCTTGGTATATCTTCCCGACTTCTAAACTCGTATATATAATTTATTGACAACGTATGTCAATAAATTATAATCGTAAAGCAATAAAATAATAAATTATTTATTCATCGTAATTACAATTATCTCTGTTAATAATGAATTCGATTCTATGCAGATTTAACCATTTACAGATTAAGTGTGTAAAACATGTTCATTGTTAGCTCGTGTGAATTCAAATTCAATATATACTTACAATAAAATGTAGTTACCAATTCTTACATTAGATTACATACGAGAAAAAGAAACAATCGAATACATAAAAGTATTATAATTTTTTTAACAATTTTCAACTTATATAAAAATGCACAGTCAAAGCCCCCTACAATGGTTTCAGTTATATAAAAAATGCGTCGCCAAAGATAATGGCGCATTAGATTATACACTTTCAGTTAATACTAAATCATCGTTATTTACATTCTGATTCTTCTAAATATTTGCATCTGAACAATACATACATTAAAATGTTATCTCATAAGTTGTATGCTTTGTGCAATTGTTGGTGCTTTCATTGATAGATCATAGATAAAGTATAGAAGAACATAGTTTTACCTACAGAGTAAAAAATTGTGTCCATGGCATCATAATTGTCAGGTCTACAGTCAGGAAGTTTAAAAGCAAATGGAGATAACACGGTAAACACGAAATTGAAGCCAACAAATTCTATCTCGTTTTCAAACTGTAGTGAAAGAGATAAAAAAAAACGCGTCAGCGTATGGTCCATTTACAACACTAGTGACGTTTGTATTAACTGTCAAAACTAAAACAATTTAACAATTTCATAGACTTTTGATAAAAATTTCAAATGTGCTCTCATAGCAAACAAATGTATGTAAATATTAACCTTGCAATAAATATCCTATAGAACTGTCACTGAAATTTAATAATTTGATGATAGAAACTTCAAAATCAAAATAGTGATTAGTTTTCGTGCAACTTATTGTATGATTAACGTTTTAGGGTAAACGAAAACCAATTTTAAAATAATCGATAAGAGACATCAATAAATAGTTGAAATAAGTTTCAAAATGGACAGACAACAGACAAACGCTGTTTTATACGCTGTGGTAAAACGCTCTTAATCATGGCTTCAAACATATTGGTATTGTGAATTCCGTTTGATTTGAAGCTTCTCGAGAACACTACTGACTACACGCGTGTCGGAACATGAAGCAAGCAGTAACAATTGCACACCTTAAACGAAAACTTATGTGTACTATTTCACCTTAGTTTAAACATATATTTAGGAGTGGATTTAGACTGTAATTAACTTGATGCCATTTATTATATTAAGAAACGGTGTATTACAAAGTTAAAAGCATTAGTAAAATAGAAAGAAACCGAAAAGCTTAGAGGCCGCCCAGTCACGGCAGTCAATTAAAGCCTAAATCCGTTATCACATTTTCAGCGAAAAATGCCATCTCCCATGAATACTAAAAACTACATTCCAGAATCATAAAATTTATTTATGTATGAATTAGTTTTTTTTTTTTTTAATATTCTTATCGTAATAATTAGAAGCTTGACGCCGTATTGTATCTTTATTACTTAACCCATTTATTAAAGTAACTAACACGTTATGGTCCCGGAATGTAGTGTTAGTTACAAAATCGAGTCTAAACGAACGAATAGCGTCGTATGCCGTCCGTATGGACTCGATTAACGAGTAATGCTAGAATTGTGCGATACACAGTACACCGTTCATCAATACAATGCACTTTTAATTTATTGGCGATTAATATATCGATTACATTTTTCAACTAGACGGTGTAAATTACGACTAATAAGAACGGTCACTTATGTTTTTAATCACCGTCTCATTAAAAAGTAATCGATAAAACTCCAAGCGAAGCATATAGCTGCATCTGTGGGTAGTACTAAATACCGTATTGACACGATCAGAGTACATCACTAGCTTGGTATATACAAACTATTTGAATAATCGAAATCATATTCGAGCAGTCTGGGTTATGGCGTTCTGATCTAATTCTACTCAGATTGCGTTAACTCGAAAATTTTAACAAATCAAGTGTTTATAACAGATTTACTAGTTTCTTGTGTTCATTACTATTCGTGTGAACTCGTGCGAGTTTACTGGGTCCGAGTATACTCTGATCGTGTCAATACGGCATAACCATAGACTACGCAGTTTGTGCAATCGTTTATCTGTAGCCAAATCGATTTTTATACAGAACTATCGATTAGGAATCGATTTAATTGCCGATGCGCATCGTCCCTTACAGCTTAACTAGTTCCATCGACGATATGTATCTCTAATGTATTGGCCATTCATACACGCAGGCTTACATATCGAATATGCGGTATTTAAAACTAATGTTCTATCAAAGCTGAGGACCTGTATACCGAAGGTATTTATAATCGATTAAGAAAAATAAAACGATTTATGTTGGGATCACACCTGAATCCATTGTAACGAGAAATATCGTGCCTAAGGTTGGTATATTTTATCGTTAGTTATTATACTTTACTAATAAGAGGAGGCTAGATAATTTAGATATTTATTTAGATTTGAAAGCCTTGACGAATTTTTTTTTTTAAATGATGCCCTACAACTATTCATTTTAGAATATTTTACGTTTATAATAGTATAATCCATTGGAAGTGAAGTCAATCTAAATAAACAACGCAAGTCCGATAGTACATAGTTGAAAGATTATATATATACTTTATTGCATTTGTAAATTACATTGTTTCGTATTGTTTCTGACAGAGATCTCTTCCAGTCAACTCAATAATAATAATAATAATTTTTACATTAACAATTTATTAATTATTGTTAAATATTATGTAATAATATCTATGCATCCCATGATTGTAATACAGAGCATACTACAAATTTTACAACATCATATTTATAACTGTACCTCTGTTATGTAAATAAATAAATAATTAATAACGCGCCAAAACCTCTAATGTACAAGCACAAGAACAATAACTGACGTGAATTCATATTTTCGTATGACTAAGCGAACCTTCCTTACAACAGACGCGAGTGTGGTTCTAACATAAAATTTTTGATGTTTCTCATAATAAAAAAAAAAAATACTGCAGAAGTATTTATAAATGCTGTCACAACATTTCAAACATCGACAACACAAGACGCCTCAGCCTTGACGGAAGCCCAAGCAGTATTAACCAATCGATAATCGATTCAAATTGTGGAAACATCGAATGGACCTATACCGGTTGCTTACATTGACCCATTAATATGAACACGAATCAAATAAATGGCCCTTAACAAATACTGTACTTATCCGACACCTACACATGAAATACAACAATGGGAAACAAAAATAAGTAATAATAAATCGAAAAATATAATCTCTGTCTAACACAAATTTCAACAATTCCATATTAATCACCAATATTAAGATAAACAGAAGAAAAAGAACAATTTGTAGTGAATGTAACAGTTTATTTTCAGCAACAATGTAGGAATGTAACTTTTATTTGTATGAACTTATCGCGAGGACAAAGCGTTTAAATTAAAACAGGATCCTGATTGTTCACAATACCCCTATTAAGATATGATGCGTATTTGAAAATATTCGGCATACTTCAACAAGCAAATTTCTAATCGCTCGCAGATGAGAAACTAAGAGATATTCACAGTATAATAGTAAATCAAATATGTATAAAGAAAATTAGAATATTCAGAAATAATAGATTATATCAACTTCTTTCCTTCGATGATTACGACCAGAACACCAAAATAAAAGTCGCAAAACATATGTTTACTATACGTATTTTGGTGGTGAATTCCGTTTCCAATCATCGTAGAAAATTAAGCGTCTCTATAGAATAGTTTTGGCTTTTATTATATCGTGACGGTAAACTCGTATGATACTGAAATAATAAGGTGATATTGTAAAAAATAAAGAGCATTATATGCGTGCATAAAGTATTTATGTCACTGAAAATGTTTTCGCATCATACCTTTAACGGTACTGTAACATAAGGTTTTTAATATGAACCGCGCGCGACGTAACGTTATTGCCTACTTTCAATATTAAAAAACGACAAGTGCCATAGACTCAGTCAGTGCCCCATAAAATTCATTCGGATTATATAAAAGCGATTACATTACGGACTCCACTCACACCAACCCACGTTACAATTAATAATATGTATTAAACAGTAAAAATTAACGTCTAAGTATGCATTTATTGCAGTCCATTTGTTTAGCACACTGTTGTGTCCAACTGCAAGGTGGAGACGGTTCTTTTGGTGCGCTATGTTTAAAAGCTATGCTGTTTACACTGGCGTCGACGTTGGCTACATGATTCTGAAAAGAAAATATTGCATTTTATTTAATTTGGGCACTGATAAGGCATTCTCAATTTGTAATAGTAACAAAATTACAAGATATAATACAAAAATAAATAGATAAATTACAAGAGTTAGACCATAGTTCTCAGGGATAGCAACGCATGAGGAATGCTATGTATCCTACTGAACATAAGCTTCTCCTTAAAAGGGGATTTGCCAATAGTTGCCACGCTTGGCACGCGGATTGACAACCGCAGTTAGGCTTTGGAAATGTTTTCATCCCATCATGATGGTCCTCGCATAGAATAGGCCACCCCTTCCTGTCTCGTGAGTAAAGTAAAGTGTGTGTCGTAAGAGGCGACTAAAGGAACTTAATGCTCGAGGGAAGGGCATCAACGTCTCTTTTAAAACATCACCAAAGCCTAATTGCGGTTGCCAATCCGCCTGCCAAGCGTAGTTACTACTGGTACGTTAAGCGTAGTACTAAAATTCCACCAATAAAAAAATGCCATAATGAATGGTCCCGGTTACTTATGGTAGTCTTAGAGGCTTATGTCTACCTATGAACAGATAACGGCTGATATGATGACGATGATGATGAAAAATATTGCATTATATTACTAGAATACAATTTGTACTGGCGGCTTTGTGTGGTCAGTGTATCTATTAACAATTGTATTAAAAATGAACTATTGATTTTGTTAATTCTATGTACACAGAATACATATTGCACTTTCACACGGTACACATGTTTCACTTTCCCACATAATGATAAAAAATCGATTACATCACTCGTATGTTATATACTGTTTGTTTTTCATCATTTAGCAAGGTAATCTATGTTATTTCTCGATGTCAACAGTGAGTTTATCTATCTCAGGGATACCTAAAACTTAAAACTAAGACAACCTTGGGGTCGCCATATACCAAAACTGATATTGGGGGTCGACAAGGACTAAAATCGACCCCTATTAATTAATTAACACAAGTTTTTATTTTAAATTTTCAAATACATATAATACATATACATGCATTTTATTGTGGTAAAATGTCTCAAATTAAAAAAAATAAAATAAAAAAAATAATCGCCCATGAGCCACGAATATAAATAAGTAATATCCTTACTAATAATAATAAGGTCTCCCTTAACTGCTCAAGCAATTGTCATGAAAATTGGTGTACATTGTAGTATTTACTACGAAGAAGGATATAGGTTACTTTTATCTCGGTCAGTCAATATGTTCCAGTCACAGAGACGAAGCCGCAGGTAAAAATTAGTAATAACATATCACATACCATGTAACGTGACTTCAGCGGCGAAATTACAGAATACTACACTTCCGACTTCGCGACTTGATCGGCTGCGAGGGGCACAGGACGGCGCGGATCGCCTCGTCGAACACCGTCTTCAGGCCCTTCTGCGTCAGGGCCGAGCACTCCAGGTACTTCACCGCTGTGATCTCCTTCGCCATGCCAAGACCCTGAATCGGAGGGCATATACTCATTAAGATCGAGAGGAAGAAGATTGTTAATGATTGGGCCAGTCGTCCCTTATATACATGGTTGGAGTGAAAGGGATTGTTAGTAATGGGATCTAACAATTTCATTTCTAGCAATATACCTCCGTGTGGTCTCCCCTAGAAGCCATCATGGTTAATTCCTGATGAATTCGTGATTCGTCGTCACAATGGGCTGTTTTCTGCTTTCATCCTTTCTTTTCACCCCTAATTGGACCCTGCTAGCATGTGTATAGGCAGGGTTTGGTTCTTCCCAGAATCATGAATAATTCTTGATGAATTCATTACAATGGGCCAGCTAACTTGACTTCGCCTTTACCTATTATCTCTTACTGGTAGTCCACCAGCGTAACTGTTGCCTATCGACATGAATAGATATCACAAAATACATTGTGACCGCCCTTAGTAACTAGATATAATGATTTGATAACCCTGTAATTGGAGCATTAAATGTGATAAGTATTATATATCTAAAATTGAAACATGCAACTACAAATTTTCTTTAAAATAAAAGTATTGAAAACTGCCTTACAACATTCAACACGAGAGGTACAAAACCTACGAAATTATAAAACAGCTATTCAGCAGGGATTACACTGGTAATAGTCTAATACTAGACAGATTATTATCATGAGAAATATAATGGGCATTATAGTGTATTCTGCAATGTCCATGGTGATAGTCATGTCTATACGTGACAGTGATGTGATGGATAGTGCATTAGACAGGCCGTTACCTTGTTTGCTATTCTAAATATCATAAAAAAAAACGATTACTAGCTATTCCCACAAACGGTATCGCAAATTCCAGTTTTCCCCCTCACAACCCTAATCGAGTTACTACTAATACAAGGTCATAACATAATGGGTATCAAGATTGAAAAGGTCATTTTGGACCCTTTCCGTTATAATCTCATTTTAATTCCTTTGTGTTTCAACCAAAAATAGCTCAAGTAGTTTCTATAATTACCTCCGAAACTCGTGAACTTTTCTCATTATAACTTATGGATATTACTATATATATATAACTAGCTGTATCTCGCGGCTTTGCCCGCGTGAATCAATACTTAAATTATCTTATGTGCTAAGTTACGATATAACCTAGCCGTCTTTTAATGTTATAATAATTATCACGCTCGTACTCGCGTCACAGCCGCTCCAAACTAAGGGTCTTGAATGGTCCCGAAACTAGTTGATCTTTCTCGATGAAATTACGCATAAGTTAAACTGATATTTATGAAATTAAAATATAATGTGTACTTAGTAAACTTTCAACAATAATACCTAATCATGAACAAAATTTCATTGAAATCCGTTCAGTAATTTTTGCATGAATGAGTAACAAACATCCATTCATCCATCGACCGTTGCAAACGTTCGCATTTATTATACTAATATTATGCTATATTTACCTGCGGGTACGTTATGGGCGCGAGTTTCTTGTCCTTCAGCTTCTCAATCGTGTCTTTGTCCTCGCGAAGGTCAAGCTTCGTGCCCACTAGGATTATAGGCGTTGAAGGACAGTGGTGCCTTACTTCTGGATACCACTGGAATACATAACAGAACATCATTTAACATTGTAATTGTTTATATCAGCTTTACACACGTTTCAGATTCGGTGTTGTCTGACTAGTTTTCAAATCAACAGGAGCCTTATTCATGAGCGCGGTTCAAGGCTGTGTCGCAAACAGCACTGCGCAACCAGCGCGCTGTTCAATACGACTCACGACAGTAATAACTACTTATTCGGGTACAGTAATAACTATTGTGAGTTATATTTATTTTTTATTTATTTTATAATAATCCTTTAATATTATTATTTATTAATTTTTAAGTAGGGTTGACATTCTTCCGTAATATAATGTAAAATATTTGTTTGTGAATTTCAATTTGGGTCTTTTCATTACTTTAAGACAAAAAGAGGGAAAATGGTAGGTATAGGTATATATATATACTTTATTGCACTTGTAAAAAAGATATACAGCGATATATTAGTTTGATTCAATTAGATTAGTTTTGATATCCTGATACGCACAGAATTACGATATAAATATAATCGCATACCTATTAATAACTCCCTCATTATACACACACACATAATAGGAAAGAAGATATTGTTAGTGGGGACTAGCGGTCCTATTGCTCGCAATATACTATGTCAGGGCGAGTTCTACGCGGTTCCGACTGGTAAAGGGATTTCACATATCAGCCGTTAACTATCCACTGTTGAACATGGGTCTCCCCTATAAGGGGGGTTTTGCCAATAGTTGCCACGCTTGGCAAGCGGGTTGACAACTGCAGTTAGGCTTTCGGTGATGTTTTATCTATCGTGATTTATTCTTAATGAATTCGTCACGATGGGCCTACTGACCTGCTCCGCACACATCATCTGACACTGGTACCCCGCAAGCGCATATCGATAGCGCAGATGGGGTTACCATTTCATTGTTATCCATTAAAAAAAACAAACGAAATTGCTTTGAAATAATTATTATCATTAAACACTTAAATGATGCGTATTCTTTTGTTATTGTGCCAAAAACATAAATATTTAGAGAAACGGCTGGATACATGTCTATCCCTAGTGTGGAATGTAACCTATACAAAGTTATGATTCAAAATCAAATTAGCCCGCATCACTAGGACATAAATAATAATTAATTGACCGGAATAAAAAGTAACCTACGTCCTTCTACACGCCATACACTACGTGTATGCCAAATTTAATTACGTACAGTTGAGCTGTTGAGGCGTCAAGCGGTAATAAACAAACTCACTTTCACATTTATTGAGCGGCAACTTCAAAAGGAACGTTCTCAATTTGCCTGACTTGATATTTTAGTTATGTTAACTTCGTGATAATTGAAGCTATGGTTTTTCTTTATAGCGCAAACACTGGTTGCACTGAAGAAAAATCTATAAATATAGATAGATATTCGTTATTGTTTCCTCCAAAAGATTACAATAGTAAACTTATTATAAATATAAACTATTGAGTACAACTATCATTATCATCATTTGAACCGTTATCTGTCCATTGCTGAACATAGACCTCCCCCCCCCCCATAAGTGGGGTTTTACCAGTGGTTGCCACGCTTGACAGTTTGGCTTTTGGTGATATTAAAAGAGGGACGCTGATGCCGATCTCTCGTCCTCCCTAGTTGCCTCTTACTAAACCTATGGGAAAGGAAGATGTGGCCCATTCTATGCCGGGACCTACATGGCTAAAAAAAAGACTCCACACATCGCAACATATTAATTTAGCACACATATTGAAAACACAATATTGTTATTCTTTATATTAATGTGAAAGTGGTTTTGTTTGTGTATCTCGAATCCCAACCGATCATTAAGAAAGCATTTGGTATGTCTGGACCATACAACAGCTATTACAACTAGATGTATATGTATCTATATAGTTGTTACAGATAAATTTACCAGAGGGAGACTTTGTACAAAAGTCGATTGCTTGGGTACCTCTGTCCCATGCGTCTTTCTACCGTGAAGCAGTTGTGTTTGCATGAC
The DNA here is from genome assembly GCF_026898425.1 of Galleria mellonella. Lineage (NCBI taxonomy): Eukaryota > Metazoa > Arthropoda > Insecta > Lepidoptera > Pyralidae > Galleria > Galleria mellonella. Next base: position 4,518,387 of record NW_026441978.1, read on the forward strand.
TGTGTTTCGGTTTGTGGGGTGGGATATGGTGTGAATTTACTGGATACAGTGGAATAACACCTGAGTCCTCAGGAATGGCAACGCATGGGGGATATCATGGGCGAAACAATATACTCTGTTATGTCCATGGTACTGCTCATGTCTATAGGCGACGGTTACCACTTTCCATCAGGCGGCCCGTCAGCTTGTTTGCCTAAGTTGTATAAAAAAAAATTGGATTTCTTACGTTTTTGTACTAACTATAATTGTACTATTTTAACGTACAATAAAAAAATTAAGTTTTGTTTACCTTGGCACGAACGTTTTCGAAGGAGGCCGGATTGACGAGTGAGAAGCATATGAGGAAGACATCGGTCTGTGGGTAGGACAGTGGCCGCAGGCGGTCGTAATCTTCTTGACCCGCCGTATCCCATAGCCCCAAGTTGATTGGTTTGCCGTCTACCATCACATTCGCCGAGTAGTTGTCGAATCTGGAATCGGAATAATATTTGTTTTAAATCATATGCAATTACTAATAGACACAACAGTTTTTAACCGTCTTCAACAAAAGAGTAGGTTCATTTCTGTTGTAATTTTTCATGTTTGTTACTTCAGTACTCCATCATTTATAAACTGATTTGGAAAATTCTTTTTTTTTTTTATGAAAGAATATATCTTCAGATTGGTATCACAGAAAATTTATCAAAATCGGTTCAGTAGTTTTGAAATCAAAATAACTGTTTTTTTTTTCACGATTGATGTCGTTTTTTATGGAATAAAATTTTAAATTATCGAAATATAATATATTGTATAACATAATAAACAGACAGACAGATGGGTATTAATGCGTATGCCCATAGGCTATAGCATGGGTACTAACGATACCATAGCAGTCGACGCAACGCCAGCCTTTCAAGAAGATATAAACTTTTTTTGTCTGTATATTTGTTTCGGCATCAGGCAAAAATTATTACACAAAATTTTTACACAGTTTTTACAGTTGTTTCCAAAGGTTTAATTTAAAATCTAGTGTATGTTTTGTGTTACGCCATCAAGAATTGGTCTATTCGGATATAAGAAGTAAATCTCATTGGTTTACTTCTGAAAATTTACACGTAAGAAGTAGTGAGCAAAATGCTTATTATTTTTATTTTTATTTCATGTATAATTATGTATTTTTTTTTAATTTTATTTTATAATACTTACACTGTAGGTATGTATTCACCCGGGAAGGCATTTGTCGTGTAACTGATGAGCAGACAGGTTTTACCGACGGCACTGTGAACAAAAACAAAAAAATCTTCGTTAAACAGAGCTTTATAAATCTGGATTTTGCAAGGCTCTGTACTGACCTAAAGAAAAACCACTTGAGCACGCACCTTGTAAGGCGATAGGATGCAACCTGCATCGTTGCAAGTTGGTCGTGTAAAGAATATTAAACTTATATGTAGTGCATATATATTTTTTATAGTATAAAGAAAAAAAAATAGATACGTATAATTTAATAACAATTAATTATATCTTAGAAATAATAAATTATATTTTGTTAGTAATACAATTTTTTATAAACTAGTCATTAAAAGTAAAAAAAATAGTACGTACTGAAATAAAAATTAATAGGCTTTTTTATTTATAATTTATATATTTGTGTAGAAAAAGTGTGTCAAGAAAAGATAAGATTTTTTACGTTTTATAACGCGGTCGCGATAATTTCTTGCGATAACTTCAGATAGTTGAATTTGTCGTTTTTTTGTTTATGCAACTTAGAATGGCAAATAAGCTGACGGCTCACCTGATGGAAAGTGGTAACCGTCGCCAATAGACATGAGCAGTACCATGGGCATAACAGAGTATACTGTTTTGCCTATCATACTCCCCATGCGTTGCCATTCCTGAGGACTCAGGTGTTATTCCTCTATACTCTGCAAATTCACCGTCAGATCCTATCCTTCAAACCGAAACACAGACATGCAAACACAACTGCTTTACGATAGAAACACGAATGGGACAGAGATGTCCAAGCAAACGATTTTAGTACAAAGTCTCCCTCTGGTAAGACTTATACGTCATAATTCGTAATAACTTAATTTATATTTTCATATTTTCTATATAAGTCACAACTACAGGAAAAATAGCAAATTGATTCATCAACCAGACTGATTTTAGGTATGTTTTGGAATAGTATTTTCTTAATTAAAATTTGTACTATTATATAATATATATTTTTATTTGTTAAAATTAATATTTTTGTTGAAAATTATTGTTAACAATAATAATTTTGTACCTATATAAGGCAAGGTTCAAGGATTACTTAGACAGTAGTATAAAGTGACAAGATAGTATTCACAAAGCGATTACATAAAACGAGACCTTTGTAAATATAAAAGCAAAAAAGTATAATTCTAATAAAAATATGTTTTATGCTACCAAGTTAGCATAATCTATACCTATTACCAAGGGAACACTAGCTAGCTTTTTAATGAAGTTGTACGAGTAACCAATAAAATAAGCACTAATTCTTATGGTGTAATCATCACTCATTGTCGTGTGGTCCCGGCATAGAATTAGCCACTCCTTCTTTTCCCGTGGGTGTCGTAAAAGACAACTAACGGAACTTATTGGTAGAAGGATAGACAGCAACGTCCCTCTTAGAACATCCCTATAATCCTAACTGTGGTTGCCAACCTGCCAAGCGTTGCAACTATTGGCAAAACTCCCCTTTTGGCTTATTTAAAATTTTACTAATATAATGAAATTGTAGACGAATATCTGTACATAGGAAAAATTTATATGAGGGGTCTTAATAAGAGCAATAGAAAACCTTTCGTCCATCTATCTGTAATTGGAGTAAGTTTTATCTTGACATGCAATCTAAAAAATATTATCTACTTCTACAATTCACGCTTACAAAGTTGCGGGCAATAGCTAGTTAAATTGATAACATACTAGTAAATTTAATCCATATTTTCGCTATCAGTCAGTGAATGGCGTAAATAGATAAAAGGGATATAGATTACAATATATTACAATCCCATGTATAAACATAAATAAACACAAAGCTTTGCTAAAATGAGCGAGATTTACGCACATAATAAATTTCATTTATTGTACCGAGTATAAGAACGTGGGCGTTGTAAAGATATCTAACAAATGGATCGCATAATAGCGCTAGTAACGTATATCTCGCGTGCTTAAATTATTAAGAGTTTTGAAGTGTTGCATAAGGGAAAAACGTAATATCTAAACAGAACTAGGGTTTGCACTTGTACAGAACGAATTATACAAACCTGTAGTGCTACGATAGAGACTTAAGAGATTTTTATAGCACGACATTAGACAGGGGATAGATTCACCAGTTTTTATTGCAAACCTGCTAATTTCCCGTGAGACACTGACGTGTTTCCATAACCGCGGTCGGGCATGATGAACGGGGACGAAACGATCTCGACAAGATCTATACGATCGATTATTAATACAGAACAAAACAATAGAAACGTGATTCGTTTTCTTGTCGTTGTTATCGCCTAGGTCAAGTCAATCATATTTCTTTTGATTTTACTTTGGATAAGATTTTATTGTATAGGGACCAATTTAATTGTTAGTTAAAGATTTTTTTAAGATAACGGGTGCCAATACAATAATGGTAATGATAAACTGACAAGATGATAGCTTGATGAAGTGTTGATAATTAATAATGTTTTGTTAGTGTCAAATTTATTAATGTGAATTCGATGTCAAGTAAATGTTATGTGCATCTGTAATTGAAGTAAATGCAAGATGCAACACCTGTATATAAATTAAAATTAATAGCTATATTTACACTGTTGATATACCTTTTAAAATAAATAAATAATATCGTGAAGGTGCATGTTAAGAGATTCAAGAGAGTAAAGGAGTTGGAATTGGTATCAATGGATTGATATAATCCTATATTCCTTAACGGTTAGTTAATTATAATTATTTTCAACCGACTTCAAAAAGGAGGTTTTCAACTCTGTTTTATTTTTTTCGTTTGTTACTTTCTAACTCCGTCAGTTATAAACCGACTTGGAAAATTATTTTTTTTTATCTGAAAATAATGAAAATATACTCACAGATTGTTCCCACAGAAATTTTACATTTACCGATACAGAGATAAGTCCCCCAAATGTGAAGTAATTGTTCCGGTGATATCAAAGTTGTACCACTGGTAATTCGTTATACTATGGTTAATAGGTGTATTCCTAACTCTTATATTCCTACCAGTAAAAGAGCATATAAGATCAACATTTATAAATAATGATTTATTGCAAATAGCGGATAAAGATCACAGATTATAAAGCGCAACATACTTTAAGAGATGTCTGAGCCATTTAAACCGTTTTTAATATCTATATAATGGAAGAAACATCAGGGTGAGATATCAGTTACTTTTAAATTTCATTATTCTAAATATAACAGCAGATTCCAGACTAAGCTCATATTTTAGTCCGCTAAAATCTCTACAGGCAACCTAATTTTTTATACATTTAATAATACAATAGCTTTAAAGCTGAAAATATACAGTCTTAATAGAACTCTAAATTTGAGCAGCAATATTTTGCAGCGAGAACCTAGAATTGCAATGATCGCATTATTTTAAAACAGCCGTGCACGAGTTGACAATTTATTCCCATCAACTTTATGGGGGTTATTTGTTTTGTCTTGTCGTCTATAGAACTGATATGTCTAACAACCTTATTACGATAAATTGTGAACTGTCTGTCTCTTTCACGTTGTCTTAGTTTTTTTTTAATGAGTGAATATGAAATGGTAGCCCCACCTGCGCTATCGGTATACGCTGGCGGGGTACCAGTGAAGGGTGACAGGTGAGGATGAAAGCAGGTCAGTTTGCCCATAGCGTCAAATTGAACAAGAATGAACCACTATGGTTTCCAGGGAGAACCGCGTGGAGGTCGACCTGGTAGGGTGTGCTAGGAATGAAGCTGCTAAATCTCATTTTTTTTTTACAACACAGGGGGCAAACGAGCATGCGGCTCACCTGATGGTAAGTGACTACCGCCGCCCATGGTCACCCACAACACCTACGGCATTGCAGGTGTGCTGCCGGCCTTTTAAAAAGGAATATGCTCTTTTCTTGAAGGTTATGTTGTCGTATCGGTTCGGAAATACTGCTGCTGGAAGTTGATTCCAAAGAGTGGTTGTGCGAGGAAGAAAGTGCCAAAACATTACTAACAAAACTCCCCCCCCCCCCCCCCGTTGTCTTAGTTTTTATATCTAGATTTCCTAATGTTACTATAATATGTATATTTGTTATAACATGCCACATTCATTGAATGTAAAATCGATCGATTAAGTTATGGTAGTATAATCTATTAACATTATTAATGCGAATGCTTGTAGAGGTGGATAGATGGATGTCTTTTTTTTTACTCTTTCATACAAAAACTACTGAACGGTTTTGAATGAAATTTGGTACACGGGTAGGTTATATCGTAACTTAGATTACAAGATACATTATGTAGATACTTATTGATTCACGCGAGCGAAGTCGCGGGATACAGCTAATTTAAAATAAGTTTTTTTTTATACAACTTAGAATGGCAAACAAGCTGATGGCCCACCTAATGGAAAGTGGTAACCGACGCCTATAGACATGAGCAGTACCATGGACATAACAGTGTATACTGTTTCGCCCATGATACCCCCTATGCGTTGCCATTCCTGAGGACTCAGGTGTTATTCCTCCGTACCCAGTAAATTCACGCCATATCTCACCCTAAGTATAATTTTACTTGCTTATATGACTGTTCAAGTGCATTGCTATGTAAATATGATCCAGAGATCAATGGGTTACTCTTGAAATTTATTCCAATAGATCGATATTGAAATTGAGACGTTTCGCACTCTCGAATTGTAATACTAACGACATAATGGTTCCATATTATTCTGACAGATGGATATTAGTATAAATTGCCAATGCAAACTGATTTAAATTCTTACCTAATCCCTTATTGTTGTTTCATGAGTGCAGTATAAAATTGTCATTGGCTATAGATTGGATTGGATGGAGTAGACCTTGCTGGTCTCGATTGAGGCAATTTTCAAGCGAAAAGCTTCTCGTTGATATTTGATTATTAAAATTGTTTGTGAACCCTAATTTATAATTGGTAGATACTATTATATTTTATTTCTTGTGAACGATTAATATTTTTTAAGGAGAAATGTAGTTAGGTCTTTATAGTACTTTATAATGGCAACTATTAGATATTATTGTACTATCAAACTATCTTATTTTAAAAGAGCATTGTTCTTAGTCTTGAATGTTAAAACCCAACAAGATAATATTGTCCTCATATTTCCAAAGATGTCTGGAGGTCAGAGTGCAATTTAAATCGACCGAGTTTCATAGCAATATAATATTCTGCCCTCGTGTTGTGCCGAGTACGTACGACATCCTGTATATGTTCACGTTAGGGTTGGTAGTATTGATATTTACGAATAAATGTTGTAACAATAGATATATTTGCCTGTACATCTAACCATATGTACCACATGATTCTATGCTTTCTAATTTTCATAATGTAAAAAAAAAAAACAATCTAATAATAAAAAAATTAAGTAAAATATATAATACAAGAAAAAATCTTTAAAACAAGATATAAAAATTATATAAATTTACAAATCTATGCCTACATTATATTTAATATACAAATTAAACCCTAAGTTTCATAATAATATTGCGAAATTTGGTTAACTTGTGAATATTCGTAAAATTTCAAGTGTAAATTTAATAAATGTCTTTCAACGCCAATATTGGAGTGTTGAGAAAATCCTTAATTTACTTTTATTTGAGTTGTAAACTGCTCAATATTAAGCTTTATTGTCATGACAACATTCTAGTAAAATTGTTGGATTCATTTACGTATTAAGTACTAAGTACTAAGTACAAAATTTGTCTGTGGGATTACAATTATGATACAGAGAGAATATAAAAAATCAAAATTACCTATTAAGAATATTTTTTTTTTATTATTTGTAGTATTCATGAATCTAAACAAAGTTAAAAGCACTGAACAAAATTCAAATATGTATTTGTTAATATATAGTTTTAATCATCTGTCACATTCAAAATATTTTAGTCAATTTACTAGTATTATACGATTGTGGTAATTAATTTGTCCAAAAAACGACGAGAGGTTGGTTGATCTAGCAAGACCATTTTTAATATTCTCCAAACCAACCTTCCTGGACAAGTGGCAAAGGAATTTATCTATAAAATCATTTCGGTTAGCGCTAGAGTGAGAAAGAATAAGACACCGGATGTCGACATCTCATTCTATCTCATATGAAATGGAGTAAAAATGCATAGGATACGTTTTATACCAATTACAAGGACGAAGTCGTACAAAAAAAAACCGTATTTACGTAAGTATATTGTATGCAATTTGAAATGTATGTGCGCCAACCCTATGCAATAATCTCGGAACATAATGAAGGATCGACGACTGCCCGTCTATAACCCGGCGCGTACGCATCTCCGGTGTCGACGTGCTTCGCACAACCTGACTACTTATGCTCTCTCGTACTCGCCACAATAGCATATAACTTTTTTTGAAAGATTATTATTAAAGCTATCGTATAGCAAAGAAAAAAGAGACTTTTATTTTGAAAACTACCAAAATCGGTACCACCGCGAAATATAAGCACAAGTGGATACAGATATAGTATGTGTTTTTATATATACACTTAAGTTAGTAAAGTTTAGCATATATTTAAATAGGATTATGTAGATTTTTTTATGTATTTGTTTATTTTATTTATTGTTATTTCAATTAAGACATGATAAGATTTTTAATAATAATTCTAAGTAGCAAAAATTTAGAGAGTACAGTTTAGAAACAATCGTATTTGGCACATAAAATACAGTATTATTCATTTTCAATTACCATTTTATCGATAAAGTATTGGGTGACTACGTCGACTATTAAGTAGGCAGGTTATTGTATTTTTTATATACTCACGTACAAAATTGAAATGGGACTAAGAATGTGAATGAAATGAGATAAAGAAATGTCAGTATGAGATACATTTAACAATTTTTTTAAAATTAATCAGTCAATAAAGGCTAAAGTTGATTCTAGCAATATGTCATATGACTGGCTAACCTTATGATTTGATATGTCGCAGATGTATAAAAATAAATAAACCGATTCATCACAGAGATATATTGGAAGGCACTCGATCATATCGACACTGAATCATTCAAGTCGCTATAAACTATAATATGGCCATGACGCAATCGAGGTCATGGATCGAGTTCAGTATAAAAAAACAATTGATTACAGAGATTAATATTTAATTAATAGCTAATGCCATGTTTATTTTTACATTGGCGCCCGCGAATTCAAGAGACTGGAATAAAAAAATTGCCTACGACCTTATCCACACCAAATGCCACGACGTAATTTCTTTTTTCGATTTCTTTTCACTTTAATTCATATTATGGTTCTCAGTTACGTCTAATAAAAACATTTTATTGGATCTAGGAGGTACTCAATTAAATTTATTACTTTTAGATTTATGTTAATATTACCAAAATATTACCTCACCTTATATTTTTATCCTTATCTTTATATACATAGTTTCCATATGAATACTTCGTCAAAAACAGGTAATTTTTTTCTATCTATACGTGCATGAATAGGAGCACCACAATGAACAGTTATTACTTAGTATGTGGTGGAAATTTATATTATATGATTAAATAGAAGAATAAAAAAGATGCAAAATTCTTAAGAATATATTTGAAGTAGCAGGTTAAATTGTGTCATCACTACATAGTATAAAACAGAGTCGCTGTCGCTGTCTGTCCGTCCCTATGTATGCTTAAATCTTTAAAACTACGCAACGTATTTTAAAGCGGTTTTCTTTAATAGATAGAGTGATTCAAGAGGAAGGTTTATATGTAAAACACATGCATAATATTGTAGAGAAACATTGACAAAATTAGAGGTTTCTAATGTGATGTCGTAATTAAACACATTTTTTGCGCTTACATTGCAAACGCTGGCTGAACCCCACGAGATAAATCAAAATAATGTACTACAGTATTGTACACCTTAAAAAGGTCAACAAAAAAGTCCGTGACGGTATATGTCTATCTCTTAAGGATAACCCACAATAACCATTTTTTATCCTTTATATTTTACGGGAAAAAATGGTTTATTTACAAAGTGATTTTAAGCAATACAGCATTAATTTTCATCTAATTAAGTGCCTAAAATACATTGTACAAATTGTACATTTAATATAGTTCAATATGGCCCTTTACAGCATGTAATTTAAATGAATATTTCCTAAGATATTACAGATTTATAATGCAGGGACATAGCGGTGCGGCATTGCACCCGTGCGAAGCCGGGGCGGGTCGCTAGTTATGGTTTATAATAATGTTTATCTTTACTGAAAACTACGATTTTTATATACTCGTAAATATAGGCTTAAAATATGTTATCAAACATAGACGTTCCCTGTAAGAGTTTTGTCAATAGTTGCTACGTTTGGCAGGTAGGTTGAAAACCGCAGTTAATCTTTGGAGATGTTTTAAGAGGGACGCTACCCCCCTTTCGACCAATAAGGTTCCTTAGACATCTCTTACGACGGAAAAGAAAAGTATGGCCCATCCTATACTAGGACCACACGGCGTTTTTAATTAATATATGTTATATTAATTTGTCACGTTACTCGTATATTTCGGTTAAAAAAAATAATTGCCTAAATTCACTCAGCCAAACGTCACTTTAGCTGAGTAATTTTTGACCTGTTTTTGGCGCTCGATGCTCTATCAATATAATTAAACTTTTTATCGCCCTATAAAAATGTGGCTAGTAAATTAGGACATTAATGTACCTACTGATTAGATTATTCATTTTCGTTTGTTTTCATACACAACCTACATTATAATTCTGATTCATCACATAGCAACGAGTAGAACAGTAGGTATGTAACAGTCGATTATACGAGTTTTGTTTTCAAAGAACCAAGGGCTAAAAACGGCGGAATCATCAATCATTTAAGCCACATGTTCTATTTTAATTATATCATTGATGTCGTTCTACATACGAGCATTATACGCATGAATTGATGAAATCATTAGTCTGTTCGAAAATAAGATTTATCGCTTAAAAGCATATTTTTAGACTATTTTCAAAAGGAGTTTCTGATTATTTTTTAGATCTGCTACTGGGTTATATTGATTTTTAAACTTTCGCGTTGCATAGTTTATAGTTTAAAAGGGGCGGGACTACAATTCGTGACCGTGTATTAATAATTCCAGTTAATTCCCCTCTCTTTAAACTATGGGGTTAGGTCGCGAATTCTGAATCAAGAATATATATTTGAATTTGAAGTCTTCTTGCAATCCATAAATATTCCTCTCGTCTTGACCCGATATTAGTTTTGAGATGATACAAATAAGACTGTGTTCACCAAAACACTAAATGGAGTGAAATTTTGGTGCATAGATTAACATTTAGGATTTCCCACGGGCAAAGCCATGTATTACACCTAGTAATAACATATTTTATTATTCCTCAATACTTCTCTGAATACAAAACAAAGAGAATATACATATTATGGAAATGCTACGAAGTCGTCGCAAATTCATAACCACCGCGGGAGACATATTCGTATGACAAAAATAAACAGTATACGATCGTTTGCAAGGATGCATGCGTGCGGGACTGCTTTTGGGCCACTGACGGGTTATAACAGACTACCTGTGTCTCGCAGCTTTGTCTGCGTAAATCAGTTAGTAAAGTATCGTGTCATTATCCCGTATACAAAATTATTATAAAATCAGTTTCGTAATATTTGCGTGAAAGAATAACAAATATATATCCAATGCATATATCCTCACAAACGTTCGTATTTATGATAGTAATAGAACAATAAGTAATATTTTGAAATTTTAAAAGACACCTTTGAATAATATACATATAATATATAATAAATTAATATTGAAATACACAAAAAAAAAACTTCTTCAAAACCACTTTAAAAACTTATGATTCGATCTTATTAAAAATTTTATAGAACCAAACTATAAGTAAAAGGAATAAAAAAAACAACCAATTTAGCCTTTCTTTGAAGGTCTTTCCCTTTTTTAAAGTCGGTTGAAAAGAATAACGTTCAATTTTTATTATCGTCACAAATGACACATGTCGGCGTCATTAGCTACTACGGAAAAATAGAACTTCCTCGTACAGAGATACAACACGCGTAGATGACGCACCGTGCGGTGATTGTATCCGTTCACATACTCCATCTTTTTCTTTAAACCAGTCGACAACATTAACCATCTGGTACAGTAAGTATGATATATTAAATGTTAACGTACATTAGTGCGTAACTCGTGGCGGAGTTCTGTGACTCAGCCGAGAAAGATACATCGCCTTATCATTTTTCGCCGCGGTGCATTGTGTTACCACTTTTCATCTCTCGATTTTTTTTTCGATAGGTGAAAATGGAATGGTAACCCCGCCTGCGCTAACGGAATACGCTGGCGAAGCACCAGTAAAGGGTGATCAATGAGAATGAAAACAGGCCAGTTAGCCCATCATGGTGAATTCATTAGGATTATAGAATTAACCATGATAGTTTCCAGGAAGAACCGCGAGGAGGTCGACCTGATTGGGTATATTGCTAGCAATAAGATTCTCAGTCTCCATTACTAACAATCCCTTTCCCCCCTCATCTCTCGGTTAGGTTGAATTAGGTTATAAGGGCCGACTGAGGGAATAAAGCACAATACAATTAAAGTGCAATAAAAGGTAATCTCGTAATAAATTACTATACCAAACCGCTTGGCTAGTGTCGTAATAGTAGGCTCGAATCTTTATTCTTTTCTAAAGTTCTTTCTTCCTTACCATAATGACCGTGTTTGTTACAAAAATTAACATTAGTTTAAAATAGGTAAAAACTGATTAACTTTTATATTTTAAACAAGTATTTTAAAATGCACTGCTTAAATCACCGAGTTTAAAATTTTTAAATAATTCTACACAGACGCTCCGCTCCATATGTAACGTGGAAAAGGGTTTATGGACATTCCCATGGAATGTGTGATAACGGGATTAGCGTGACAGAAGAGGCGGGCAGTGAATTGCCGTCGTCCAGTGAGGATAAAATTCAAATAGAAACCATTTTAAGCGATTTCAAAAAAGGTTTGTTATGCTTGATTGAAGTCGATGTTTTTTGTATGAAGCAAAATTGCAAAATGATAAATTACTACAGTGAATTGTCCGACCAGTGAGTATAAAATGTGAATAAAAATCATTTTAAGCGACTTCAAAAGTGGTCTGTTATGTATTAAAAAAGGAGTATGCTTTAAAACGATTATAATACACTACACAACGATATCATAATTATTACACATCACATATTTTCACATCTGTCCTTCATACGCTTTCTGTTTTTACCTAATGGCTAGCTGGTAGATAACGCCAGAGTACTCGCCACTTGTACAAAATTTTATTGTGCAGTGAAGAATAAATAAATAAATATGACAAACAAAACTTAGTACCAAAAAAATTATGTTTTTATATACATAATTTTTTTTTTGGTACTAAGTTTTGTTGTACGCAGCAATGAATAGGAAAAAATATGAGTTTATGTACATTTATTTCACTTCGTTATATTTTTATGTATTATTAGAGTATAGGATAAACAAATAAAGAAAAACGACTAATTTACTGATTTTTTGCCATTTACGTAGACATACGTAAATATACGAGGCAAGTACCTGCATTAATGTAAAAATTGTGAGCCAGATCTATTTGCCTTGATATTGTAAAAGATATTTTATTCATAGGAATCCCGTACCACATAATTTTATTACTAATTTTACAAATAATAATGTTATTAGGGACAAACTCCCAACCGACGAGTTCGTATGATAATAGAATAGATAGATAGAGGGGGAAGCAAAGAGATTTGACGAATCGTATCATTAAGGGATCTATTGTTTCTGCCTACCCCATTGGGGGACAGGCGTGACTTACATGTAAGTATTATGGTAATGTATTATATAATATATGTAATATAAGGTGAACTCTATTGTCCAGATTCAGCCTCCCATTTGGACCGTCGTGCGTATAGAGGCATGTCAAATATATTTATAGTAACAGCTATCGAAACCACACATTGTATTATGATAATTTCAAAGCTTAAAAGACTATGACTATGACAGATTTATTGAACGGATATGAGTGGCACAGTGAACGTCACAGTGTATTATGTGATATCTATGGTGTCGTTATACATAAATAAAAAAAATATATAAATGATTTTTTTTTGGCATTGGCAAACAAGCATACAGCTCGTTTGATATGAAACGGTCACTGTAGCCTACAGACGCTTGCAAGATTTGGGATTTTTTTGGGATCACGTGTGCGTTTCCAACCCTGAAGAAACCTTAATACACCCTTTTTGAAGAACCCCATACTATAGTCTCTAGGGAAAACCTCGGCAGAGAGCTCCTTTTACAGAAAACTCCTCTGAAATCGCAATGTACGCGATTATTTAGGATCAAGCGTGTGAGAATGAATTCCCTGTCGATGGCGAGCAATGCAATGATAGAAAGTAGCTATATGCATCATTTGAAACAATTTCTCAGATCATAATCCGTTATACAAGCGGAAGAACACACAAAGGGAGGCTCGTTAAAAAGTTAAAGGTCTGTTATCGTTTAAGGGTTATTGATTTATTAAAACCGTAAGAATTTTCATAACATATTTATTAATTGTATCCCACGAATTTGTCCAAGTAAATCCGTAAGTATGTAAAGTGTTCTACGTACTAAGTTAGGACATACCTACCCGTGAACTCAATTTCATTCAAATCCATTCAGTAGGTTTTGCATGAAAGAGTAACAAACTTCCATCCATCGTTACAAATTTTCGCAATTATTACATTAATAGGATTTTAAAATATATATGCATATTAATATTTGTATTCATGCAATCGTAGACGCATACGATGGAGATAAATAAATTAAACTAACTGTTACCATAGACTAAAATACACTTTTATATACTTTTCATAGAGTAGCAATTTAAAGATTTACCGTCTTTCTTTGATGCAAAATTATTATAAACTTATCAAAGTACATATATAAAAGTAGTTTGTTTGCGTGACTGATTTAACGGCTACCCGCGCATGTAGTGCACGTATGTTTGTCTGATAACACCATGAAAATATATTTTTTTCCTGCATTTTCATGAATTTTATATTGCTGGATAATAATTGCCACTATGATCGATACAACACCAATACTTCGTGTGTATTGTTTTAATTCCAACCAACTCTGTTACTAAAAACTATAAACAATGCAATATTATTGAAATATGAAAATCATAACTCCATTCATTGTTTAAAATGTAATTGAAAGAAATCGAAGTAGGTAAAAATTTCGAAATTTCGAACCGTTAACGAAGTTAATTTATCCGACAGACGTGGTATGCTAGCTCAACGCCACGTTAGATTTCAATATGCTCGACGAAATTTGGGCAAATCGAACATTACGTTCACGACAACGGTAACAATCTCAAAATGTCTCTTATCCCACTGGGATTAGTCGTGAGAACAGACATGAATTTAAATAGATGTGATAAGTGCAAGTAATTTGTATGCCAAGTGCCAATTTCATGTCTCACTTTGACTCAAAAAAGCCTACTCAAACTTGTACTAAATTTCTATTCGCAGAACCTTACATGAAATTTATGCTGACAAAATCCTCGTAGGATTGGCAAAATAAGCATAAAAGGTAATACTTTCCTAAAAATTTTACAATAAATAAATAGCTTTTGTCACATTACAGTGATTTAAGGACGCCACTGATGTATAAATGCGAAAGTACGTGATGATGCATGGAATAATATATCTTACTCATTCACGCAAAAATTACTGAGCAAATTTAAATAAAATTTAGTATGCGGATAGATTATATCCTTAATTAATATATAGGATACTTTATACTCTGATTCACGCGGGTGAAGCCATCAGATACAGCTAATAGTTATTAAGAACTTACGAGTATGTATGTGGCACGCTTGAGTGTACTAGTTCCATTGCCTATTTTAATTGATTTTGTGGCTGTAAATAACGGAGATTCTATTAACCTTACATTATTTTTTAAATGAAGGCAAGAGATGCCGTGGACGACCACCAATGACCTGGTTGGAAACAATAAAGAACGACATGGAATATGTAAACGCGAGCGAACAAACAACTCATTAACTGTAAAGTGTAGCGCAGGACTACTAGGAGGAGCTCAAATACACTGGGATAATAGCCAGGAGAAAGGTGATTTATTTTAAATAATAATATACGCCAAGATTAACAGTAAAGATTGAAACTAAAATCACTGGTTTAGCCCTGATTGAAAGTGATAACCGTCGCCTATAGACATGAGCAGTACCATGGACTTAACAGAGTATACTGTTTCGCATATGATACTCCCATGCGTTGCTGTTCCTGAGTACTCATGTGTTATTCCTCTGTAAGGTACAAGGTAAATTAAATCTTAGATAAACATTATAGAGACGATACGCAGACATGTTTTATGCATTACTAATACTCGACGATGACGTGTCATGCCTCCATACCTTGTAATTTCACTATCGGAAAATGACATTCGATTTACAAAAAAATAGACTAAGCAACATACTCGATTTTTGTTTAAAAAAAAAACAGATTGTCAATTAGTACAATTGTAACATGTTTCACGTGCTGTGTTAATAAGGAAAAAAAAAACAGTACAGATGTAATTGCATTTTATAATATTACTTTGAAGTCGGCAGGACGTATCTCCTACATTCGAGTCTGGTACTATATTAATGAAGCGGGATCATTGACCCATTGATGGACATACGTTTAATCGGATTCACTTTTCTCGTGCAGCTTTCTGTTTACGATGAACTACGCTGATTTATTTATTTTAGTTTCTATTACTGTATGTGGTATGTAAACATATTTTTTACAAGCTACTAGATATAAGTATACATGGAAATCATAGAAACAGTAATAAACAAATCAAAAAATAAACTGGCTGCTATTCGCATTACTCATATACGCGAGTATGTATTGTATACCCAAATCTGAATTTTGAATACCTATAGAAAACTGAAGATTTTCCTAAATAGACCAGTATTTTGCGTTCTGGCCATGTTAGCAATTAGGCTGGATTCATTCATTGTACATGAACCGTAGTGTTGCGTTGCATGTCGAAAGAACTCGACTATAATTATAATTGTAATATTTTGTAAAATATAAAAATTAGGTCCTGGTAATCTTAAAAAGAGTTTTATACTATTAAAAAAATTGCAAAGAGAAATTTTTTATTCATATATAGTTTTTTATGAGGTCATATTATGCAACTACACTAACTCTGAACCGATATCGATGTTTTTTTATAATACCTAAGGTTTAAATCTCGGATAAATTTTGTAACGCTTGAAGATGCCATTTATTTTTTGCGGGGTAAAAATTTGCCTATTGGAAAGCAAAATGTAAGTATTTAAAAATTTCGCATTTTTAAATAATGTATCTACTAAACGTCTATTATATTTCAGAAATATCATTACTTTACATTACACTATACATTACATTACACACATAATTAAATCTTTAATGGATCCAATATATCAAGATTTTACAATACAATACAATAAATATTATTATAATTGTAACGGCTTTAAATTATAATACAGTATTACTCACAATCACGACAGCTATTATATTTCAGAAATATCATTACTTTACATTACACTATACATTACATTACACACATAATAACAATTTCTTTATTTGGATCACAATACATTTCGTGTTATTATACTGACTTAAAAATCTATATTAATAAAAGACATTAATTAATTCATATATCACTGTCCAACTCCAGCTGCATTGGACTCATAATAATGCATAACTTTCCAGTACTTCTGGAGTGAATAGTCTGGATTCTCTGCAATTATTTAATTATTCTCTAAAATATGAGTAATTTTCATCTAGAAAAGTAGGTACATTCCGCCTCAGATAATTAAATTAGAAAATTAAAACAGTAGCATAATAAACACGAATAGTTAATTGGTAGCAAGTAATTAATTCATCCAATTTAATTGGGGTCCAGTAAATTCCAACCACCATAATCCAATAATCCAAAATCTCTGCACGTACTCGTACCTTCGCCGTCCCAAAGCAATCGACGTACCTACTATTAGTTCCAAATGTATTTACTAAAGGTAACGAAACGTTCCAAGAAATTATATATAGGCATCTGTAATATGCATTCAGTACGAGTTATGTATATGTATGCATATATATATATATATATAACTGTAAAATAAGAATACATAAATAAGTAAAACCCCAAATGTAACAAAAAGGAAAATAAGTCATAAAAAATCTTATACATCATATTATCAAGATGTTTATTTTAATTTTCTCTTCTTATGCCCCCCTCACCCCTCCACCATGTACATAAAAAAATATTGTACAGAGTTCAAACGCGATTGCTGTAATGCTATAGTAGAATGACGAGTGACTAATGCGTGTATAATATTTTAGTCAGGGCTCGCATGTGTCATCCATTCTCATGAACTCGAGATTTAATGAAGTATGGAGTAAGTTACGTCGAGTACTTTGAACTTATTTAAGCGATTTGAATATTTTAAATTGTTCCTAGAATTTTATATGTTGAAGTTACAATAAAACTGTGACAACACCTATGTATGAGCAACACCGGATCAAAATCTATCGCTCGTAAAAATTTCAGTATTGATTAAGATACCGCGTAACAAATACAAAGAAAATACATTTGAATTCTGAACCTCTTACATCTTGATGTCTCTTAAAATGACAATAATGAAGGATTTGTCAAATAAATAAATCTCATGGGACTCAATTCATAAAAATTGTAAAAAAAAATTATTGTAGCAGCATAGTACAGGTAATACTGTATTTTTTTTATTATGCAATTTTCTTGCTGTTGGTTATTCTTTAATCCGAAAAAAGCAATAACACTTAACAATACGATTATTAAGTATAAATATAAATGAATACTGGTAAAGATTGCCATCAGGCATTAAGTCCGCCCTGTAGACATATTTTAATGTGTGCAAAAGTATAAATAAATAAATAATGTTTGTTTCTTCAACTAATCATAATAGAGGGAAAGAGATTGTTAGTAATGGAGACTGAGAATCCCATTGCTAGCAATATACCCAAACAGGTCGACCTTCTCGCGGTTCTCCCTGGAAACTATTATGGTTAATTCCTGATGAATTCAACATTATGGGCTAACTGGCCTGTTTTCATTCTCATCAATCACCCTCCACTGGTGCTCCGCCAGCGTATCCCGTTAGCGCAGGCGGGGTTACCATACCATTTTCACCCATCAAGAAAAAAAAACTAATCATAATGAAATTTCACATACAACTATTCATTCATACGAGTAATATTTGGGATGGAGAAAGATATACCTAGGCTATTTTGATCTCTCACGAAGTATGTCATACAGCTACTATAATTCTAAATATTGTAGCTTTAATAGTTTATTTATATTTTATCAATTAAATAGGCGTAAAGCCCATTTTATTGTGGTATTTCATGATTCATCTCTTTGTTTGCTTTATTATCAACAGAATAAAATACGCAGGAATACTAATATATTGGAAGAGTAAATAGGTAACTAATATTAGAAACATAATCGTTGGCCGTATGGTCCGGGCATAGAATAAGGATCTCGTCTTTTCCCGTGGGTGTCGTAAGAGGCGACTAAGAGAACTTAATTGATTGAGGGATGGGCAGCAGTGTCCCTCTTAAATCATCACCAAAGCCTAACTGCAGTTGCTAATTTACCTGGCAAGTGTGGCTACTACTGGCAAAACCTTCCTTTGTTCAGCAATGGACAGTTAACGGCTGATATGATGATTAGAAACCCAACAAAAATAATTAACGATTTAATTATATTAATACAAATAAATTTACCCCTTATTTGTATTAGATATTTGGCAGTTCATTAATTGGAAAATGTCACAAATACGAATACTATTAAATTATGAACTGTGATTTTCATATTTTAATAATATTTCTAATTATATACTTTTTGTTTTTAAATATAAAGTTAACAGTAACAAAGTAGAGATTTTTATCTAACTTATCTATTTTTATGTAGCGTAGTTAAAAACGATCTCAATTAAATCGTCTTCAAATAAAAAAAAATCATTAAAATGGTACATCAATTCGGGAGTTATAATTCCATACAGAGAGATAAAAGCGTCAAACTTTGCGAGTACAACTAACACCCCTCTATTTGCATCGGAAATGAATGTAAAGAATCTGCGATGGAAATCTCTCACTCAAACATTCAAATTCAACCATATCATAAGTTAACAATAGCTATTCGTTAGAAGTGAACATCACAGTGCAACTTGGCAAAATGGCATCTACTATCTACCAATTTCTCCCCTAATTCAATTTAGGCTAAGAGCTACACTAATATCATTTAAATTTCAATTATACGTAGCTCTCCGTGTTAATGGGTAACTGTATGATATAGGGGGGAAAGGAATTGTTAGTAATGGAGACTGAGAATCTCATTGCTAGCAATATATCCAACCAGGTCGACCTCCTCGCGGTTCTCCCTGGAAACTATCATGGTTAATTCCCACCAGTAGATTAACCCCCTTATTAATAAAAACGACAAAGTTGTCATAAACCTATTTTAGTTATTGAGCTGTTGTGTGTTTTTCTTTTGCATTCAATTCTTAATTTGAAAGAAAGTGTTAAAACATTTCAATAGCTAAAATAGGTTGGTAGGTTTTAGTTTATGTGAATAAGGGGGTTCATGATTAATTTTCAACCTTATTAATAATAAACTTGAAATAAATTCCAATAGATCGATATTCAGAATTAAGGACGCTTTACACTCTCGAATTGCAATACTAGCGATATACTGGTTTCATATTGTTCTGACAGATACATAATAGCGTAACTTGCCAATGCAAACTATTGCAAACCGATCCCAATTCTAATCTAATTCCTAATTGTTATTTCATGAGTGCATTACAAAATTGTCATTAGCAATAGATTGGATTGATAATGAGGTACAGAGAAATAACACCTGAAACTTAGGTATGGCAACGCATGGGGAGTATCATGGGCGAAACAGTATATACTCTGTTATGTCCATGGTACTGCTCATGTCTAGAGGTGACGATTACCACTTTCCATCAGGTGGGCCGTCAGCTTGTTGCCATTGTAAGTGGCATAAAAAAAATTTTGATATTAGATTCAAGAGTAGACCTACTACTATCCTTGAACAGTATAATATTATTAGAAATATGACAAAACATTTCTTCTAAACAATTATTCATTAGATTTATCAATAAATTACTACTTCTATGTTCTTTTCGACGAACGAAATATGGTAAATATTATCACTTCCATTTCTTTTTCTAGTTTCTGATTTGTGTAATTCTATCCAATTCACATTACGCATAAGTGATAAAATTATAAAACCATATTGCCAAATAAATAGCCGTTAAAACGATTCACTAGTATAAACATTTTAGGGAATCCGTTTATAATAACATGGATACTTTTCTATACGCGTTTTTGAACATTATTGTTTATAAAGCAACGTTTAAATTCATAGAAATGTCAATAATGTCAAGTAATATAAAGGCCAAATACTTCGTATGCTACTGTGTTAGGTTGAAGAAATTTCTTTTAGAGATAAGTTCGCCTTTGCTAACATTGTTATTAACTTATTGTTGTTACTGTATGTTTTAGTGCAATAAAGAACATATAATGATTTACCAATATTCTTAAGAAAACTTACAAATTCGAAAAAGTCCAGAACTCCAGACCTATCTACGCGAATGAACGCACAATAAAAACGATTATCTTTAGTAAAATGTTGCATGGGCAAGATTCCATAATATGAAGACATCCATAAGAAAAGTTTTTCGATTGGAAATAGGCGCCAATTGGCTGGGAAAAATTATAGTATAGTACAAATAAGAGTAGGAAATATGAGGGCAAACGCAGGAATAGGGTACCCCAATATATCGTTGTTCGGCAGTAAGTCTCACTGGCAGCACTCATGGGAACGAATAAGACAGTAAATTTCGATGTCTCGTTCAAACTTATACATGCGGTAGCGAAAATGTCGTATTGAATTATTTTCCATTTAATTGCGAATTCACAGTAAACAAAGAAAATCAAAACACAAACAGAATAAACAGTTAAAAGTTATTATGTATATTGCGTTAAACGTGATATTATTATAAGAATGATAAATATACAAAGAATTGCTCACTCATACCAACCGACCGATCGACGGCCAGTGTCATTGTTAGCGGGCGTTTATCAGAATTTCAACTGCTTTTTCGCTTTTGTTTCTTATCGAATTGAGAGAACAATAGCCATTACCTATTTTTGTGGTATGACGTCACAGTGGGTATATAAACTTAGCAATATTTTTATTTCACTATATCTATATCAGCTATACTTAGTTCCCAAAATTGTAGAAAAACAGGTGGTAAAAATTTTATAACAATTACTTTATTTAAACTCAAAGAGAAAAGTATTGATTGAGCATAACAGTAGGTATTTGTTTTATGAGTATAATATTAACATTAGTCCTGTCGTGACCACGACGTGGTGCAATCCACGTCGAAACGTCGACAACAAAGAAGCAGGTATGTAGGTACTATTTACCTGTAAAAGCTTTTTCATCGCGTTAAGCCCAGATTGTTTATTTAAAAATATGTGTAAACAACGCAAAAGTTTACAATTAACTATTATCAAGTTTCATACTAATCCGTTCAGCTGTTTAAGCACCACCGAGTAACATACATCCAACTAAACATTTTTACAAACTTTCACATTTAGGTATACGAGTAGATTTGTTAGTAGGTCAAAAGTCACACTTAAATGTTATCATACCCCAACTTTTCTCATAAAAACGGAAAGGCAAGTTCAATGTTTGACACTTGAATGTTTTAGCTATATATAGATATAAGTGGATATAAAACTCAGAGGTACCTATCTCAAAATATGACAGGTCGCCAGCCCCTCGACCGTAGAATCAAGCACCATCACATAACGAGACCCGGAACTTTTCGTTACGACCCCGTATTTGCATAGATACCATATGATGAAATACAACAGCGCGAATTCAACTATTTGCCCTTTTGTTCATTGTTGTCCGTGTCAGATCATAGTATACATATCTATAAAAGTTAGTTTTGATATGGGTATTTATGTTATCACTAGCTGCTTCGGCAAATGTCGTTTTGTTCTCTACAATAGGTCAATTATCGGAATGAAAACTATCCTATCTCTCAAGTTACAGCCCACAATACATATTTGTTGAGCGGTTTTGGAGACTAGCGTGAACAATGTGACACAGAGGTTTTGTTAATTATTTATTTAAATAACTTTATTGACCAAAAGAAAATATGGTACTAAAAGGCGGACTTAACGCTAGTAGCGTTCTCTACCAGCCAACCTTTGGGATGAAAGTGAATCGCGAACGCGGTACTTCATATTGGGATATTATATTAAGATATATATATAATTTAATTATGACGGGTTATATGTTATAAAAAAAAATAGGTTTTATATTTTACTGTTGTTCGTATTAGATTAAAAGTATTTAAAATTACAAGCAAACTTTGCTTCGCAACAAACAGTTTGTACGTAACAGCTTCAGAAAGAAACAAATTTAGAACCATCTCCTTTTAGATGTCGCTTCAAAATAACATTGTTGACTTCCGGACAAAGCATTTCGCTTAGCGATTACAACTCATTCCACATTTTAAAAACCAAATACCGTATATATACGTTTATTTTTACCACAGTACACGATATCTCTTTTGAGGTTGAAACAAAAGTAAAGTGTACTCTAGAGAGCACTAACTTTGCATAAATGAGATAGGCTGACAGACCAACTTTTAGGTAAAATTGGCGGTAGGAATAACACCCTTATTATATTGCATTAAGAATTATTGTAATAGCATGTAAAATGCTATTCATTCAAGGTATATTTTCTTTAATAACTGTAACTGGAATGAAACATATAAATCTCGTCTGCTAGGCGCAGTTCCACTGGGTGATGTGATGATAGGTGAGGATGAAGTCAGGCCAGTTCGCCTGTCATCACTATTTTACCAAAAACTAATAACGATGGTTCCCACAGGGACTGTGTGTATGTCGCAACCTGACAGGGAATATTGTGGCCAATAAGACTGCTTATACTCATTTTTCATCCTCACCTATTATCCTTCACTAAAACCCTATCAATGTAAACAAATAGCGTAGATGGTGTTATGTAATGACGACTGGTTAAGCCACTAAACCCAAATAGATAACAGACAAACTTACTATCACATTTATAAAATTGGTAAGGATATATACTTAAGGTATAATTTTACTGGATAGGAAAAGATCTGCACCGATTTTTCTAAATCTCTGTTACTAGAATATAACAGACGACAGAATGTATAAGGTATGGTCAACAATAACCGCTAGATGGCAACATCGAGGTTGTTTATAAAAAAAATGTCAAGAATGTAACAGACTTAGGTAACAGATGACTCACGCATGTTGGACACCTGCATTTTAAAAAACGAACCATAGGCAGTGAGTCAGAGACAATCTAATCAGCTGCACTATGAAGTTGTGGCTGATAGTTTTGTAATACTCATAATATTATGAAATAAAATAAAACTGTTTTATACGATGATATTTGCTTAAAAGGATTTACATAGTTTTATATAAGTCAATCTAATTTTATATACTTAATACTAACTTATTGCCTGCTACTTCTAACGCGTGGATTTCAGGAGTAGGAAAATCGATGAATAAGTGATGTTTAATGTTTGTTTTTCTTTCACTTCTAGATGGCGTATAAAGATGTAACATAAATCTAAATGACCATGATAAAAAGGATCTTAAATACTAATAAAATTTTATGACGATTAGTTCAGTTTTCAAGTAGCAATGAAGTATTTTAAATATTCTATTGGGTTTTAACGCGATGAAAATATGTGTAATAAACGTGATAGTTTAAAATTAACTATAGCAATGAAGTAATGAACAAACAAAGAAACAAACTCAATTACATATTTATAATATTCATCATCATCATGATCATATCAGCCGTTATCTAATCACTGTTGAAGACAGGCCTCTCACAGACTGTCACAAGGAATGGTCCCAAATCACCTACACTGACTCCCTGCAATACATTTGAGGTCGTCACTCGTACTACACTGCATTTGCCCGTATGGGGTCGCCACTCAAGAACCTTTCTTCTTTCAGTATCTTGCCTGTTGTCGCTTCTTCGAGCTATATAACCAACCCATTGCCAATTCAGTTTGCTTATCTTTCATGCTATGTCGATCACTTTGATTATTTTGCGTATATCGTCATTTCGGATTCTGTCACGCAAAAAAAAATCCGAGCATAGCCCTTTCCATAGCATTTATAATATTAGTAAAGACGAATCTATACCATATGTATACTCGTAATGATATTGTTACTGCATAATCTATGGTTGCTGAAAGGAACGTGAAGTGTGTAGCAAATTGCGACGACCCACTAATCAGCAGCCACATTCACGTCATTCGTTACAATTGAATTGCATTATATACCGTCACCTCATATATATATATATATATATATATATATATATATATATATATATTATATTATATATATATATATATATATATATATATATATATATATATATATTATATATTTAGATATATATATTAAAAAATCATATCCAAAACAACAACAATTCGTTATTACTGCAAATCCAGTAAAATAAACTTGGAACTACCCAATCGGCAAGGGCAAACCAACGCACACATGCCCAAATAGATATATAGTTTTGTTGATAAAATATACCTATACAAAGCCCAATTTCCTTCTATTAGTATTCATCATTCAATCAGACTATAAAATACTTCAACGGCGCTTGACCCGGTTTATTTAATGTTGTCGTAAATCGTAGCGCAATAAGGCATGAAGACATTCCAGCGCGTAAGTAAACAATAACCATAGAAAACATTGCAATACTGACAAAAAAATGCTATGCGAGCGATAATTATACTATACACTATAGGTATTTCGTAAAGCAGGTAAAATTTTCGTTTGAAAATGTGTGTCAAATAATACCATATTTCCGTAAACATTACGCAGTACAAACATGGCATTGTCTTTAATTATTAAATAAGTACCTTTTATCCTTTTATATATATACTAGCTGACCCGACAAACTGCTCTGCCATATAAATATCTTTTTCTGGATAGAGACACACTAATCACCTAGCGGTATGAAATATGCTTTACGACCTATTCTCATACCTACCAAATATACATAAAAAATTTCATTAAAATCAGTCGAGTCGTTTCGGAAGAGTTCAACCATAAATACCGTGACACGAGATTCTTATATATAACTTAACGTTCCTAACCTGGTTGTAGATTCATAATAACTAAAATTATGTTCCACAAAAAATAACCGACTTCAATTGTGGCCAAAACCATTTAAAAATTATACTATCGAACGGGTTTTAATTAAATTTCCATGGGACTAATCTGTAAGTATATCCTTTCAAATAAAAATAATATATTCAAATCGGTTTACAACTGACGGAGTTATGAAGTAACAAATATATATATATATATATATATATATATATATATATATATATATATATATATATATATATATATATATATATATATATATATATATATATATATATATATATATATATAAATATCTCTAACAGAGATCTCTTCCAGTCAACCCAATACAGTGAGAAAGCATGTTGTATTGAAAGCACAACCGAATTGGAACCTCCTTCTTTTTAAAGTCGGTTAAAAAGACACGAGATGGTGATATACAAATTCGTCCAAGCTTGATAAATATTTACGGGAAAATACAAACATTTGTTCCCAACCAATATCCATGCAAGAATCGGAAACGGAACACAGTAAAAGATTGCTTTGTGTTTCGAGCTGTCAATGCAATTTAAATCGACTTTCAAAGGAAGAAAGTTCTCAATTTGTATTTTTTTTTTCTATAGACAAGATACCTGTATCTTATTAATATAATACGTCGTCTGTACATGAGATATTAAAAAAAATATATAAGGGGCCTTAATAAGGGCGACAGATGCTAAAACAATTTTCAGAAATCTTGTCTGTCTGTTTGTTCCAGCATCACGTAAAAACTTGCATTAAATTGAACGCGGTTTTCACAGTTGTATTTCTGAAGGTTTAATTTAAAAACAGGTGTATGTTTTACCTCCATTCGCCATATAAAAGTGCTTTATTTCATTTATTTTCAGGCAAAAAGCTAGTAGAGAATAAATATCTATTTATAAATTATTTCCTTTTATATTTCGCATTGTTCCATAATTATTTCAACATGTCTCTCAATTTAGATATAATTAGAAAGATTTCCTTATTACTGTTGGTATTTGATTTTATATTTTCAGAAAGACAAGGATAATGTGGTTATATTGTCTATTAGTGTAAATACATAATTAATATCATATTTGTATATATAAATTTGCAAATACATACCAGTTTACGTCACGACACTATGTATTATCATATAATTATTTAAAGTTTCTCATTTTAAACAATAAATAAACATTGTAACTACATAAACCACATGAAGAGTTAATATTTAAGCCACAACTGTAGACTACAAATTTACTATGTGTGTATTATCGAAACGGTATTTATAGACTTATACAGGGTGAAATCATTAACGGTACGTAGAACTAACCAGACTATTCAAGGGGAAAAGGGATTGTTAGTAATGAGGATTGCTAGCAATATATCCTGTCAAGTCGACCTCCTCGTGGTTCCCTCTAGAAACAATCGATTGATTTATTATTTAGATGCAGACGGGGTTACCATTCCATTATCATCCATTAAAAAAAAAACGCTTATTTATAAAAATAAAACCTATTACACTGTTTTGTCACTTTCTACAGTTCAATAGCTAAAATATGTTTATGAGATTTGACGTCTTACGACAGAAATTTCGTGAATCAAAAATGCAAAAACAAATAATTTGCGTGTCCTATACTAACCAACAACAAAGCGCTCTGTGTTCGAATGGAAGGCTCAAAATCTTTTGCCGTTACGAGTATACGACCCATGTTTTTTTCAGTGAAAATATTCAATATTGCTGGTAGAATACTACTTTCAAAAGATGCTAACAATTTCGATTTCACTCTATCGCTAACACGATAAAATTAGAGGGTAATATCCTCTACTTATGGGAAGAGATACAACTTCAGAAATGGTAAAATTTTTGACAATATACAAGAATCAAACGTTAAAAATAGCGATCATGAAACGTAAAAGATAAATATCATCATCATCTCAGCTATTTTTTGATGGGTGAAAATGGTATCGTAACCCCGCCTGCGCTAACGGGATACGCTGGCGGGGCACCAGTGAAGGGTGATTGATGAGAATGAAAACAGGCCAGTTAGCCATCATGATGAATTCATCAGCAATTAACCATGATAGTTTCCAGGGGGAACCGCGAGGAGGTCGGCCTAGTTGGGTATATTGCTAGCAATGGGATTCTCAGTTTCCATTACTAGCAATCCCTTTCCCCCCCATCTCAGCTATTATCCGTCCACTGCTGAACATAGGCCTCCTCTTTAGACTGCCATAAAGAACGGTTTGAACCATTTGCATCCACTAATTCCTTGCAATGTATTTGAGATCGTTACTCCATCTAGTGGGGCGTCGTCCTACACTGTATTTACCCGTATGGGGTCGCCACTCAAGAACTTTTCTTCCCTATCGATTGTCGATTCTTCGAGTTATGTGACTAGCTCACTGCCACTACAAATTGCTTATCCTTCGGGGTATAATGTTGATATGCCCGAAAGATCTGCAAAATTGAAGTGGAAGTTGTCCAGTCAGCCATATATTTTGTAGTACCTATAAACGGTGGATGGTGAACGTTCCTTGTATAGACAAATTATATAGACAGTAGTGTAGTATGCCCTCTACTAGTTGAAGCAACGTCCTCGGGTCAACCACGATGAGCCAATTGATCTGACTTTATCCTCATTGTTTCATGAATGTGCAGTTGTCTCCCCACTGTATACGATTACCATAGGCAATATTAAAAAATCAAACTAAGTCTATTTGGCTAGTGTTATGTATTTAAATGATGCTGATGCTTTATTCGAGTGAAAGAAAAAAGTACAAATTTATTATCTAATTATTAATAAATAAAACTGAAGAAATTCTCCAAACAACTAGATCCCTGGACTTTGGTTTGTTATACCCATTACACCCTGTGTCGTGCCATAAACATGGTGAGTGAACTCTGCACTAATTAGTCGCTTGTTAGAACATTCATGTTTGTATAACACGCATTGTGTATCTTGAGATAACGCTTGGTACCGGAAAAAATTCAAGTTGCAGCAATGCATACATTAGAACTTTATTTATTCAAACTCAATTATTTGATCAGAAAAGAATGTATATGTAGATACACGGTTCCGCGTTCTAAATTCAAATAATTTCAATGTTTAAGTCTATAAAACATGTCGTCGTCGTTTAGTGTGTTTTTTTACGATACATACATATGGGATTGCGTAGACCAGCCTTTCCCAAAGTAGGCGATAACGCCCCCTTATGGGCGCTGCAGGCCTAAAGGGAGGCGGTAAGAGACCCAGAAAAAAATGGGGCCATTGTGAAGAGGCTTGCGGGGTGATTTGTTGATCTTGAAGTAATAGTGGTTTTTATGTAGGTGAAAAAATGGGGGCGCTAAAAAAGAATTTATTCTCAAAGTGGGCAGTAGACAAAATTAGTTTGGGAACCTCTGGCGTAGACGTTACGCCTCTGCATCTTTTATCATATATATCATGGGTAACGTTCACAGGAATTATTTGGGATCCATCACAAGCTAAAGTTTCATCCCAATCATCTGGATGAGTGACGATCTTTTGATTGATAAATCTGCAATTTTAAAAATATCCTGATTTTCATTTTGTGAAAGTTAGGGATTCTTTCGGGAACTAATTGAGTAAGTTCCGCCGCTAACACGATTTTCCTGCTAAGGAATTTTCAATACAGCTTTTCGGGAACGTGATTCACTTTCAAATTAGATTTTCACAGCTATCGAGGCCGAATACTCTTTGATGTAACCAATGACTCGAATAAAAATAACCACAGGCGATATTTTTACGATTACCTCTGGTTTCTTTCTTTGATCTACTGTTTTTAAACAGTTTTCCTAATGACGATTAGAGATACATATGGATTAAAAAAAAAAATCATTATTATTAATTATTATAATAACAATAGAAATTCTAATTGTTATTTTTCAATTATTAATTAATATAAATGCATAAACATTTACGTAGACCGTATTGATTGTTGAAACTTGGTGGAATTTCTTCTTTTGGTCAAGTAGAAAGCATGATTTCTTTTAATATCGATATGTTTATATCAACGCTATATATTTTTTTTTTCTTTAAATATATTACAACTTTCTCGGTATTAAAATTATACAATATTATTAACTTTAGAAAATTATATTTTTTCTATTTGTATTCCTAGCTGCTAGCCTTCTGAGCTTCTGTGAACCACTCAATAATGCCTACCATCTTTTGAGACTCCAGCCCTAATAAATCTTTTTGATTTAATTGATGAAACAGTTGTAGCTCAATTGAAATTCCTATTAGTAGAAATTAGTCTTTAATATCCATAAATTAAAAGATCTCATTTATACTAGAATAAGCTTAAAATTTGCCGTGTGGTTCCGGCATAGAATAGACTGCCCCTTCCTTTCCTGTGGGTGTCGTAAAAAGCGACTAAAGGAAGTTAATGGTAGGGAGATAGGCAGCAGTATCCCTCTTAAAACATCGCTTAGTCTAACTGCGATTACTAATCAGCTTGCCAAACTTGACAACTACTGGCAATACTTCCCTTATGTGGAAATCTTATATTCAGCAGTGGATGGTTAACGGCTGAAATGATGATGAATGACGAAACTTAAAATACAAACATTGACACAAAAACTACGCTGAATGTAAAATAATACGACTAGAAACTGTATTTGGATTGGAAATGCAAAACACAAGACGTTTAAACAGATGCACCAATTTGCATGAATGCCTAGGAACTATGATACTGCAATACGATGCGGGTCAGTCGTCAGCCGGGATGAGCACAACCAGCAATTGGGGCAGAATAGTAATTACTTACACGCTGAGGGGTTAAACCCGGCAGAGCTGAAAGGGCTTTGTGCGGCAAATATACTCGTGTTACGGTTTGTTGAGCAACCCGTCGTCTACCTTCGTATTTTGGGAGCGCGGACATTATATTAGGTTAGGAAGCCTTTTCAAACCTTATTTCCTTGCTTTTAGCCAGAAAGGCAACGGTACTCCTTCGCCGTTCTTAGCACAATACACATGTTCAACTGTACAATATCAGTTATTATTGTGGTTTGAGTGAGAAAAAAGCCTTTAGTACAATTTTTGTATTGTGTTGAATTTGTTATGACAAATTTTAGCTAAATTTATTTGTAATGTATTTTAATGAACAGTTCTAAACACTGGAATAAGGGAATATTCGTAATGTCACTATATATAATCCTGTCATATATGTTATTTATATATTCTGGATCTTGATTGATATCAGTTTGTTCTTTGAAGGCTACTAAGACCCAAATTCTACGAAACTTTGAATAAATATAATTTACTCAGAAGGAAACAAAGCGGCTTCGCTCGCGCGGAACCCTTTATTTCCTGTTGCCGTGAGAATTTCCCTTTTTTAGTGGAAGCCTCTATTACATGGGTAAACTTAGTGCGTACCACAGATATGGTTTTAAATAGATACCACAACATTGGCCCAAAATTGGCGTCAATAGAGCCTAAATGATTACATTCCGTGTTCAATCCGTGTACAAATAGAATACCTCAGGCCTTCATAAGAACAATACTTAATGTTTAAAATTCTATCTGTATGTTTATTCCCACATTACGCGAAAAATATTGTACCAAATTGGACACGGCATTCGTAGTTCCTAAAGATAAATATCTTTAAAACCAGTGCCTGTTTTATCTTAACACGCTATCCCGATGTGGTCTATTTCAATAATTCAAAATTAAAGCGTACTTAGTTGTGGGCAAAAACTAGTTAATAATAACATAATAAATAAAACATTATTATTCATGTTTATTTGTATCTGTAAACATCAATCTA
The DNA here is from genome assembly GCF_026898425.1 of Galleria mellonella. Classification (NCBI taxonomy): domain Eukaryota; kingdom Metazoa; phylum Arthropoda; class Insecta; order Lepidoptera; family Pyralidae; genus Galleria; species Galleria mellonella. The sequence continues at coordinate 4,549,686 of NW_026441978.1, forward strand.
CGATGGATATTCATATAACTCAAAAATGAAAAGAGCGCATTTTGTTAAGTAATTTATGTGTTTTGTTTTTGCGAGTACGATGCACTAGAGATAACTTCATCAGACCTCTTCAAGTAGGCATTTAATAAAAATATTTAAAAAAATAACTTTCACTAAAAATATAATTTAAAATATACATGATTCATTCGTTTACATTATGTATGTGATACTACTATGTATAAAGTGACTTTATTGTTATTTAATTTTGTGGTTAACATTAAGTTAACCCATTTTGTGCTGTCCTGATTCCTGAACTAGCATTAGCTGTGAATTATTATTTATTATTAGTGACCTATTTTCGACTAAATAATATATTCAAAACATTAATGAGCATATTAGGCACAAAATCACGTATATTACTGTTACTGTTCGAGCTCGTCGAAGGGACTTTTTCCATGTTCGCTAAAAAGAATAGAGCTAGCAAAACAGGCTCCTCTTCCACTGGCCTTGACTCAACGGTGTCATGAGCTAGTATCCGAACTTCGATATATCAACTTGTAAACTTGTCGAGATTCGCAGAATGGCAATAGCAAATTCCAAATAACTAGAAAGCGTCCTTGAATAAAATTTTATTATTATTTTATTACTGGGAAAATGTAAAGCTTATTTAGTTGATAATTATAGTAAAAACATATTTCGACTATAAAGGATATTAATTACTAGTCATATAAAAGATACATTAAAGTGTCATTATTAATACCTAAGTATTTTTAATTTAAGCAAATTGTCAAGAATCTATAAGAGATGTATTAATAGTAGATAAATTAAAAGAGACATACAAATACAAGTTAACTAAACGGCGATTTGTGGTCTTCTCTACGCCATTATAAAGGCAAATAACCTTATAATAATAATTTATTTGCTTGAAATGTGGTCTGTACATGGTCTTAAACAGTAATAGTGTTACACATTTGCCTTATCTGCAAGCATGCAAATTTTTGTCTTAAGTACCTATTAGTAATTTATGTGGTTCACATTTTTCAAGTATAAATCGAGTGATTAAGTTAGTCCATTATAAGTCCAAGTAATTATTATTACGAGTATAATAATAAATTGGTCTAAATTAAACTAGAACGCTACAATATGATTCTCTTAAGAGCGACAAGTTATTTTTGCTCATCTAACCTTCACGGATCCTACGCGGTGCAATTTCTAAAAAAGAATTCGGCCCACATTTCATAATTAATCGATTAACATACATATGATACTGTCGTATGCAACTAGTATTGAAATGATATTAAGAAATGTTCCGAAGTATATGCGTGTACAAAACCATTAGTATACGTTTCTGCAACTAGTAATCGTTAATTTACAAATAATTTGCAAGCATAGCATAAGATCATAAAAATTTACGAATGTTTATACCGGTAAATACAAATTTTTCATGATGTTACGCTATTTAGTACATTTTTTATGAGCGATGTGATGAAATGCTCTCTTGGTTTTTTACGAAAATGAAGTACGGTCGCTTACGATCCAGACTATATTAATATAATATTACGAGGTAATTGAAGAATGCCAAAATAGAAAAAGATATCAAAAAAGTTATTAAGATTAAAAATATAAATGTAACAAGATGCGTCGTGCACATTTTATATATAAAAATCACGTGTCATAGTGTGGAAATGACTCGACCGATTTTTATTAAATTTTTAATGTATGTAGGTATGAAGATAGGTCGTAAAGTATATCTCATACCGATAGATGATTAGGGGTCTCTAACCAGAAACAAATATTTATACGGTAGAATAATGTTTGCCAGGTCAGTTAGTAACTTATAAATTTCAACTTTTATTTGAAGAGAAGCAGCAGTTGAGTTTCTTGTCCATTCTTCTCAGTTGAAATTTCATCCCGAATTGGGCGCATAAAAATAAAAAAAAAACCACCCAAGCGCAAGTGGGACTCGCGTGTCGAGGGTTCTATACAAATTATAATTAAAAAGAAAATATTTTACAAAAAAAAAAAAATTGTTTCTTATCAAATTTCATGATTCTAGGTCAACGTCAACTAATCTATAGGTTATGAATTCCTTGCAAATGTCAAAATATGCGGTGTCAATGGCCGAATGCCGTATGTATTACGTTGAGTTAAAAGTTTGATTTTTTTTTCAGCTTCAAAGGATTGCAGAATTGTGTGTTTGATATTAATTTCAATTTCATATATTCACAGTTCCAGTTCCTAAGAAAAATGGTCTTGAGAGACGGACAGTAAAATGACTTTAAAGTACTATTAAAAAAATTATCAATATTAATTTTACTTGAATAAAAATTATATATAATCCAACCATATATAATTTAATATAAACATAATCCTTGACTTTGCCTTTACTGTGTGGCCAATTCAGTCTGTAACCCTATAGGGTCGAGTTCTCGATATGTTGGTAGCTGCTCTGTCTCCACACATAATTCCAGTATGCCGGATCGACCGGTTCTCTGTGGTCGAGGGGAGAGCAAGGTTGCCCATTTAGCGAGCACGTGCATTATATTCCTACAACTACTTCCATTTCTGCAACTGTTATTGTATAAGATGGAATGGTTGTGTTGTTTGAAATAATATTATGTGATTTTCTGAGAACGCTCCCACGTTCGTATTTGATGGGCGATGAATAAAATACTTATAATGCGACGTATATGACATAAAACCTTTAGACATATTGTCAAGTCATCTCTCAATAAACATTCTTTTAAGAAATGTACATATTTTAACGATTACAAATCGAGTATGATCTACTTTAGTTTTGACTTTATTAGTGATGCAGTTATAAAAATTAATAAATGTGTAATAATAATTTTAAAAATAATAATAAATAATATTCCTTATACATATATATTACTTTTATGCTTCATAGCATAAATATAGTAATATAAGTAATATATGTGTGTATGCATATTTGCATACACACATGCAATAAAAGGGGTTGGGGTCTAAGCTTCTTTTTTTTCAAAGGTTTTTGGGACGGGTTGTCTGAGAAAACCAGCAAATTAGCCGAGAATGAAATACAATAAAAATATATAATAAAATATAAGAATATAAAATTTTTGCATTAAGTAGATAAAAAGACATGTCATTATATCGGTAATCGGATAAGTCCCTGGAGTCAATTAGAGAAGCGACAAAAAATTGGCCGTGAAATACGAAACACCATAACGCAGCTCCAGGGACGTATATTCACATAAACTGTCCTTGAGTTAATTTATAAAGTGAATATACCTATGCCAAATTCGAATACGTACGAATTGGATGTAAATGATTTTTAAAATAATAACAAAGATTTAGACGGCTAAATGTACTGTCTGTAATACATACAAATCAATTATTTTGTTCTATTATTAAATATCAAGCGAATTAATTTTGCTCTGCAAAAAAGCACTACAATCGTGAACACACGGCGTCATGTTTCGTATACATACATTTACAATGTAACTATTTGAATATAGAACGCGTAATCGCGTGTTAACTAATACAATTTGCTACGCAACATGTAGATTTATTCCACATAAAATAATGACAGCTTCGATCATCATAAAATTAATATTTATTTATTTCCTTGTTACCATGTCTTAAACAAACGGGAGAAAACTGTATCGATTGCAAACATCATGAATTGTGAAAATCGAAACACATTAATATGTATTTCTTTATGTCAATATAATGTATGCATGTATAATGTAAAATATATATGTATAATATAGGTACTATGAGTATAATATGTATGTTATTTTTAAATTACTGTTTTAATTTAATATTGTTCATTACGTTGCACCGTCAATTACATTTTCTGTTATTCATGTCTACGGTTGACTGGCAGATAACGCCATATGGTGTTAAGTCCACAATTTACACTTTCTAGATATATTAAAATTTAATAAATAAATAAATAATAAATCTTTTGCAGAGGAACTGGAAAACGAGTTCTACGCTTTGGGTTCTTAAATATCTAATTAGTTTGTTATGAATATATTGGAAGAAAGAGGTCAATACCAAGATAATACAGCAATATAAAAAGCTAATGTTGTAGGTCAATCGGATTATGTTTTTTTGCGTCGAGCCTATTAGCAAATGGCATTTATGGTTAGAAAGTTAATTTGACACCTTAAGTCACGTCTTGATGCAATTTATATTGAGAAATAAAATCAAAAATTATTCTCCTTTCTCTTGCTGATTGCGTAATTTAATATAAAACTTCGGACATCTGCCATTATGCGGAAATAAATAGGAATCTTTTATACTTGCCGTCGGACGGCACGATATCGTACGAATTTACCGTCATACACGATATAGTTGGGAAACAAAATGCTATTGAGTGGAGACACTTTTAAATTACCAGACCATCCACGATATAATCGTGAAAAATTTAAGCGAACACACAGTGTTCTTGTTTTATCGTGCCCTGCTTATGATAAGTGGATGTTTTAAATATATGAAGTAAAAGATATGAGATTGACAAACTTATAAATGTACTATAATGATAAATATAGTTTCCACTACTTTTAACAATTGCATAATCTTTTTTTTTCATACCACTGAGGTGGCAAACAAGCATACGGTCCACCTGATGGTAAGTGGTTACCGTAGCCTATGAACACCTGCAATACCAGAGATATTACGCGTGCGTTGCCGACCCTGAAGAAACCTCTTTACCCCTCTTTTGAAGAACCCCATGCTGTAGTCTCTTGGGAAAACCTCGACAGGGAGCTCATTCCACAACCTGAGTGTTCGTGGGAGGAAACATCTCTGAAACCGCGCAGTACGCGACCATTGAGGCTGTAGGGCATGAGGATGAACTCCCTGTCGATGGCGAGCCGTACGATGGTAGAAAGTGGCTATGGACATCATATTGAACAATTTCTCTGAGCACAATACATTGTACAGGCGGTAGAACACGCAGAGTGAAGCAACATCTTTCCTATGACTCAAGGGTTCGATACCGCTTGTGAGCCCGGGATCATCGACAATTCTCATAGCTCGTCGTTGCAACGAGTCGAAAAGTTCAATAATAATAATAATAATAATAATAATATAATTTATTTGCTCAAATATGGGTATGACAGATGTTACATTAATAGGTTATTACGCCTCCATATTTTACCATAAATGGCGTGCAAATCTTCTCTTAATATAAATATTACTCAATTTCATATGTCACAATGTCTTCATTATAATAGATTACAGAAAAAAAGAAAACCACTACATCAAAATTTGTCTTGTCTCTTGTCTCATGGGAATACAACGCAGTCATTTATCGTTTGTTTAATTTTTAAAACTATCTGTCATATATTCATTTAGAGAGTAGTATGCTTTGTCAATTAGTATCTTCTTTAGTTCCTTCTTAAATAGATGCAAATGATTAATGTCTTTTATATATTGGGGCAATTTATTGTATACTTTCAGACCCATGCAGAATATACTATTATTGTATACTGTTGTGTTACACTTTGTGATTCGAATAATATGACAATGTCTTTTGCTTTTTAGAGTTTCATAATCAGTAATATTAGATTTTATTAAAACTGCAGCTTCATAGAGATAAAGTGAGGGAAATGTCAAAATTTTCAATTTCTTAAAACATGGCTTGCACGACTCTGTTTCCTGTATTCCACATATGGAACGAACACATTTTTTTTGGCTTTTAAAAGCTTTTTCTCTTCCTGAGGAATTTCCCCAATAGAGAATTCCATACTTGAGCGTTGAGCCTACAAACGCATGATAAGCGCTCAGAAGTGCAAATTGATTAGCTACTTTTCGTAACAAGTAAAGTGCATAGGAGTACTGATTTACTTTTGTACAAACGTGATCAATCTGTGTTTTCCAAGTCATATCAGAGTCAATATGAATACCTAAAAAGTTAATACAATTAGCTTCCTTAATTTTATTCCCCATATAATTAATATTTATATTATTCAAAATTTTATTTTTGTTTTTAAATGTCATAAAGTTAGTTTTGTCTATGTTCATCTTTAGGTTATTAGCTTCTAGCCAGGAGACCATGTCTTTTAATGAGTTATTTATATCCTCTTCGTAAAGTTTGGGATCGTCATTAGTAAAAATTGCTGTGCTGTCGTCAGCATATAGGATCATTGGATGAGTAATAGCTTTAGGCAGATCGTTAATATAAATTAGAAACAATAATGGCCCTAATATGCTTCCTTGAGGTACCCCGTATTTTACAGTTCTTTGTTCAGATTGATATTTCGTTTCAGTGTTATTATTTGTTTTTATTCTAGTTATTTCTGTAATTTGTTTTCTGCCTTGTAAATATGATTTTACAAGGTTAAGTACATTTCCTCTGATCCCATATATCTCCAATTTTCCAACGAGGATATCACAATCTACATGGTCGAATGCTCTAGTCATATCCATAAATAAAGCAGTTGTATTCTTTTTATTATCTAGATTACTCATAATTTTGTCTAAGAATTTATGGACAGCTAAATTTATTGACTTTCCCTTTCTAAATCCGAATTGTTCATCTGTAAGAATTTTATTTTTCTCAAAGAAATCATACATAGACCTGTAAATAACTGCTTCAAAAATTTTTGATATTATTTGTATTAGTGCGATAGGTCTATAGAATTGGATTTTTTCTCTATCATTCTTTTTAAATATCGGTTTAATTACAGAGACTTTTAGTTTGCTGGGAAATACGCCATTTTCTATGCTTCTATTAATTATGTGGCTAATCACTGGTGATATGATACTAGACACATATTTAATTACTTTTGTGCAAATACCATCATACCCTGTACTTTGGGTATTTTTTAGATTTTTTATTATGTTTTCAATCTCATGAGAGTTAGTAGGAGCCATGAAACAAGAGTTGCTGATTCTCCCTGTTATCCTTCTTAAGTATTTTACGTCAGTACTGTGAGATTTCTGTATGTCGTCAATAAAAAAATTGTTGAAAGCTTGCGCAATATCTTCAGGCTTTGAGATATATTCTCCATTAACTATTATTTTTTGAATTTCCTCCGGAGGGATATTTTCATTTTTACTGTTAATAATATTCCATACCGCTTTTGATTTGTTAGTGGCCGTCTCAATTTTATAGTTGTTTTGTGATTTTTGTGTCAATTTTATAATCTTCTTTAATCTTTTAGAGTATTCAATAAAATTACTTTTCTCAATTTCTTTACGTCTATATCTGTATAAGAGTTGTCGTTTTCTTTTTGTACATATTTTTAAGCCTTTGGTGAGCCATTTTGCTCGATGACAGATTCTTAATTTTATTTTTTTCCATGGAAAACAAAGATCATATAGTAATTTGAAATCATCTATAAAAGCATTATATGCTTTTTCTGGATCGTCATATTTATATACCATACTAAATGACAGTTGTTTAATATAGTTTTTAAATTTAGTCATATTTTCTTTGCTATATTCTCTTATCCATTTATACCAATAGCTCACGAGAAAGCTCTTTTTCACTGGACATTGCATTAATTGTGCAGTATGGTCTGATAATCCTAGATCTAGTATAATTGTCTTAGAATTTCTTATATTATGGGCAAAATTGTCTATACATGTTCCACTACATAATCTGGTAGGTTCATTTAGGGTCAATTTGAGATTGTATGAAATTAGTATTTGTTCAAATTCTTTCGAAATAGAGTTATTTTTTAATTTATCTATATTGAAGTCTCCGCATAATATTACTTTTTTATCCTTAAAACATAATTTATTCAGTAACTCTTGAAGTTTGAAGAAGAATGTATTAATAAGATTCATTTTTGGAGGTCTGTAGATCACTATTATAATTATTTTATGTTCTGTCAATTCTATCGCACTACATTCAAATATTCCACTTTGATTATATTGCTTTACAACATCTATATTTTTATATTTTTGATTCTTATGAGCTAGTACACATGATCCACCTTTTCTGTTAGACCTCGAAAAATTTGCGGCTAATTTGTAATTCGGCATTTTTAGTAATTTGGTGTCTTCAATTATCATATTATGTTCGGTAATGCATACAATGTCCAGGGGTGTTTTATTACTATCATTTATTTCGTCAATATGTAAAGTCAATTCATCAATTTTACTCATTAGTCCATTTATGTTCAGATGTATTATATTTATTCTATTATACATGAAAAAACTTATTATTTTGTGTAGATTTATTTATGTCTTCTGTAGTATGTGGTTCATTACCTAAAGTGTCAATGTAATGTACTGAGTCTGTTTGTATATTTTTATCTATTTTTTCAACATACTGTATATTATTTATAAAGCTACGATAGTTTCCAAGTTTATATGCATAGTCTATTTTTAATATTTCTCTAAGTACCATTCTACAAGTGTATAGTGCAAAATATTTTCTCTTTGGTATATATCTACTATAGTTCATATTCAAGAAGCATACATGCTTATATTTACTACTTAAAAACTTTAAATCATAGTTTAATTTCTTTTCGTTAAGATACTTATTATAAGGAGTTTCACAGAATATTATGTTTGTTTTTGGTATTTGTGATAACCATCTATTAACAGTAGATTCTATGTCAAATGGGTTAGTATCATTAATGCCGCCCAGTACTATAATAAAATCATCGTTATTTAAAGATACAATGCTTTCTGGGATAGTTAAAATGTTTTGAAACCTGGCACCTGATTTCCAAATACACGTAACTATATATTCATTCCCGACAAACTTTTGCAGGATTCTTTGCATATTTCGACCTTGCTCATCAGCTAGAATAACTATTTTTCTTTTCACATGTTGACTTTCATTCACAGTTTTCTTGTTTAAATCGTCTTTATTTATTGATATTAAACGTATTTTTGCGTCTTCGTTATCATTTATTTTGTTAATAGAAATTTGTTTTTGTTCCACTATTATAATGTCGTCTTGAGTTTCTCCCGCGATTTTTTGTTCAACACATACTATATTTGTTTTTCTTGGAGTGATAGTGGTTTGAGTGGCAGATTTAATTAGCGTGTCTATTCGCTTTTCTCTTTTCTTTTTTTCAGATTTTGGTGTTTTGCAATCAGAGACGCTAACTTTTTTATATAAATCAATTACTTTGTTACATTTTATTATTTCTTGTTTCAGGTTTTTATTTTCTATATTTAGATTTTCAATTTCCTGGTGTGCTGAATCTAACTCTTTTTGTATATTTTCAATTCTGTTCTGTAATTCTTTAGTAATAGTATTACTTTCCTCCATAGAAGAGTTTGGAAGACTTAGCATTGTTGTATCGAAAAGTGTTGAATTATTATTATTTATGGTTAAATCATTCAATGAGCTCGTCCTTTGAGGTTTTCTGAACGTAACATGTGAGCTTAATTCATTATCCATCTTGTTAATCAGAGATAAAAATTGTTGGAAAATGTTATATTATATTCTTAATTTCAGTGTAGTTAGATCAAGCTTATATTGTATTTCAATTATTAAACACTTATAAATACGGTTAAGATATAGTTTAATACTTAAATGAAAATTTAAAAAAAATATCAGGTTATTTGAAACAAATCATTACATTTAAGCATGTATGGATCCACTATAATGATTTGTAAATTACTGTGTCCCAGCTTTAAATTATCCGAACGTACTTTGATTTTTATTGTTACAACACTGGATATTGTCAGTTGACGTTTCAGTTGTTAGTTGAAGTTGGCATTGACAGATGTTATTACTTGATAGTGTATGTTTGGTACGTACCCAATCAGCTGGTATTGTTTCCTTTTTATATTAACCAATTATAGTAATTTAGTGATTTAATATTCATTGCTGTCAACATTTGAATTTTTAACTGAATAATATTGTTTCACCGATATTCTTGTATCACCAAAATAACTGCCGATTTTCTCTTGATTTATTTGAATGTGTTGTGATTCTTTGAGGTTATAATCCGCTAGATACACCGGTATAGTTTTTTGGTAATTAAGTTTACTTTTACTCCAATTTTACGAATGAAATTTACAGAGCGTTAAAAGTACGTGTTTACAGTTTCAGACCTGTCAACTACCTCGTATTCAAGCTGGTATTTAATCTATCTAATAAATAAAAATCAGTCGTCAAATACAGGTATATAAGTATTAATATGCTTACATACGGCTACACCTATTTGTCTAGTTATTATTGTGTATGTAATTGTCGGAACAAGGTTCGTATGAAAAAAATGTCTGAAAAATCATATGGAAAAAATAACGTGCGAAGCTGGGGTGGGTAGCTAGTAAAGAATAGATAATACATTACACATAACACAAAGCATTTATCCAATAAATTCCTTTTATTCAATTAACAGACCTATAATTATATTTTCCACTTCTCCAGTGAAACTAAAACTTGGCCTTGTTTAAGAAACTACGAGGAAGTAAGGTATTAAAGCGTTCGTTGGCAACACAAAGCCTTTTTGTTTTCACTACCAACTATTTTGACTGATTATGTGGTCTACCGTTGTTCCGGGGACAATAGCCGATTGTGACCGCTTCAGAATTTGCAGCGGAAAGTTTTTGTAACTATCTAAGCAATTTGCACAAGAAGTGAAGATTTCACAAATATCGGTGATCAAAGATAAAACAACGTTTTTTTTTTTTATTTTTTATAATAGTACCAATAATAATTATATAACTTTCACCTAAATACGAAATTTTCGACCGTGAGACAATTTATTTCATGGTTTCATTTATTAAGAATTTTTCAGTGACTGTGCTATTAAAATTTGTCCCCTTATTACAAATACATTAAAATAGTTACTTTATTGATTTCCAATTTATACAATTCATTTTTATAGTTATAAAAGAATAGTAACTATAGACAATTATATATATATTTTTTATACAACTTAGAATGGCAAACAAGGTGACAGTCCACCTGATGGAAAATGGTAACCGTTGCCTATAGACATGAGCAGTACCATGGACATAACAGAGTATACTGTTTCGCCCATGATACCCCCCATGCATTGCCATACCCGAGGACTAAGGTGTTATTCCTCTGTACCCAGTAAATTCACACCATATCCCACCCTTCAAACCGAAACACAGCCATATACATATATATTCTCAAAATATATCGTCTTTACAAATATTTGTCTTTATAGGTTGTTTTTCGTAATGTCCATTATATTTATGGACGTATGTTGTAAATTAAATAGTAATAAATGCGCCTCCTACTTAATTTTCTGCTTGCCTCATGGTTGACTGGTAGAGAACGCAATTAGGTCTTAAGTCCGCCATATGTACACTTATATATGTATGCATTGAAGATTAAATAAATAAACAAGACTTATCTTTAGAAACAAGGTAACATTTTCTGTTTACTTACCGTACTAGTATCGCAGTACAATGCACAATTGTAATGTAGGTTACATTATAACCATTATATTAAAATAATAAATATTTATACTTTTGACTAAGAAAATGAAATTTACGTTGCAATTTGTTTTAAAATAATGCTAATTTAATTAAATACAAATTTACCAGAGGGAGACTTTGTACAAAAGTCGATTGTTTGGGTACCTCTGTCCCATTTGTGTTTCTACCGTGAAGCAGTTCTGTTTGCATGGCTGTGTTTCGGTTTGAAGGGTGGGATATGGCGTGAATTTACAGAGGAATAACACAGGTGTTATTCCTCTGTACCCAGTAAATTCAGGAATTGCCAGTCCTCAGGAATGGTAACGCATGGAGGGTATCATGGGCGAAACAGTATACTCTGTTATGTCCATGGTAATCCTCATGTCTATAGGCGACGGTTACTACTTTCCATCAGGTGGGCCGACAGCTTGTTTGCCATTCTAAGTTGTATAAAAAAAAAGAAATTAAAACTAATTTCGTTTTTGTTCATAAACTGAAAATATTGTCGAAATATGATTAAAAATTTTTTTTTCTATGAAACAAATCCAGAATTTTGATAAGTAAAGCCGGTAAATATCAAAGACATTACAATCAATATGCAATATTCAATGAAAAATCTTAAATACAACAATATAAGCATTTGCATACATAATGCGAAACAACGGAAACCGTTCGGAAATGTAGAAGCTTCATATGAGATCGTTAACATTCAGAAAAGGTATATTCACTTATTCAGAGCATGTATTCTACCATCTACAATGGAGAATATATGGAGGAAATCACTAGTACTATGAAATAGGTCACATATGTAATAGACAGTGTAAAAATACTTCAACACTGCGTCGGCTGTTTCACCACAGGTTTTACTGCGTGATAAATGAGGATATCCGCAGAACGAAAATGATTGTGATAGTTCGAAAAATCGGTATGTTGAAATGACGATAGGCCGGCCTATTCTACACTTGGGAACTGAATAAGGTTGGTCTGGACTAGACCATTGCAGTTGACGATAGACAACCTGATCAAGTACATAAATTTTGCTGTACACAGAAAACTGTTCAATTGTGATCAAACACATTATTAAGTAACGAAATATTTTATAGATATATTACATTGAAAATATTTGAATTTAGAACGCATGTCTGTTAGTACTATATTTTACTACAACTATTTGGTGTAGTTGTAGTTTTTGAATGATACCGGAACAAACATACAAACAAAACTTCTAAAAATTATTGTTTTGGCACCTATATATCTTCTATATTTTTTTTTAAATATCTCTCATGTAACATGACCTAGTTTCGACTTTATTATATTACTTACACATCATAATCGTCCAATCCTCTTTTTAATGTACGATTGTGCTATACCATAATTATAGTAAATGATTTAATGTCATCCATAATTACGGTTTTATCGTCATCCAAGTCACAACAACTTCCTGTTTAATGTCGATATTTCCCACTATCCATCTTGCCGGCATTCATCATCTAATAAATCCGATCTAACTGTCGATTCGAGAGCTATGAAGCCACTGGGTTGTTCGTCGGCGGACAATAATCAAATTAAGTTACAAAGCGAGCAATGCGGGCGTGGGCTGTGAATACAGACCTTAAATTGTGCACGTGACTATTAACACAAATCAAATAAGTAACCATGGGGGGGGGGGGGGGGTTAGTAATGTGAGGAACAGTCTCCCTATACAATATTTACACCTTATTGAACTCCAACCAACCAGAAACGAACATAATTCTAAATATAATTTGTTAACGTAATTTACTTATAATGTCAACAATAGAAACAAACACTGGTTAACTTCATGCCATTCTATTACTATTGTCTCGTCGTAGGTTTAAAAGCAACAATGTTATGAAATTGAAGTTAGTTGAAAATATATCCATTTCAGTAAAGACGTGTGTTTTCTTGCACCTTAAATTGATATTGAAAAGTGAACCTTAACACATCAACATATGGCCGTAATCGAGCCGGATTATTAGTTTATTACCGCTTCATCGACCCGTTTCGCGAGAACAATAGAACCGCATCGAACAAAAATAGTACATCGCCGAGTGGTATTCTTATAAAGATTTACAAATTTAATGATCTTTATTCACTAAGCAATTAGTACTAAGATTGCTTAAATTAGTAATTGGAAGATTATTGAAAAAATATGGCTACGTCTTTGGAACAAATTATCAGTGTACTTGAAGATACAGGAAATCTATTTAAAAAATCGCAAATAAATCTTAAAAAATGCCCGAAATCACGATTAACAAAAGGATACATCGAGTCGCGGTTAAAGTGCATAGAAGATTATTGGAAAACTTTCAAAAAATCGCATGAAGAATTATTACGCATTACGACTAAAGAACAACGCGGCATACTACCATACTTCGTGAAGGAAGAATACTATGTACATGAAGATATTTATTTGTGCTTGGAAGCGGACCTTAAGGATATGTTATCTGCTTTACCAGTGTCACGATTAGCTGAAAAAAGTGTGCAGGGTACCCTGGATGTGCAAGTGAAGCTACCCAAAATCCAAATTCCCTTGTTCACAGGATGTTACGAATCGTGGCCCGCCTATCAGGATTTATTTATTTCTTTAGTGCATAACAATACATCGCTTAGTAGTGTACAAAAATTACATTATTTGAAAACAAGTATTGGTGGTGAAGCAGAGAATTTATTAAAACATATACAAGTGACGGAAAATAACTACCTACAAGCTTGGAATACACTGAAAGAAAGGTATGGTAACAAACGACTAATAGTTAACTCTCTTTTAAAACGACTATTTGCACAAAAGAAAATTATGAATCAGTCAGCTAATTCAATTAAAGCATTGTTGGATACAACGTCTGAATGCATAAACAACTTACAGAATTTGAATATTTCCACCGATTCTTGGGATCCCATAATCATATTTCTGGTCGTGCAGAAGTTGGACCCAGAGTCACATAAACAATGGGAGGCGTATTCTTATAAAGAAAATTCAGATGAACTACCCTCATGGACTGACTTGAAGAAATTCTTAGAATCTCAATTCCGTACATTAGAATTAGTTACACCATTATCATGCACTAGAGAGCGAACTATTAGAGAAAGATCATACCACGTGACAACTCCAAATAAAACTTGTAACATGTGCAAGAATAACCACGCCTTATGTCATTGCAAGGAGTTTACAAAATTGTCCCCCCTGGAACGTAAGGAATTTGCCAAGAACAATAATCTTTGTTACAACTGTCTAGTACCAGGACACTCGGTGTTGAAATGCCGTACACCAGTTTCCTGTCATGTATGTCACAAGCGCCACCATTCTCTTCTACATTTACAGAAGAAACCGGACACGTCGGGTCAAATAGGTACCATACAACCGAGTGTGTCACCATCCCCATGCAATGTAGAAGAGCAAGAGGAGATAAGAGTCAATACAATGGTAGCGTCTAATTGCAATACTAGGCAGAAGATAGCACTATTAGCGACCGCAATGGTGATAGTAAGAAGTGAACGCGATCACACCACTGTCTTAAGGGCGCTAATAGATCCAGGGTCGGAATCATCGTTTATAAGTGAAAAAGCAACTCAGTTACTTCAACTCACTAGAACAACAGCAAAAAGAAGTATTATCGGAATGGGATCTATGAAAACGAATGTAAACCAAGTAGTTCAGTTCAAAGTAGTTTCAAGATACAAGTCGGATTATAGCATACAAGTAGAAGCATACGTCGTGTCTCAACAACTGACTGCTAAGATACCCACAAAATCACTTGCTGTTCATAATTGGCCACACCTAGAAGGATTACACCTAGCTGATCCAAGTTATTGTACTCCAGGCTCCATAGATCTTCTTCTTGGTGTCAAAGAATATGCTAAAATATTACAATCTGATTTAATCAAAGGTCCACCTGGCTCACCATGTGCATTAAAAACAGGTCTTGGTTGGATTTTATTTGGTGAGGTACATTCTGGTGAAAATTGTACTCAAGAATCAAACTTTATTTTTACACATCATGCAGTAGATGTAGACGAAATGCTGAAAGTCATATGGGAGTTAGATATGGATACTAAAAGAAAATTTACTAAAGAAGAGAGGCTGTGTGAAGACATCTACGAAAAAACATATAAAAGAAATGATAAAGGACGATACATAGTGAAGCTACCATTTAAGACAGAGAATCCAGTTTCACCGGACGGAAATACAAGAGAAATAGCATTGAATAGGTTTTTACAATTAGAGAAAAGATTCAACAAACAACCACAATTAAAAGAAAAATACACACAAGTGATAGAAGAATACAAAAATATGAAACATATAGAAGAAGTACCAGAAGAAGAAATACATTCAAAAAGATCAATTTACATACCACACCTTGCAGTCATTCGTGAAGGAAAGGAGACTACTAGCACGCGTGTCGTTTTTGATGCTTCATGCAAAGGTTCAAACGGCATCTCACTGAACGACGAGCTCTTATTAGGACCAGTACTACAGGGTGATCTTAGAAGTCTGTTGATGAGATGGCGAATGCATGCTGTTTGTTTCGTATCTGATATTGAAAAAATGTACCGAATGATTTTGATAGCAAAAGAAGACAAAGACTTTCAAAGAGTTTTATGGAGAGATAATCCTGATGAACCTATAAAAGACTACCGTTTGCTCACAGTAACATTTGGGACGGCGTCAGCTCCTTATCTTGCTATCAAAACTCTCGTACAGCTATCTATTGACGAAGGTGAAAACTATCCAATTGCTACCAGGATAATTCAAGAGGATTTCTACGTGGATGATGTTCTATCGGGTTGTGATAATGTTGAAAATGCTATCGCAGCTGCCAAGGAGTTAAAATATTTATTACAACAAGGTGGTTTTCAACTAAAGAAATGGTCATCTAATAATGCAGAATTCATGAGATCTATCAAACCAAGCGAAAGATCCTCTAATGTACACTTAGATCTCAATATCGATGGTACTACAAAGGCATTAGGAATCGCATGGAACTTGAGAACTGATAAATTTGAATACAATTCGAGTACACATAGCGAGTCAATGAATATCACCAAACGTAGTATTCTGTCAGATATTCAGAAACTCTATGATCCTTTAGGATGGATAGCACCATTGTTGGTAATGACAAAGATATTTATACAACGACTTTGGATGGAAAAGTACAGTTGGGATGAAGAGATAAGTCAATCACTAATAGACGAATGGAGGACAATAAAACGTGATTTTAAGAACGTAAATGGCATACGTATAGACAGATGGTTACATACATTCAACAAAGAAAAAGAATCTATTGAAATACATGGTTTCAGTGACGCTTCAATGCAAGCTTATGCAGCCGTGGTATATTGTCGTGTTGTAAATTCTGATGGAACCATAACAACCACACTTGTTGCTGCACAAACTAGAGTAGCCCCATTGAAAACAATATCACTACCACGTTTAGAGCTTTGTGGTGCTGTCTTACTTTCAAGATTGCTCAAACAAGTAACACAAGCAATGAAATTATCTATGTCCCAAGTGTTTACGTGGACTGATTCCACTATTGTCATATCTTGGCTACTTGGAGAACCCAGTAAATGGAAACCCTTCGTTGCTAATAGGGTGGTAGAAATAATAGATAATACCAACAACAGACAATGGTACTATGTGAAGTCACAAGACAACCCTGCTGACATAGCGTCCAGAGGTATGTATCTTAAAGATTTGCAAAATTCGAACTTGTGGTGGAAGGGACCGAAATGGTTGTCTGAACATAAGATAGATTTTCATAAGCCAAGTTGTACACAAACAGATGAGGAAATGAAAAAGGTTATACACGTAAACTTAAATATAAATAATAAGGAAGAAGAAAAAGAAAATCATATATATACACAATTTGAAAATTATAATACATTAACAGAATTGTTAAAAGTAATAACATTTTGTAAAAGATTTCTAAAGTTTAGATTGTTGGCAGAAAATATAAACAATACTATTACAACACAAGAATTAGAGGATTCATTACGTATATGTATACAAATAAGTCAAAAAATAGATTTTGAAGATGAAATAGAAGCATTAGAAAAGAAGAAATCAGTAAAAAGAACCAGCAATCTAAAATCGTTAAATCCATACTTAGATGAACAACGTATTCTCAGGGTGGGCGGAAGGCTCAGACACGCTAATATCGATGAAGAGAGTAAACATCCAATCATATTAAATCATAAAAACAGATTTACATATTTAATTGTCGCTGATGCCCATCGTAGAACTTTACATGGAGGTATACAAGTTATGTTGACGTATTTAACTTCTAAGTACTGGATAGTAAGAGGGAAGGGTATGATTAAGGGATACATAAATAAATGTTTGATCTGTGCGAGACATAAAGTTGCTGTTAGAACCCAGATCATGGGAGATTTACCTAAAGCACGTGTGACACCCTCTCGACCATTCTTGCAGAGCGGAGTTGATTTTACTGGTCCATTTCAAATTTTGATATCGAAGGGCAGAGGTATGAAAACAAATAAAGCTTATATTGCTATATTTGTATGTATGGCTACTAAAGCCATTCATCTGGAATTGGTTGGAGATATGACGTCAGAGGCATTCATTGGTGCATTTAAACGGTTTACTGCCAGAAGAGGAAAGTGCTCCCATTTATGGAGTGATCAAGGGAGAAACTTTATAGGAGCAAATAAGGAGTTAGTAACTGCCTGGAAGGATGCTTGTTTAGAATTTAAAGGGGAAATTGCTGAATCTTTGGCGTGCGATGGTACTCAATGGCATTTCATCCCTGCTTATAGCCCAAATTTCGGAGGTTTATGGGAAGCGGGCGTGAAATCAATTAAGTACCATTTAAAAAGAATATTAACCAATCACTTGACTTTTGAGGAAATGACCACCATTCTTTGTGAAATAGAGGCGTGCCTAAATTCTAGACCGCTCTGTCCGATTGATGACTCAGGTGACATAATTCAACCCTTAACACCGGGACATTTCCTGATAGGCGAAGCACCTATTGTCATTCCCAATCCAGATTTACAGCATGTTAAAGTTAGTAACATATCCCGCTGGCAACATACACAAAAATTACTAAGAGATTTTTGGAATCGGTGGCAGAAAGAATATTTGTCTAGACTTCAACAAAGACCAAAGTGGCTTAAAAAGAAAAGGAATTTGCTATCGGACAAATAGTTCTTATTAAAAATGACCTACTACCGCCTGGTAAATGGGCTCTAGGACGAGTGCTCGAAAAACACCCTGGAGATGATGGAATTACTAGAGTTTACAGTGTGAAAAGTGGTAACAGTGTTGTAAAAAGATCTATTAGCAAACTGTGTTATTTACCTGTGGACATTGAAACTGATTCTAAATAATGAACTTGTATGTAGTTGTTAATATTTTATAAATTAATTTATATACTACAATATTTTGTTACCTTTTATATTTGTTATATATATGTGCATGAGATATATTGTTATTTGTTTAAATTCTCGTTTAAAAAGACTTACAGTCATTTTGGTGGGCGGCATGTTAACGTAATTTACTTATAATGTCAACAATAGAAACAAACACTGGTTAACTTCATGCCATTCTATTACTATTGTCTCGTCGTAGGTTTAAAAGCAACAATGTTATGAAATTGAAGTTAGTTGAAAATATATCCATTTCAGTAAAGACGTGTGTTTTCTTGCACCTTAAATTGATATTGAAAAGTGAACCTTAACACATCAACATAATTAATTATGAAACTTAAGTTTATCTAGTTCTTGTTGTTTCAAAATTGTCACAATATTGTATACCGCTCTACCCGTTGACATTGATGCTCCTTTGGATTTTGGGTTTGCTGGAAGAGAACACCCTTAGAGTTATGCTCCCCTTTGTTAATTTAATTACCTCTGTCATATTTTTACGTATTATCTTATATAGTATAGTAGTGTATACAATAACAGTATAAATAAATAAACAATTCCTAATTAATGTGCTAATTTTATTTCAACTTCATCATAGTCATCGTTTTATCCTCCATCAATACCCGCTATTTTTACCCATTAACATAAGCAGGAACAATGGTCATTCTCATGCATTCAAAGAAAAACTTAGTAATCATAATATTCTATACAAATAAAGCAGAAAATAATCTAGGTATAACTATCAATTCACTTCCTTCCTGTACAAATGTTGTTAGATAAGATTAAGACAAGGAAAGAAAAATATATTTTTACATTGATATTATAGAATGTGATGTATAATATATAGTTCATCAGCATTATTTGTCGTTGATAACGTATAAATTAAAGATAAAACACGAAAGCAAATATATAATTTCCGGTAACACTTTCCCGATATCATTGTTTAACAATCCTAACTACGGGAACATATTTTGTTAATATTCCGATTCACTTAAGTGGCATTAAAATGTAAATTATTAAATTGTAGAAATTTTAGAAAAAAAAAAATATTGAAAACCTGTGCGCAATGTGCAAAGCAGTAATTTACGTGTCTATTACAAAGGTTTCATTATAGATTGCTCCTATCAAAACTTTTAAATGTTACATACATTGAGAAGAGGATTAAGTAACTATTTATCGTCTCTACGTGAGTGAGTAAGTAAATAAAACAGAAACAAAACATGACAACCATAAAGAAAGCATCTATTCGAATGCAACGATGTTTTTTTAAATAACATAGCTACATCGTAAGCATGGAATGCCAATTATAATCAACTTTGTAAAGTTATTATAAGAGTCAAACTGGTGGATATATGTCCCTAATTTCAACTAATTTCATAATATTGATGACTATGTCCGTGGGTGCGCAACCTATTGAGAGACAATAGCATTTACAACTATCTATCTATGGCTATCTAAATATTTAGCGATCGCATGATAGCTAAATGTTCTATTATGATACAAAATTGGCAATGCGAACCAATTACTATAACCTAGAACGTGATATTACATTGCATCGTTGTATTTAAAGTATCGTTTGTTACTTAATGGAGAGTTTTGTTCGTGCATACAAATTGTAAACTATTTCATATTAAGAAAAATTATATAAGGATATTAGAGTGAAAATTAGAACAAGATCATTGTGCTTTCACTTTGGTCTGGCGACAGAATCATAAATAGTTAGAAACATATTTATTGCATAAAGATTATGGACTAGAAAATTCTCATGACAATGAGTAAAATTTCTAGTAAGGTGCATTTAAGATCACAATTAGAGATACACCATTTGACAGTTTTAGTTACAAATCTCGAAACAAACGGTTATGCCAAGTCGTCTGGCTTGACTTGGTTTAACCTCCCTAGCTAGATTCTCCTCTAAAGTAACAGCAATGTGACATTAAAATGTTTGTCACATAAAATATGGAGTAGTATTTCCAATTTCGTATTGACTCATTCGCAATTCGATATTTTAAATCATGATCTTCGGATTTTTGGATCGATTTCGTGTATTTTTTTTAGACGTCTATAAAAACTATCTGTAAACAAAATTCTCATGAATTGATCTGTGACTTTCGATTCGAATTGATAAAAACAACGATAGTTTTTTCAAAGATCGGAAATGCAAGTAGCAGGAAGTGGAAGGATATCACTGAGTAGGTAGTCTAACTAGTAATAGAGGCGGTTAGTCAATCAGCAAGCAGTTTAAAGGACAGACTTTCATATTCGTGTCGACGACATGACTAGTGACTATGTACGTGAAAGCGTGATTGATTGCCGTGTTTGGTATTATAGTACCTATGTACTAGTTACCTGAAAGTTCTGGGGTGTTCGTATATAAGGTAACTAGGTATTAAAGTTTCAACTGCTTATCAATTAAATGTCCACTAATAACATGGTTTTGCTCGCAATATAATGTTGCAAATGTTGTTCGATTATATCGATTCCATATCTTCACATTTTTAACAGATTTGATTGCCTTTTTTTCCTAAGTTTGCATTAATTTTCATGTCATATTTTTTAATCAGAATACTTTATTTGTCCCATATGTAGGTACTTGCAATAAATTATTCAATATTCAATTACATTAATGGCTGATATAAGGACTCTTAGCAATATGTTGTTGTATCGCTTAAAAATCCAGACTTTTGGTTACAAATTATCCAACCACCTCACAATTATCACAATCTATCATCTTATTGTAAATATATATTTTCTATTTTAAAATATGAAGACACAAAATGACTCCTTTAAAAAATTTCTTCGTCCAGACATCTCATTCAACTTCAATAAAAGTTCCTCGCTAATCTGAGAAATTAAACCGCAATGTCAAATGTCACATTGTACTGACCTCGGTCGTGCGTGTTTGTTTGCACTAAAAATAACTCGTTACTGTTTACTATAACCTAGACATAGATGTGGCCGACACACCAAATCAATTAGTTTTATAGCCGAACCAGAAATTACCGAATGTATGAGTTTTTCGTAGACTGTTAGCTCTACACACTCTATTTTAAGTTTGGGCCATTTTAGAATATCGAGGACAATAACAATAGCAATATTGCACCGGTACTTAATTTGCAGTGCCTAATTTTTAGACTATAATTCCTACATAGATTTTTCAGGGAAACTTTGGATATGCTTTTTTATAGATTGAATTTTAACTCTATTTATATGAGCTGCATTATCTATGTATTGATAAGTAATGTATTGGTATTATATTTTGGAACTGGTGATATTAAAGCAGTATATGATGACATGGTAAATCTACGGAGCCGCAGCCTCATTTGTCATTCATCACGCTGTAAGTACATTACTAGTAACCTCATGAGAGCTTCAACTAACAAATATTCTATAAAAATACTTTGCAAATTTTGATTATTTTGCAATTATGATATACTTTGAGAGTAATCAAGCAAAAAATACAGAGGACAATTTTTTAGTTGCGAAAATGATAATTTTGTGTATTTTAAGTATATTTCGACCAATATTAGTTCATAAATGAAACACCGTAATGAGTACATATATGTGTGAAGGCCAAATAAAATACTATTAATAGTTAATAAGTAATCTTGGAATACATATAAACCTGAGCACATATTTGCAACGTACATGCGTTACAATGAGTCTGTATGCCGTCGTATCTGCACACTGTAGTCGTCCTCAAAAAATGACATACTTTACCAGGCTTTGTACTGATGACGCTACCTATTGTAAACTAATAGAGGTTGCATCGAAACAAATCAAAATGCGGTCTTCTTATAGTTATCTTGATTTCCTTGGGACCTCCTTGCTTTATCAACAGACTAACGTCTCTAAAAGGTTTCCATAAAACGAGGATATAGCCTACTATTGCCATGATGGGATTCCTTAAAAAGTGCAACGCGCGCATGATATATCCCTGGTGGTACTGAGGGTAGGAAACTTTTTGTTGGCCACTATAGTACTTAAGTAGTATAAAAAAATTTCCGTACTGGATTTTATTTTGAGATTTCCTTTTCTTAGTGTTTTGCATATGTTCCTTTTATTAGTCTCTTACAATACGTTTAACATCTGGTGCATGAAATATAGTGGGGACACATTAAAGATCGCACTTTGCGTAAATGTACTATAGATTCGGATTAATTTGATAATGGAGGTAATTTAATTTTATGGAAAAAATAAAGGTATTATATACACTTTTTCAGAATGTAAATGGAAACCTATATACAAATGTAACTCCAATCCAACCTGTAGAAGGGCTTACAAAGGTAAAATGCCATACTGTTTGGCGAAATGAATGTACTGGTTAAAAAATGCGTGTCCTTGTGTAAAGCAAAACGCACATTCAAATAGTGGTGCGGTGGTTGGTAGGCACTAATGTAAACTGTTTGTGGCTAGACACAAAAAATAGACCATGACTATTTCCATTGTTTTGCATTGCCACCCGTACACTTGAATAGGTAGGGTTACTATTTTTTATTTAAAATAATCTGACAAAACAATACATATAAGATAAAAAAAAATAGGTGTTGACTGTTTTAGTTGTAAAAATATTCTTTAAATATAGTTCTACTATTTGTAACAGTTTAATAAAGTTTGATGTACAACTTAAGACTTGTTTTATTTAGGAACAATAATTTAATTCAAAAGAACATCCATTAATTATTATTTAATCTAAGTAGAAAATTTTAACAAAGAAACGAATAAAAGACAAACCGAAAGCTGAATACTTAGACAAACCAATGTGGTAACCCTATTACCGACTCCAATTACATTAAATCACGACACTGATCCAACTGCAATACTATAGCTTCTAGGTAATAGGATTGTAATCCGAGAATTGCCTAGGCCTTCTGACTCACGTCTGAATAAATCACGATTGACCCCTAGGAACGTAGGTACAAATGGCGAACTTTATAGTAATTATACATATAACCAGAAATTAGCTTTTTTATAAGAATGGTGTTCAGAATAAAGATAAATCAATAAAAAGCATTTTAATTATTATTATTTCTCTCCTTTTTAAAGGTGAAGGTTGTTCCGCCATATGGAATGAAGGTCAAATAAAACAATGACGAAACAGATGTAGATATCTATAATGCAAAAATGGATAAGTTCAGGTACTTGGAGATATCAAGATTAACTTATACTGATCAAATAGATAGACCTTATACAGAGCAGTGACGGAATTACCAGTAGGCTGAATAGGCTGGAGCTTAGGGCAGCAAATATGGGGTTAATTTTTTTATAATAATAAGTTACAATTACATTAACATGAAGAATTTAATGTGATTGTGAACTTGGGTATTGAATTGTAGAAGTCGTTAGGGACGGTAAAATTAGACTACTGACGACAAATATATGGCAGCGGATGGGCATGCATTTAATAATTTTTGACAGTTGATGAAACATGAGAAGTACACATGGATAAAGGCCTCTGATACTGTTTCCTCTAAAATGGAGAGGGGGAGGGTTGTTAATAATAAAGATTATCAATCTCATTGCTAGCAATAATCATTGTACTGAATTTTAGGTGTATTCATCACGATGGACTAACTGACCTGCCTTTTAATTCTCATCTATCATTCCTGATTGAGGAAGTCATTGACGCCTTAGGTCTTACTATTTACTTTAATAAAATCACCCAACTTTTCATAATACACATTATCAGACCTTTGTCCAATATCATCATATAGAATAATTGTAAGTCTTATTAATTCAATAATATCTTGTACATTAATATATTAATAATCATACTTGTTATGAATTAAGAATTGCTCATTGGTAAATGTTAAAATATTATTTACTTACATTTACATACATTTACATTGCATACATATATTTTTTCATGTTGCTAACAAAGGTTTTTGTTACTAACAGTAAAAAATTACCCTAAATGTAATGCTTATTGCTATCAAATAAATAAAAAAAGATGGTAGAGAAGTTCCCAGAAACATAAGAGATAAGATTAAAATATATTGTTGTACCTAGCAAAATTAATTTGATTAGATAAAAGAGATTTTATAATATTAAGTGTACAATCTACACTAATATTTATAAAATGGTTTTTGTGTATATATTTGTAATGAATAAACTCACAAACTACTTTGCCGATTTCAAATTTTTTTTTCAGCATTAGAAAGCTACATTCACCCTGAGTAACATAGGATATATTTATTGCTAGAAAAGATTAGGGATCCTTACTAAAACTTTAGTAATGTAACTCAAGGTGTAAAAAAATGCTATAAAATATCTTTCATTACGTGCACTGTGGTAACTATTGGTAATAGAACAAAAGTATGTTCTACAATATTGTAGAAAATATCAATAACTACAAAAAACTTCGCAACACTATATGTCCAACTATTATCATTATGTCACAATAACCACTTTTTAAAATGTCCACCCGTGCGAAGCTAGGACGGGCCACTAGTATAATATAAAATTATATTGTTACGATACAAACTTCTTTAAATAGTGTGAGACTGAAAATATAATTTACTCTTTGTTTATCATGACTTTACCTTCAACAAAATTTAATTTGTTCAACCTTTTAAGTATGACCGAGTAATAAACACACTAACATCTAAATATCCAAACACCTCTAAAAACTTTTATAATAATAGTATGTAGGATGAATTCAGCAAAACATTTGACAGTAATTAAGTATCAATTATAGTTATTAGACAAATACCAAAAATGTATAATATGTACATATGTCTACTGCAAACAAATGAAATGCAATTTACTGATTTTGTAAATTTTTATATGCATAAATTGTCATAATGTTTTCTATCTTAATAAGTAATGCATATCAATAATATTTTTGTCAACAAACAAACACTTTCTTTTTCCATGTTTACATGTATGTTTGACTTTAGATATAAACAAGTAATATGATAAACCATATACCAACAGGAGAAGAATAGAGTAGTAAAAATTTACCTTAAAGAAGAATAAATATTTTCTAAACAATTACATCAAAAAAAATAAATCATTTATCATTTTTTAAATCCATCATCATATACAATAATAAGTCTGTGCCATAAACACATATGCTAAGTAACACAATAAAAATTAAAAAAGCAAACATAGGCATGTATGTGTAGTAAAAGCAACATGTACCTATACCCCCTTATTAATAAAAATGACAAATCTCTTATAAATCTATTTTAGCTATTGAAGTGCTTTATCCTATCCTTATGTACTAATTTCTCAGTTTAAAAAACAATGACAAACACTTTAGTAGTCAAAATAGGTTTGTTTTAATTTGAAAGGAGGTTACAGTTTTTATGAATAAGAGGTAGAGTCTATATGAATATGTGTGTTATTTGGAATATTAGCTTTAAGCCACAACTTCATCTGCATAACTAGGATATGTATATTGATCAGATAAAAAGTGGCCATTCATCCTTCTCCATTATATACTGTAGGTATGTATATACCACATACACACAGTGAACATTGTAGTCACAGAAAATTTAAAATTGTAATTCAACTCTTGCCTTAAGACAGTAACAATTGAATTTCTTGCTATTGCTCTCAACTAACACTCAATATTATACAGTTGATAAAAAAATAATTTAAATTTTGTATAAAAATTATTCATTATAAATTTTATGTAGTAGTTAGAATAAAAAACAGAGACCTAAGAATATGTTTATTTGTAAAGATATATATAATATAATCTATACAGTTTATTTTTGTATCATTCTAACAAACTAAACCAATAAACTATTAAACCCCATCAGGGTATTTTTAGTTGAAAGGTGAAATAAGTAGATATTAATTACAATTCAATAAGTAGGTATTTATGTACAGGTTGTTTTTCAAGTGACACATGTCATCAAATCATGCCAAAAATGGAGCAAAAAGACAATGACCCAGTGGGGATATGATAGTATTATAACAAAATAACGGGCGTTGTAGCATTGGTACGCACGGATATAGCACGTAAAGTTTAAATCAAGCCTCGAGACGTTTCAATTTAAATATGACGTCAGTCATCAGTCTACCAATTGTTACGTTACGAAAGAATTCATATTACAAAATACAGTCCCGGCAGGTGATTAGATTGTACAGATATTAACTTACCCATCGCCGACTACGACACATTTAATCGCTTGCATACTGCGTTTTACTTGTTGTCGTACGTAGTCACAAATAAACCACGATATTAAAGGAGATACAAGCAATTTAGGATTTGCTTGCTTGCAATCACTTCACTAGTATCGTTTAGAGAAAATCAACACACTTCCGCATCACAATCAACACTAAAATAAACGAACAGCACAGTATTCAGATAATACGAGTTTCATATCTCTATTCCAAGCGATAAGAAAAAACAAATTTTCTTTACAAAAATTCTATCACTTTATGAACGTTTCGTTTCGCCGATAGCGAGCGACACTCAACGACAGATACAGAAATTTTTGTTCAGTGTTGCTGCTCATGCAGCTAGTCAGTCAGCAGCAATTTTTTTAATATAGTTTTTTATTGCTTTAGATACAAAGGTTTATGAATTTCAACATGAAATAGTCAAATTCTTGCCATATAATTTTATTATTCTTCCATATTTAAAGAGTATTTATTAGTTCTGGTTACACTACATAACCATAAATAACTAGTCACCATAGGTAAAAAATAATTTAGGATTTTCACCACAGACTATTTATATCAGGATTATAGTTTTTAAAAACAAAAATATATTTTAGCTAGTAGAATAGAGAGGAAGGGTTATTAATAATAATATTAAACACGTGTGAACTCTACACGAACGATTGCGGATTATAAAAAAAAATACTATTACATTCTAATCGGGTTAAATACAGTTTTTAATTTTTTAAGAAAAACTGTTTTTGTGACGATGATATGATGAAATTCTTATATAAATATTAACTCTTATATTGTGCTGTAGAGGCAGTAATATTATTCATTTACTAATTTCTTTTAGGTAATAAAAATAAAGTTTGACAACAAATATCGTGCAATTTTCAACTATAATTATATATATATATATATATATATATATATATATATATATATATATATAATATTGTATTATATTTGTTATATTTTTCAACCTGTTCATATAATATGTCTCTAAAAGACTGATTTACCTTCTATTGTTTTATTTTTATTTTTTAATAAAAATTTATTTTTGCTTGATTAATATCGGACATAATACACTTTGACCACACCATAACGTTTATACCAAATTTATAACATGAACATACAATACATAATTTACGATATTTACCCATTTACTAGTTTATAAAAATTTTATGTGTTCATATTTTATAATAATCATCAATTATATTACAAACTTAAACATAAAGTAC
The DNA here is from genome assembly GCF_026898425.1 of Galleria mellonella. Lineage (NCBI taxonomy): Eukaryota > Metazoa > Arthropoda > Insecta > Lepidoptera > Pyralidae > Galleria > Galleria mellonella. The sequence continues at coordinate 4,577,786 of NW_026441978.1, forward strand.
AATTTATCGATTAAACTTCGGTGTACAACACTATCAGAAACCGCGCACGTTTTTCGTTTTTGCGCGGTTGAGTTATGATTTTCTATAATCTATGCTAGTATGTCCTCTTCTATAAATTGTGTTGCGCGGTATTGCGTTATACGATTGTTCAATTTTACAGTAATATGGCAAAAGGTGATAAAGAATTAGAAAAACCAATAGTGAATAATGAATTACCCAACCCGGAATGTCGAAGTGTGGATCACGACGATTCGGAGTCTACTCAAGAACAGCCTTTGGACATAGGAGAGCATTATTTGGTGCGGCGTTCGGATGAGTCATGGCACCCGGCTGAGATAATACAGACCCGGTACAATGACGCCGAATCATGTTATGAATATTATGTCCACTATGTGGGATATGATAGGAGGCTCGACGAATGGGTTTCCCGCCACCGGGTTATGAATGATAGATTTGACATGTGCGAACAATCAAATAACAACATAAATTCAGATCATTTACTCACAGACAAATCTGGCCGCAAAATAACACGGAACCAAAAACGTAAACACGATGAGATCAATCACGTGCAAAAGTCATATGCGGAAATGGACCCTACAACAGCCGCTTTGGAAAAGGAACATGAAGCAATCACCAAAGTTAAATACATAGATAGGATTCAGATTGGAAAATATGAGATAGACACATGGTACTTTAGTCCATATCCTGACGAGTATGGAAAACAATCAAAACTTTGGATTTGTGAATACTGTTTAAAATATATGAGAATGGAAAAAACATACCGATATCATCTAAGTGAATGTACAGCAAGACAGCCACAAGGTAGTGAAATATACAGAAAAGGTACAATAGCAATATTTGAGGCAGATGGTAAGGAGCACAAGATTTACTGTCAGAATTTATGTTTATTGGCAAAGCTTTTCTTAGATCATAAGACATTGTATTTTGACATAGAACAGTTTTTATTTTATATATTATGTGAAGTTGATAAACAAGGAGCCCATCTTGTTGGTTATTTTTCTAAGGAAAAAGATTCTCCTGAAGGAAACAATGTTGCTTGCATTTTGACGTTACCTCCTTATCAGAGACAGGGCTATGGAAAATTGCTCATAGCTTTTAGTTATGAATTGTCTAGGTTGGAACAAGTTGTTGGGAGTCCAGAAAAACCATTATCTGACCTGGGCAAACTCAGTTATAGGTCATATTGGTCGTATGTTTTATTAGAGGTATTAAGTGCAAGTAGAGGGACATTGAGCATCAAAGATCTGAGTCAGATGACAGGAATATCACAAACAGATATAATATCAACCCTGCAGTCAATGAATATGGTGAAATATTGGAAAGGGCAGCATGTGATCTGTGTAACACCTAAAATAGTTGCTGAACAATTAGCCAGTTCACACTTCAAGAAGCCACGTTTATGTGTGGATCCATCTGCATTGCGTTGGACACCGCCTAACAAGCAAGGGCATTCTGCTAAGGCTAAAAAGTAGTACAGGCTTACAGGCAGGGCTTAGAGAACTCTGATATTTAGTCACATCTTGAGGATGATCTCTAGGTGCAGCCTGTTAAATGGTTGAGTTGAATTTTTACTTTGTTTTGAATGCAGTGGTTAGATAGTGTTAGAAGTATTAAAAATAAATCTGTAAGTTACAGGATGTGTTACAATGAGGTATTGTTTCATATGAACATATAATGTTGCACTGCATTTGTTATTGAAGTATTGAACTTTACTTTTATAATGCAAAGACATCCCAGTGAAGGGACTATAGATACTGTTAAGCATTCGATATAGGATTAATAATTGAAGATGATGTATGGCCAAGCTAATGGACATATAAAAATAAAATACAAAACCCATGATATAAAAAGATATATTTCTTTTGCAATTAATTTAACTAAAGATCCAAATATTGAGTAGTTTATTTGTGATTTATGACATTGTATGGCAATTGTGTTAGTGTAGTTATTTAGATATGAATGAATATTGCCTCTAGTGTTTGTAGGCATTACCTTGTATCTCTATACCACCTCATACATTTTTTATTAGCATATTTATGATAAAGTAATATTAACTAGTTTCAACACAGTACAACAGCTTTGCCTTTAATTTTAGATGTGTAACTGAAATTGATCATGATTGAATATATATATATTAAATTAAAAATTACTATGAAAACACCAAACTTCAATTATTGATTGATTTTTCATAATTTATTCACATGATTGCTTAGATCTGTACAAGCTTCATTCAGTTCCTTATAATCAGTATAGTGATACTAATCTTAAGTTGCGAACATTTTGATGTTTATCTCATTAATTTGATACATAAAGGTCACACTTTTATGTCAGTATGTAAGCTTAATTCTTAGTTTTAAGTATAAATGTCCATTTGATATCATGATCTATGTTTTTATGAACTGGTCATTTGGATTTATTCACTGGTCGATTAGAAGTATGTTCATTGAAATTTGTGTTTACACAAACTTTCATCTGTGAAATAGGAAAGTCATTAGTGTTAATGATTTTTAAATGCAGTCTGCTTTATTATTTTTTTTTTTTCTGTGCCGAGAGTATAGAACAATGATTATTCAAAGTAGTCAATATATCTTAGTAATACATTTTCCAATTTGATCAAAATATTACAATCATTTACATAATAACGTTTTAGACAGCAAATTTAAATAATTTGTTAGGCATTTACAACAATTTGATAGCTTTGTTAATATAAAACAGAAATTTAATTTGCTTTTGACCATATGACCATTTTGACCATTTGAACATATGACCATTGTATTACCTAATATATTTATGAAGCAGACTTTGTTAAATTAACAAAATGGTTAAATAGGTTTACCTTTTAAATTCATACTGTATAGAATGATTTTTAAATGCCATGCCAAAATGTCATTTATGGTGCACTTTAGCTAAAATAAGACATGAGAGTACATCCAATTGTATAATAATAATAAATGAAATGTATTTATTTTGCGTAAAATTGCTAGTAGATAACTATGTTATGTAGGTAGCAGGTGAATGACTTGAGACATATGTGATTACATCATGTAAATGAGATGTGCACGCCGAAAATTATGATATGTGTATATTGTTAAAACATATTTTCTGTACGTTACTTTCTGTAAGTTTTTGTTTAAAACATCCAGAACCTTGTCAAAACAATTTTTAGTTTGTTCTGCAATGTACTCATCTTTGACTATTCACAATTTGCCACTATAGTGTCGGGTTGTTTGAACTCAAATGATCTTCCCATTGCCGTGTTAATTAGATTCTATGAATCATCAGTTTTCACTGTTTATTTGTGATAATTCTAATCGTAAGTAAAATTGAAAAAATAAAAATTAAACTGAAAGTTTCTATTATTATTCTAATTTATTGTCCCCTTTATCCCACTAGTAGAATAAAGTGATTTTGCAATGGTATCTTCTGTTCTGTTACATGTAAATAAATACAAGTTCATGTTTCATTATTTTTTGGGTAGGTAGGAAGTTAAAAAAAACAGTTTTCCACAATAATCTATCATTCCAATTTATTCTTTATTTTACCATAATTCATTCGCACATTGATGAACACTTATACAGTAAATAGAGATACACGCATTAAAAATAATTGTTACAAACATGATTCTGATTTTGTGCGTTAGTATAGTGCTTTAGAACTTGGTGTGATATAGTAATACTATGTTACACAAACATTGTTGACTCGGGACAAAATTAGTATAGGGGCCCAAACGGGTTTATGTTCTGTCGATTGCAAAAATAACCAACAAAAGTAGTGTCGAATTAGAGAAGATAACCCATAACATACAATTTTAACCAAATGGAAATTGTTGACTATATTTTAAACACTCATTTATGTATTGATTTAACGCATTACTAAATGAGTATTATCAATTTGACTAAACGATTAACAGTTTGAAATGGCTTATCGCCTTAAATTGGGTCACACTGATAAAATACTCGTAAAATTGTTTTATCATGTTTTGATAAATGGCAATTCTGCCATTTATTACTTAGAAACTTTTTTTTTGTAAATTCTTATAATCTTGTGTGACTTCGATTATGTTTATAAACTTTTCAACACTAGTCAATAGTTAGTTGACCATTATTTTTTTGATTTTTTTTCGCACTCAATGCCCCATTCAGTTATGATACTAAACAATTATTCAGATATTTTTCTAATGCAACTTGGCAAACAGGATGACGGCCCACCTCGTGGAAAATGGTAACCTTTGCATATAGACACGAATAGAACTATTGATGTAACGACAGAATACACCGTGATGTCCATAGCACCCTACATGCGTTCATTATTCCTAAGAACTGTTTATATAGGCCATTATTTCAACATTTCATACCTCAATAAACTTTATTGAGGACTACAGACCGCGTCGTAAGATATATAAATATGGTATGATAATTAGATTTGTGTCTTGGTTGTCCCAGAAACTTTTTTGTTTCTTATATAAGTTTATAATAATAATTTTCTATTTAAAAGACTCGGCGTCAAAATCGATGGGTTTTAACAAATAAGTAACAATTACCTTTATGTGTGTACACACAACGAATAATGTGATCTTAAAATAATAACAGCTCATTTCATTCCTCATAATGTTACAAGCTTCCTATAAATTAATACTGGCATATATTTTTTTAGATTCTCTTGGCACTAAAGGGCGCCACCCTCGCCCGAGTAGTAAGTACTGACTATAAAAGATGTTTGACGAATTCAAGCGACATCAAAGGACGGAGCAAAAAAAATGACCCACACTATAACCCGCGTGGGCCGAGATCTTAGATAAATAGTTATGTGCTCTGTAATAGTTATAAGAAATCGTAGCACGAAGTTTGACATTTTTTTTTATATTTCCATCCGCATGTTGCTTGAATATTTTTACTTCCATGAACCATGAAAAGCTTACCATGAAATGTCTTCCGAAATTTCGGGACAAAATGAAACAAAAATTTGATGTTAAAATTATATAATACATACAATTTAAAAATATTAAAATATCATTCCTTTGGACTTTTATGATAGGATTTATAACGAACGAAATGTTAAATTCTATTTACGGACCCGATTTCGGTATGAACGAGAACACGAAATTAAGGCTGAAAATTCGGTATTTCATTTCATGGTAGAGCCTCAGGTATTAAAGCCGAATTACGTTTATACCTTTCCTACCTACCTATTGTTTAAGTATTTATATGAAGCTAATAACAAACCATTGTCTTTATCTCTATTTAAAATAGAAACTTAAAGAGTTTGATCAAAAATTATCAACAGTGAATTATTAAATTTTACGGTCGAGAAAAGATTCATAAAAAAGAAATAAAAAATTAATAATGGAGTTTATATCCTGTTATTTTAAATTTGAATAAAATCATATTTTCTATTCGTGGTTTATAAGTTATATAAGATAATAAATATCTTAAACACAATGTGTGAAAATATTTTCTGATTCGTTTACATTTTGTCGATATTTATCTTTATCAAAATATAATGTGGAAACTGAATGAAAATTTTGCCGAAGTCAACTTTAGGCTCAAAACTTGACATACGTACGTGAATTTGTAACATTTAATTAAAGATATATCTGTGACAGATACATATAAGTGGAAAACATGACTTAACAGTATAGACATAAGTTACATTATTGTCTGTTGATAAAAGAAGAGCAAACTCAGTCGACTCGTGGGTGGGGGAACTCTTTGGTAACAATCATGTGTAAGTACATTAACGACAAACCGAAACACATGGAGTGCAAATTTATACACATCTTACCATTAATTCACCAAACACAGAACTTTAGCGTTAATATCCAACACTTATTACAATATATCTTTTTTTTTTATTATTTAATATTTTTTTTTATTATTATCATCAGAACAAACTAACCAACATACGTGTTACATATCTACAACTAGATATATAAGTACTGTTACTACGTTACGATTAGTGTACAGAAGAATTTGTTACATTACAATAACGAATGTCTATCAATCATGTATTAGAAGGGCGTTACTAAGTTTACACAAAATGTTATAGCATTCCAAATTTGACCTTACCAATTTAGACATAGAGCCTTAATTAGTGGTGTACATTTATGGCACTGCGCAGTGCAAGTGACAAATATCTACTTCAAAAACGTGATGAAATATTTTTACTTTTTTTTTTTTTATCAATGCTTTTTACCTACTAACACTATGATACTTAATTTTAGATTTCAATATGATATTAATACCTCTGACGTTATAAACATCACATATTGGTTAAGGAAATCTTATAATTTTATTTGCTTCAAAAACCAGTGTTTTGACTAATTAACAGATTGTAAACCGCAGTTGCCGCAATTGAATATTTTACAGCAACTTTTTAACACATTTATAGTAAGTATACATAATAATCGTTTGTTTCATAAAAGATTTATTTATCAGTATTTATAAACTGCCATTCGATTGATTCAAATCCAAATTAAAATATTGAAACACCACTTCAGATCTTAAAGTCGTCTGTTTTATGAAATTGTAGGTCATTTAAACACAGCCTTCTCGTGATTCTTTGGTATTTTATATTTTATAAATTTGAAAATGACATTTTCAAGAAACTTATAAACTTTCTACTTTGTAAGGAACCACACGCTCTTTACCAGTGGCAAACGAATCTATCGATAGATACGATTAAGAATACACACGCATTAGGAAGAACAAGATGTGCGGTGTTTCTTATCTCCCTCTATCCCATGGACATTAACTGCTTATGTATCTATAGATAGGTTTGATTGATACTTGTCTACACAGACCCCTTAGATAAAATATGAACGAATCTATTGATAGAATGGTAATCAATAGTCTATGACATAGGATGAGACAGTGAAATACGCTGTCTTGTTCTTTCTCATATAAGCGTTGATCGAAGCGATTCTATGGATAGATTCCTTTGTACTTTGTCTATGTAGCTAGGTTACGGATTGATCAATCAAATAGGCAGAATTACACTTTACTACGATTATAACAACATGCCCTTTTTACACGACTGATATGGTCAAACATACTATTTCCAATGTACTAGTTTCTCACACAAGCTTCAAGCGTTTCCGAAAAAAAGTGTTGCCAACATCGAAAATTAAATGAGAAACAGTACATTTAGAGGAGATTTAAACAATTTATTGCTAACTCTTTACAAAGAATAGTGCAAGCTATGGAAGTGATAAGGTCTACTGTTTTCTGATGTGGTGCACTTCAAACGTTTCTACATATAACTGTTTATAAGTTATAACTCCCCGAAGCATAGACAATGAGATTCGTTGTATAGCACGCTGCAAACAACTTGAACAAATTCATAGATAATTAAGCTTGCGCTATGTAGTATTAAACTCATGATCAAGTTATTTGGCGATATCTAAAATATCTGGCAATGGTAAAAACTTATTTTAAATGAATAAAAAAAAACTTTTTAATCTTTAGTAGTTATAGTATGCGTGTTGGCAACACTATGGGAGATGAAACGTCTGAACAACATCAGCCACATCGGAAAATCTGGTTCAATTCAACCAGCCGCTACATATGTCCGGTACAATTATTATAATAACAAGACAAATATTTTTGTACTAAAATTTAAAAAGCCCATCTGCTTTTGAAATTTGTAAATAAATATAATAAAGATAAAAAAGCTATAGTTTATAATAGGGCAGATGTTGTCTTTTTTTATATATTGTTTTATATTTTGTGATTGCTTCTTAATTCAGTTAGGTAACTGAATTAAAAAAATATGTTTAAATATGTTAAAATATGTTTAAAGACAGTTTATCGAAACATATTAAGCCATTGGATATAGTAGGTATTATTATATTATTCTCATTAAATTAACAAAAAAATGGACACAAATATTAATCCCTTTTCTTGTGAATTATAAGCACCGTTTATTGTTTGAATATTATTATAATTATTGTAACGATTGTATTGTTTGAATATTATTATAATTGTGTTCGTATAAATTATTTAGTCTATAAAGATAGCATATTCTTAAATTATCATTTTTAAAAAAATACACTATGATCTGGAATTAAGCGCTTATATATTATACACAGTTACTATGTATGTTCATTAATACTGACAACATCATAAGAAATAAAATTTAAATAAATTTGGTGATCAAAATTAAAATGAAAAAATTATAACTAAACGACATTAAAAGCGCATCGTAAAAATAAATAATTTTAAAAAGATACTTTTTTTGTATTGCACACAGCAAAATGTTTCTCGAAAAACTAGCCACAAATAACGATGTGCCGTTTTACGGTGTTGATTTGAATAATGGAAATTTTAATTTCAACTTATACAGACTGTACATAAGGTGTACAGTTGTTCTGCTAACATGGTAGCCACAAAATATTATTCAATCAGTTGTTAACTAGTACAACCGCTACACAATGGATACAAGAATAGGAACGTTAAATACCTCTACTTGATTTAGTTTGCAAATAAAATTAATTTGCACACATAAATTTCTCGTAGAATTGTCTATTTTAACATTTACAATAATAGCGTCTTTAAGATTATATTTTTTTTTCTATATTAGGTATTTTAATAAGGATCATTTTTAAATTCTCTATTTTGCGGTCATACTGTTTATTCGAACTTAAACATTTGTACAGTGGCATCCTGATAGTACTGAAAAAGCAGGTCATGTGCAAGGATTGCTTCAACGACTCCTATGTAAGATGTACAGTTACTATACGGAAAGTTCAAAATTACATTCGCGTTCCTCTTAAAGAATATATGCACACACTTAACATACGGTCAATGATATACGTTAGAGTGAGACAGGAATAGGATTACTAGTTGACAAACTAACAGCATTAGTAGGTTATTTCGTATAATGACAATGAGGATGTAAAATGCAATTGTCAGCTTCCATACACTATGCTACTTTTACCATATCAGGTAACCTATGCGCTTCCTACCGTCTCTGTGATTCTATCATCATAAAACTTTCTAGTTTTAGGATATTTTCTTATTTTTGTTACTTAAGTAGTGATTACTTATACTGTTTGGACTCGAGGCATATTTTTGGTATCCTTGAAGCAAACCTTTTGATATTTAAATGAAGTTGCATATAACCGAATATTAGGTTCGTCTGATATATAGTGTAATGTAAATGTAAGACGACAGTTGGCGCCACTGTGCAGTACACAGCCACTAAACTTGCACGCATTTTTGCAATACCTTACAAACATCTAAAGAACATGTAACGCGATTAGCGAACCGACTACACAAGTGAACATTTTAAAGCGTATTTAAATGGCACAACGCGAAACAAAAAGACGATGGGAGGAAAATAATATCACAAAACTATCACCAACACATAATTAATGGTGTAACATGATCTTTTGTTATTTACATAATAATAATAATAATATATCATATATTACAATATATAAACTGGCGAGCAAAAGAATCGAACCACGAAGAATTACACCCACGTATTGTCGATTCAAACATATCTCATAGATCCCAGTTGTTAAAATATCGATTGGGATCAAATTCCATCAATTATCATTCATGTACTTTTGCCTAATCTATTTTAACCCACCTTAAACACTTATTTGTGAATGACGTTTTAGGGGCATTGCCCTCTTTATAATAATATAGAAATAAAATACATTTTGATCATACAATATATGATTATATTGAAGATCGAATTTTCTGGGATTCCATCTTAAGATCCTGACCTGATTCCTGACTTGGGTGACACTGCGATCACCCAAGAAATATAGTCTTACAAATGAAAACAAAAAATAAAACCGGCCCACTATTAACGAAGGAATCAAAAAATAAAATATATATATATATATATATATATATATATATATATATATATATATATATATATATATATAGACGAACATAAAGCCTTCTCCTTTTTTAAAGTTGGCAAAAAATTAAGGAATATGGTACTTATTTTAATCAGATAGCTAGGACTAGAAATAAATACATTTCAACTGACAATAAGTGAGTGGCTCGATTTTTTTGCACGGTAGTGGTAGTTGGATAATATTGTCATAAATATACATACCTACTGGCAGGTACTGAGAAGCAATTTGGTTATACATATATATTGAAAATATATGAGATTATTGATATATTTGAGTTTGATTAACAATTTTTTTCAGCATAAACAAGTTTATATCAATACATGTATATATATTTGTTTGTCTTATATAGATTTATTACCCTATGTAATGATTTAAAATGATAATGACAAAAAAAAATAATTAATAAAACAATGGACGTTACTGAGTTAAGTAATAATCAGTACACAGATCTTTTTTAATAAAATAAAAATTATAATATTAGTCTTAAGTATTTTCTAAACTTTTAGAGGCCGTCTTTTCTAGAATCGTATTATCGCAATCTCCTGAATGAATGAATGATATTTATGTGTGAAACGAGATGTTACATTTTGAGCCCAACCTTGTACAACACAAAAAAATTAAAAAAAAAAAATAAGAGTATCACTGGAAAAATATAACAAAATTTATTTAAGACGTACTTCATCGAGACAAAATATTTTTACTTATTTTTTATGTTTGTTTTCTTTTATGCGACTTGGAATAACATACAAACTGACGACCCACCTGATGGAAAGTGGTAACCATCGCCTATAGACAAGAGCAATACCATGGACATAACAGAGTATATTGTTTCGCCCATGATACCCCCCATGCGTTGCCATTCCTGATGACTCAGGTGTTATTCCTCTTGTTACGTGACGTCATATCACTTGCCATGCCATGAAACACAATAATGTAACTGATTATATAAAAAAAATGTGTTATATTTAAATAGGTTTTAGATTCGTTTTTATATAGTGTACAATGATTGGACTTAGGCTCCATATAATTCTGACAATCTGTAGCTTTTTATTTATAATATTACCAAAGAAACTGGGACCAATTCTAAAACGATATTAATCTAAAGAATTATAGGGATCTTTATGTGATTAATTTTGAAGAGTGTTACCCTCACACAACATATATCAGACTATACATTTCAGAGTCCCTTTCTCCATAATTGGGCATCTTACGAACTTCACAATTAATACACCTATATAATAAACTATATATTTGATATAGCCAGATAGAATTATAATTATTATTAATAAAAATTATAACTAAATAATATATTTCGAAATATTCTATGTCCGAGTCAGAGAAATTATAATATTAAACTCGGTATAATAAAAAAAAAATAGCATGCACAGAAAAAGACTAGATATACATCTGTTTAGACACAAACCACGTGTTTGATAAGTATAATTAATATAATTGTATGGTGGTCAATTACGAGAAAATAATCTTTAATAATAAATAGTATTTATTACAATATACCTCATTTAATCGTCAATATTATACATAAAGATTGATTTACATTAGGCCAGTTACTATTCTTAAACTCGCGAAAAATCAGTGATGACCAAGTAACGTCATTGCGTCAATTCATTTAAAACGACTATGCTGTCGCTTTGTCAACGTAAATATTGTTGTTGTTTATGACAACCACGATTAAATGCGAGTTAGTTCTCGATACCAGTACTGATGACAGTAACTGTCTCAATGTAAACTTGTCTTTCATGGTACATAATAGAAACACATGATTAACTTTAAATGGTATAATAATGGTACTTACCATAATTAAACATTCTTTCACATCACCTTGTGTACTATTTTATTACTTACTCATATAAAGTAAAAATAAAAACGAAAGGCGGATTTAACAAACAGATGCACCAATGTTGCCAGCTTAGTAAGTCGGAGCTGTGTAGTCGATGTTGCCTGTAAAGTTTAAAAATAAATAACGTTAGTCAATAATTATAAAATAAACGTAAGAAGTGTCTCCTACAATAATATTTCATTTATATTTATTTTTTGCCAAAAAATAATCTTTTTTCGCACATACTCACTATTACCTACGTATTGTGATTTTAAACTTAAAATTTGTATTAAAAAAAAGGGGCACCAACGAGTGATGATAGGTAAGAATGAAAAAGCAAGTCAGTTAACCCATGGTGATGAATACACCTTCGATTCAGCACGATAGTTTTCATGGGGTTTTCACGATAGTTTTTAACTATAGCTATAGTTACCAGTGCCAGTGTTGTGTGGCTGCGAGAAAGGCGGTTCGCTGTATGCAGGCTGCGGATCGGGCGCTCCAGGGTAGGCCGGGAAGGCGCCGGGGCTGCCAGCCGCCTCCACTTCGTATGCAGGTGCGAACGCCGCCTCCGCGCCAAGCCGGAACCGTTGGAACGCGAAGAACGCACACGCCACCTACCGCCGACGATAAGCAATCTTTATTTACCACTTGTTAAAATCATTGATAAATTAAAGAAATATTTACCGGTATGACGATATAATTACGCACAGTCTAGATAGCATAGAAATGTGCGTTCGATTCCCATGAGACTGAGTCGTTGGGAGGTATTTTTTTATTTATGACCTGATAATATATCCTAAACGCAGGGTAATGCATTAAAGTACTCGTATTATTAAATTTCGAATTTATTATTAAAAAATAAAATAAAACTTCATAATGATGAAACAGAACAGTTTGTTTGTTTGAACGCGCTAATCTTTGGAACAACATGTCACATTTGATTAATATAAGACTGTGTAGCATAAAAAACCGATTTCAATTGTTACAAACTAGTTATATTGTTTTCAAAACTAAACTACTGGAGCGATTTTGATAATATTTTTATGGGATCAATATGTAAGTATACCCTCTTAAATTTTTGCATTCGATAAGTCATTTCTTGTGAAAGGTAAAAGCTATTTAATATCATGACTACGAGTAAAGCCGTTATATATAGCTAATACTCATGTACATTTGATGTTTTATGTACTGCTTGAAATGGTATTTGACTAAAGAGCTGTAACGTCATGTCGTTTCTGCACGAAAACGACTTTATTGTCTTTTTTTTTTTTCAAAAAATTATCAATTATTTTAACTAACTACCACTATAACTTTCAGGTGAGGGAAAACACTGGGCTAACACCCTTTTAATTATAAGAATCAATAGTCTAAGCGAGCAATAATGCAATTACTGACCCAAGCAAAGATAGAGAAGAAGCAGAAGGCAATGGCGCCCTGCATGTTGTTGGCGGTGCCGAGCGGCGGCTTCACAGTCTTGCCCCACGCGTTGGAAAGGTAACAGAAGCCCACAAAGTACAGGAACGCCCAGAATGCTGAAAGCATAGAGTTTAAACATTGAAAAGGTTTTTTGTGCAACTCAAAATGGTAAACAAGTTGATGGTCCACCTGATGGAAAGTGGTTATAGTCGCCTATAGACGAGAAAAGCCACATGTATCTCATAAGTCTATTACGATGATGATAATTACTATACCGACATTGATGAGAACTATGGTTTTTCACCTCCATACCTTGTAATATTAGGTACTTCAAATAGAAATCATCATCATCATTCCAGCCATTATCCGTCCACTGCTGGACATAGGCCTTCCCCATAGACTGTCATAAGGAACGGTCCTGAACCACCTGCATTCACTGACTTCCTACAATGCATTTCAGGTCGTCACTCCATCTAGTGGGAGGATGTTCTACACTGCGTTTGTCTTATAATAAGTTTAAAACTGTCATTGAAAACATTTATTGAACAAACTAAACGATTACTTGAATGACAAATATGCATAGCGATAGTTGATCATCATGCACGGGCTTTTAACGACCATTTAATTTTAGGCATAGTACTATTTAAATAAACACACATAATGTTAACAGAGATTTAAAAGAGTAACAGTCGAGTTTCTTGCGGACTCTTCTCAACAAATAATAACTTTCCGAACACTGCATTCATAAAAAATTACGATTTAAAAGTGTTTATAAACAAGTTTAGTTGAATAAAGATGATTTGGATTGTATGGAGGAATTTTGCAGACTCCAATTTGATCCTAAATACGCAATCTCTAAATCAATGCTAGGTAAAATCGTGTATAAACGAGGAACGTGTTGTGCCCACTAAGACAATTTACGGTCAATTTTACGATCTCATAAACTGTTATTTGTGTGTACAAGCACTTTCCCTGTTATCTGTACGCACATGAGGGAGGTAAATTTCCAAAATATATTTCATACTGTCAATTGGAAATAAGTTTGTTGTGGACTAACTAATGAGAAATAAAAAATATAGTAAAATTGTAACTAGACGTTATCAGTTTCTGAAAGTTATTTAAGAAAAATTAATATGACGGGGTTTAATAAGACCAATACAGATCATACAATATTTTTTAGAAATTTTGTCTATCTATATATTTGTTGCGGAATCATGTAAAAACTATGTTACTGTACCAAATTTCATGTTATTTCCACAGTTGTGTTCATAAACGTTTAATTTAAAATCTTGTGTATGTTTCATCTTAATACGCTATCTAGAAATGATTTACTTCATTAGTTATCCTATTTCTGTTAATGTTCAATGGTGTTCTTGTTTATATTGTCACCAATATTAACAAGAACACCATTGTTACCACAGATTATACCGTTACGCTTTAAATTGTCTGTCTTCATGCATAGTCGCTTCTGAGAACCAAGGTGTAGTCGAGGATTCTTGTGTCAGAGAATGCAATGGTTTTTTAACGCATTTATAGTCAACAACGATGATATTGGTGCTACGTAAAAAATCAGAGGGCCTATAATCAAATTTTGGAACCGAACGAAACATAAATTTTATCTCAAAATTACATAATACAATTCGTTTAAAATATTAAGAATGTAAATGAATTTTACAGTAGGATTTATGACTAACAAAATGTTAAGCTCTATTTACTAATCCCGATTTCGGTATGAACGAAAACACGAAATTAAGTGAGAAAATTCTGAATTTAATTGCATGGTAGGCCCCCAGATATCTAAGACCACGCATATAAAGGTGGATATAACAAATTTTACAACCAGACACACTATGCACTTTTCATGTATTATATAAAATACTGTTCTTTTTTTCGGAAATCATATATAGGTACATGATAATTATATTAAGATTGTAACAATGTAGTTTCTTTTTATATTTTTCATATTATTTCATTAATTTTATATATACGTTGTTGAATGGAATCACAGTTCGAATTACCGCCGTGGGTGTCAGTATTGATGTAGAGGTCAAATGGCCTGCTCTTTAAATTGGGGACAATTATAACTAACCTGTTCAAGAAATGGACAGGTTTTAATTGTTCTCAATATACAAGCTTATAATGTCATTGACTTCTTGATAACACAAATTTATACTAAAAGACCATGTTCTCCAACTTTTTCTTTTGCTCGTTATACATATAAAAAGTTGGCAGTATGGTCCCAGTATAGAATAGGCTACTCCTTTCTCTCCAGTGGGTGTCGACTAAGAGAATTTATTGGTAAAGGGATGGGCAACAGCGTCCCTCTTAAAACATCTCTAAAAGCTTAACTGCGGTTGCCAGGAGGGAAAGGGATTGTTAGTAATGGAGACTGAGAATCCCATTGCTAGCAATATACCAAACCAGGTGGACCTCTTCACGGTTCTCCCTGGAAACTATTATGGTTAATTCCTGATGAATTCATCATGATGGGCTAATTGGCCTGTTTTCATTCTCATCAATCACCCTTCACTGGTGCTCCGCCAGCGTATCCCGTTAGCGCAGGCAGGGTTACCATACCATTTTCATCAATCAAAAAAAAACTGCGGTTGCCACCTCGCAACTACTGGCAAAACTTCCCTTATGTGGAAGGCAAGTTTAATAGTGGACAGTTAACGGCTGAAATGATGATATATAAAAAAAATATGCCTCACAAGGGGCGTACCACCATATCAATTTTTATCTGTAAACGTCAATGAAAAAAGAAAGAAAGAAATATTTTTATTCAAGTAAACTGAGATTTAAGCATTTTAAATAGTCATTTAACGCAATTTCAGCCAAGAAGAACGGGCAAGAAACTCAGCTGTCGCTTTTTTCAAAATGTTTAGCTATATAAATAATGAGTTTAAAAAATTTGTGTGAATACAAACTACTATGCAGTATTAGATCAAAAAAGCTGTTGCGTTGTTCACTTGTTTCACTGCAAATAGAGTTATTCACAAACATACAATGACTCATTGTAAACAAATGTGAGCAAAATTTGTCATACAAGGTCGTATAGGATTTATAGGTCTCTGTAACCCACATTTGCAATGTTTGATTGTAGGGGTGTAGCCCGTAACTTTTACTATTGATAATCATGTTCCTTTCCTTGTCCGATATCTATTTGGTAATATGTTTTCCTCTATCTGTATCTAATTGGTAAATAAAGGTAAATTTTGAAAGTTTTGCCCAGATGATTGGTCGTGTGGTCCCAGCATAGGCCACCCCTTCCCATCCCTCCCTCTTAAAATATCTCTAAAGCCTGACTGCAATTGCCAATCCGCCTGCCAAACGTGGCAACTACTGGCAAAACCCCCCCAAGGGGGAGACTTATGTCCAGCAGTGGACGGTTAAGGGCTGATATGATGACGAAGACCCACATAATGATTGAATTATCAAAATTCCTTTCTTATAATTCACTTTTTATATTCCCTTTTGTATGCTATACAAAAAAAAAACTTATCTGCAAAATTTCATGATTCTTGCACTCACATATGTTTCTATTGAAGCTTTTTTCACATTTCGATAAAACTTATTAATAATGTATACTGTACTGAAACCAAATTAATAATATACACTAAACATAAGACCAGCAGTGGACAGATAACGGCTGAAATGATGATGATGATGATGAAATATCCCGTAACCTTACACCACACGTTATGCCACAAAGTAAACAGAGATGCTAACTTGTAAGAGGTTTCTTAGGTGTCACTGCCAAGACGACCAAAATGCTTAACTGGAGCGGCGACATAACTAAATACCACTCTGCTATTAGCCATGATAAATTGGTAAACATCTCAAATTTATAAATAAGGTTGCCTATAAGAAAAAAAGCTGAGTACAAACTAAACTAAAATAACAGGAATAATCCATAATAATATACTGACCAGAGAATCCCATATCAGCCAGAACATAGTGCTTCCTGGTCTTCACCGATGACATCTGCTCGAAGAGGTACTCGCCCGCGATGAACCCGATGGACGCGATGAAAGCTATCACCGAAATGCCTACACCGTAATTGCAGGCGTTCGTATCTTTGTTGTAGACACAGTATTCCTTGTTGTCCGTTTTGTCGACGTACCAGCCTTTGGCTGATATACAGCCCATCACTATCACACTGAATAGCTGCCAATTAAAAATAAAACATAGACATCACTATCACGCTAAAGAACTGCCATTTAAAAATAAAACAATCATCACTACATGCTTGTGAGTATGTAGTGATGTCTATCTAGTGAGGTTTTTGTCTTAATTATACACATACATAAACAAATACAAATATATTCAAACACATAAGTCTCTCACTTAACAATACACACATATTACATAACTCTCACAATTTCAAATGAGAGTTTTAATTGTTGATATTTATTTTTTCTTTATTCTTTATTGTACACAAAATATAATGTTAACCACAATTCATTTGAAACATAATGTACAAAGGCGAGCTTATCTCTAATAAGAGATTTCTTCCAGCAAACCTTTTCATGTAAATTGTATGTTATTTTAAAAAATAAAAATATTATGATATTTTCATTTTTTATGCAATTAAGAATAATCAACATATTGATGGCCCATTTGATGGTAAGTGATGACCATCACCTATAGGTACGAATAGCGTGATAGACATCACAGCATATACTGTGATACCCATGAAACCCTTCATATGTTATCATTCCTGAACACTATGATGTTATTTTTCTATACCCTGTAATTTCACTGTTATATAGCAGTGACATTCTAGACTTCAATTTGAAACATAGCCATAAAAGCACAGCTGTTTCACGGCAGAAACACGAGTGGGACAGAGGTATACAAGCAGAGAGAACTTTTGATCAGTCTTATTCATTTTTTTTTAGGTACCAGAGAGAGACTTTGCACAAGTCTTTGTTTGCTTGGGTACCTCTGACACATTCGTGTTTCTACCATGAAGCTGCTGTGATCGCAATGAATTTACAGGATACAGCTAAGTCCTCAGGAATGGCAATGCATGAGAGGTATCTTTTTTTTATTGGATGAAAATGGAATGGTAATCCTGCCTGCGCTTTCGGTATACGATGGCAGAGCACCAGTGAGGGATAATAGGTAAAAATGAAGGTAGCTCATTTGGCCCATTGTGAAGAATTCAACAGGAAATAACCACTATGGTTTCTAGAGTGAACCGCGTGAAGATCGACCTGCAATGAGGCTGTAAGAATCGATTACTATCAATCTCTTTCCCCCTGCATGGGGGGTATCATGGGCGAAACAGTATAGTCTGTTATGTCTATGAAACTGTTCATGTCTATATGCAATGATTACCACTTTCAAACACTGCTGGGCAGGCTGCTTTTTTGCCATTCTAGTTAAAAAAAAAAAGGTAATAAGTTACATAATGTGTTAGCACAGATTTTTTAATAGTCACTGTGTTAGTCATAGCACCCAATACAATATTAACAAGTTACTAGAGCATGAAATCAAGGATGAACGCCAAACAAAATTATATGGCTTATTCATTGACATACAAAAAAAAGATCATGATTAATGTAAGTGAGTAGTAATTTTTATTAATTTTGAGTATTTTGTCTGCCAGAAAAAAACATTGATAAAACAAATATTTGTTTGTCATAGGACAAGGTATGAGTGGAGTTGGAAACTTACCATAAATAAAAAATAACATATCAAGACAATTTTTTACAAAATTTTAAAGTACTATTTTAATAATTTTGACTATAGATATCACTGGACAGAGAGAATTGAATGTAAATTTTGGCTAAATGCTCTTTATGTTTAGTGGTATTTTATGTCTGATAGTGTATCTAGGATATTTTTTTTTTATATTAAATACTTATTAAATGATACATGTATACCAATTTTGTCTAAATTATTCTGAAAATTAATATTTTTTATATATTTAATATCCTTTTATGTATTTATTTATACTTTTGCACACAATAAAATATGTCTACAAGGCGGACTTAATGCCTGTAAGCAATCTCTACCAGTCAACTGTCACACTAAACAGAAAGAGTAAAGGTCGGTGCATAGATTTTTAAAATAATTGTAAATTAAGTATATATATATTGAAATATCTATTTGTGTATGTGTGTATGGATATAATTGTACCTGTGTATGTTAAGCTGTATACTTTTTTATGTGCCACCAACTCATTCCTTCTACCCAAAGCTTTCCTGGAAGGGATTGCTTAGTAATAAGACTTATACTATACTCATTGCAAAACCTTCAAATCAACATTTCATGTAATATTAATGCAATAAAGTGTTCAATAAAAAATATTATAATTATGAAGGAATTCAAATGACGATCAACTATTTTTAGTATTTCATAACAAAAAGATAAAAATAGGTTCTATAATTTTATTATATATGTGTCTGTCTAACATTGTCTTTTTACCTTATATTCATTTATTATGAAATTTGGTAAGTGTATATTTATTTTAATTGTTTAATAATTAAATGACAAAAATTGAACATATATTAAAATATTAAATTTCATCTTATTTAAATACTGAATCTCATTATAATAATAATAAAATTATAGGGGTTTGATAATAACAATTTAGGATTTTTTTCTATAAACAACCCCTAAGAATATCTCTTCACTACCCCATATTTAAGCATCATAGGTTGTACCTGGAAAAATTAAAAAATACGCATAATGGCCCAAATGAGAGGCTAAGCGCGAAAAAGAGAGTCCAATTTACATTACATTACATTACCTGGAAAAAATGTTTGTCCGATTTCAAAAATTTGCTCTGTATTATAAGAAATTCTAGCTCATAGAGCAGGAAATTGGTATAATTGTGTGGTATTTATTATTATCATATGAATAAAGTATAAATGATTAATTTATTATTAATTACCACTGAAGGTAATTTAACTTCTCTCACCAGAGTCAAACAATAATCTACACAGACAAGACTTCCTATCAACATAACAGTGTCAATTATTTAGGTAACATATACACAACATAGATGTTAGACACAATTTCAAGGTTAGTACGAACACTGGTATATAATTATATAGATAATGCTTTACTTGGTATTACTTCAAAGTAGTCAAATGTTTTATAGTAAAATGTGTTAAATTTATATTCTATGCTCTTAAGTAACAATAGTATAGGTATTTATTATTAAAAAAAAATGAGTGTTGTATTATTGTGTGTATGAGTCTTTAAAATATAGTTAGATATACAAATGTTATATATAGCTATAACAATGGGGCTCATTTACTAAATTGATGATGGAAACATAATATCATAAACAATAAATTACAGAATAATGGAAAATAAGTTGAAAATGAACATTAATATCACATTATAATGAGATGCTTATTAAAAATATGAAATTATATGTTAAATACTATAGTCACGAGATACTGATGATATCTTACCCAACAAACCGCCCTTACAATCACGGGTGGCCTTTGGATGAATGCTTGAGGGTCGAAAGCCCCACCGGCCTTCCCACCGCCATAAGCACCAGTTGTATCCATTTTTAAAAGATCAAATAAATAATTTAACAATTACACCACCAAACTAAACTGCCCATCAATGGAAAGACGAGATTACGACCTCCGCAGATCTCGAATACCAATTTGTATTATCGATCGACCTGAAGACATCCGATGACAACATTGACAATAAGAAAATCTGTGTGTGGTCTGTGCTCTACGCTCGTGTCAATGAATGACATCGATCCGAAATAGTACCACCTGATTGGTCGAAATAAAAAATAACATACGTATTTGTAATATGCACCAATCAGAAATAAGTATTTTTTTTTCAGAACTGTAGGTTTCATTCTTTATCTATGTTTTCAGTTTTCATGTATTTTCCAGAAAATTTGTGGATATCTTTGGTGGAAATGAGTATTGCCATTAACAAGAACAAAATATCCCTATTATATCAACCAAGAGACATCCAAAAAATATGTTTGTTACGTAAATGATAATTGAATAAGTTTCATTTATATTTATTAAAAGATATATGCATTTTTAATAGTATAAGATAATATATACTTAACAATAATAGTATATTTATTTTGTGTCAATACAATGCGCAAATTATTGACCCTACTGTGTAAGATTAAAACTAATAATCGTAATATAATAAACGTTTATATATGTATCATAAACAATATATAAGTTACTATTATAATATCTAATAATTATCACCATATTTATATTTACATATTATTATATTGACTAATTTAGAATGTTATACCTATGAGAAAAACGATGTTAGTGTCCTGTTTTCAACACATATTTATACAAACACTATAACTTCAGTGTCGTCCGCCTGACAAGTACTTTCATTGACCGAGATAAAAATAGCCTGTATTTCTTTATCCCATATAATACGTGTACTCGTATTATATAAAATTTCATAGATTGGTTATACAAATGAATTCATCGTCATCATAATAGCTGTTAGAAGTTTACTGCTGAATATAAGCTTCCCCCTTAAAGGATTTTGCCAGTAGTTGCGCGTTCAGGTGCGTTGGTAATCGCAGTTGCATTTTGATGATATTTTAAAAGGGAGGCTCCTGCCCAGGCTTCGATCAAATTCATCTTCGAGAATTGATTCGAGACTTCAATTAAATACCCTTAGTCGCTTCTTACAACACCCACCGAAAAGAAAATATATTCTATCCTATTATAGCTTAATCTGTTAACTATGAATATACGTGTATAATATCAATTGGTCTTGATATAAATCACTTAACATTATTATTTTTACCAACGGACTACATCAACTGCGTCCTTTTCTTTCAATTAAGTATACTTTTCCCCTAACAGCAATTTAATTTTTTTTTATTTAAAAATAAAATATAAATAATTTTGTTTTTTAAACCACCGTCGAGTATCTGTACACATTTTAAAAGTTGACTGGTAGAGAATGCCTTATAAAATTAAGTCTGCTTTTTGTAGCACATTTTATTGATCAATAAAGTTTAAATGATTATAGAAATTATTATATAAATATGTGTTGAAAACAGGACAATGACATTATGTTTTCCTTATATCTGAATTAGTTAATAGTTAGGTACTCGACCGACACAAGTCTAAAATAACTATTTAATAATAATTATTATGATCATTTACGTATTGACCACGATATACGAACGTTTATTAAATTGGTTTCAGTTCATTCAGTAGTGCAAATACTTTGTGCATTGTATTGTTATATACGTGTATAAGTAAATGTTTTTTTTTTTTTTATAATATTAATATACATCGAATAATATTTTGTAGTTAATAATTTATGTGAAAGAAATGCAAGCAATTAAATGCGTCGTTGTTGGAGATGGGGAAAATTATTAATGTTTTAATTTGTTGTAAAGTTAAGTGTAATTACTATTGGGTATAAAGTTATATGTACAAGTGACATGAAGCTGCATTATATTTATTTTATGTACTATAACAATTACCTGTGATTCTATTAAAAGTTTTAAATGTAAATCTTTAGTTAAATCGTAATATACGCAGTAGTTTCACGCAGTCAAAAGTCACATTTTAATAAATATGCAGATATAAATTTTAGAAATATTACATTATTTCATAACAAAAAATGCAATTTCGGTTGTAACAGAACTTATGGCTAGAGTAGGTATATTTAATTATGTAATTTATTTATTTATTTATAGCAAGGCAACAGATTACAAATTAATACATTTATAAAATAAATATTACATGAAACGACATTAAATTTGCACTCCAATAACTGCTCTGCATAACATTCGATATTATATACATTAAAAGAATGACGGCTATAAATTTAAAGTAACAAATTGGCAGCCTTAATGTAACATTGCAAGGATTGTTGGAAGATATCAAGGTCCTTGCATACATTGTTATATTTTCTGCACATGCGGATAATTGGATTGTGATACGATACATTATTGTTACAAATCGGTATATAAAATAATTTTTGTATTCTTTTATTACCTGTACGAAATGAAACAAGGCTCAACAATGTGCTACTGTCCCATTTATAATTTATTATTTTATAAAGAGTAATGAAATCAGACATAGATCTTCTATTTATAAGAGAATTAATGTTAAAATGATTAAGTCTTAATTCATACGAATGAAGTTTCCTTCTCAGACCATACTTAGTGCTCAAAAATCTAACAAAGCGTTTTTGAATTGCTTCTATTCTGTCAATGTGGTTCTGATAAAAAGGAGACCAAATAACAGAACAGTACTCAAGTGAACTTCTAGCTAGTGATGTATAGAGTGACAAGATAGTATGCGAGTTTTTAAAAGGTCTAGTTGTTCTAAAGATAAACCCTAGAGTTCTATTTGCTTTTGCAACTAAATAATCATAGTGTTGTATAAATGATAATTTTGAGTCAAGTATAATACCTAAGTCACGAATGGATTCCTTTTTTTCCAAACGCATATTATTAACACAGTATGGATAACTTATAAGAATTCTATTTTTAGTAAAAGATATGACGTGGCATTTAAATATATTTAAGTTCATATTATTATCAATGCACCACTGATGCAAACGATTGATATCTCGCTGCAGTATTTCACAATCTAGATCACAACTTATCGTACGATATATCTTTATGTCGTCAGCAAAGGCTAAATGCTCACATGTTAAAGTTTGGAGAAGATCATTGACAAATAAAATAAATAATAGAGGGCCTAAATTAGAGCCCTGGGGTATACCAGATTTTAATTCAAACGGGACTGAATCATAGCCGTAAATAGTTACGATTTGCGGACGATTCATTAAATAAGATTTAAGCCAAAGCAAAAGTGAGCCATGAATACCCAAATGATGTGCTTTGATGCAAAGTATCTCATGGTCAACCCTATCAAAAGCCTTCGCAAAATCCACATAAATTGAATCAACTTGTACTTTGTTATTAAAGGCTACGTTTATATAATGGATATATTCAAGAAGATTTGTCAATGTGGAACGATTATTTATAAAGCCATGTTGGCTGGAATCAATAATATGCCTAAGATGAGAATAGATATGTTTATACACTAGCCCTTCCAGGATCTTAGCAAAACAAGAAAGAATGCTTATTGGTCTATAGCTACTTATATCTGCTTTGCAGCCTGTTTTATGTATTGGCACAATTTTAGCAATTTTGAACAAATCAGGGAAACTTCCCGATGACAACGACTTGTTAAATAATATAGTTAGAGGCTCAACCAATGCTATTGCACAATTTTTAACAAATATTGGCGGTATTCCGTCGGGCCCTGCACCCTTAGTAGCATCGATAGATTTCAATGACTTGATAACATCGTCTTTTGAAATATAAATATGAGACAGACATTGCGTTGCCTGAGAAAACTTTGGGGTATATGACTTGGCGGTAGACTGGCTGTAAACGGAAGAAAAATAACTTGCAAACAAATTAGCAACACTATAACCATCGTTTGCACGTTGCTCTTTGTAAAACATTTGGTTTGGAAGATCGTTTGTTAATTTTTTAGCCTTAGTATATCTCCAGAATGCTTTGATATTAGTCTTTATATTCTCTTCCATTTGTGATATGTAAATTTTAAAGTTTTTATCAAATAACTCTTTAGATCTGGATCTTAGTAACGAATACGTGTCAAAATCACGCGGGTTGCTAAACTTTTTATATTTGCGATGATATTTATCCTTTTCCTTTAATAGTTTTATCAGGGATTGAGAGAACCAGGACGGATATTTGGATTTTTTAGATTTGGCCACGGGAGTATATTTTTCTATAATTTCCCATAGAACATTATAAAATAACTGTAAGAAATTATTACAATCAAGATTCAAGTATTTATGCCATTCGACTTTCGAGAGATCCGCTGTACAACCTAAAAAATTGCATTTATGAAAGTTAAATCTTTTAATGATATTTTCCTTTAATGATGAAGTATTGTCTGCGGTAATATTAATCTCTAAAGGGGGGTGGTAAATATCGACACGACTAAGTGGCTGCGCGTCCATCACCTTACATACCAAGTCAGTACTTGCCAATACCAAGTCAAGAAGCTTCCCATTGCTGTTAAAAGTAAAGTTACGTTGAGCGAGTGAAGTTCGAGATACAAAGTCTCTCATAAGCAAATATTTCTCATTAATAGTTTTAAAATTTTTTGTGTTATCCCACTCATAATCTGGTAGATTGAAATCACCTATAATAAGAAAATGTTCACCAAACGACGATAACATTCTTTCTTCACAAATTTCTAGATAGTCAAAGAATTGCTCACTCGCAATATATGAAGGCATATAAGCTGTGCAAATATTTAAAGAAATATGTTTTAGCTTAATTTTAACCCATACATCTTCAAGTGACGAATTCCAATCATATCTACACTCCGATAAAATACTTTTATTTACTGCTATTAACACTCCTCCACCATGGGTTTTACTATATTTTGTTAAAAATTCAATAGGTCTATCTTTACGATAAACTTTATACCGTTCGTCAAATATTTCTGCTGAATATACCGTATCATCGAGCCAAGTTTCACATAGACATATTATATCATAGTTATTACAGATAATAGTTTTATAAATATCATTCGTTTTAGATTTCATACCTCTGATATTCTGATAATAAATCGTTACATCCATCTTATTCATTTTAAAAAGATAATTACAAAAAAAATAAAATAAAAAACAAAACAAAAAGTACACTACGATGATATATTCATCAGGAATTAACCATGATAGTTTCCAGTGAGAACTGCGAGGAGGTCGACCTGGTTGGGTATATTGCTAGCAATAGGATTCTCAGTCTCTATTACTAACAATCCCTTTCCCCCGACAGGATATATTGCTAATTATAAGGCCGCTAGTCCCCATTACTATCACCCCCTCCCCTCCCCCCTCTTACGTCATGTAGGCGTTAAGTCTCTACATAAAAATAAAGCTGAAAGGATACTTTGTTCGTACATTATGTTTTCTTTGATTCTAAAACAATTATTTTATTTTACATTATTATCAAATCTGTCTGTGTATTTTAAGTAAACGAAAACCCGTAAACGGATTTTAATGGAATTTGCGCAAATTCTATACGATGAAAACATACCTTCACGTTATTTAAACTTGATAAAGATATAATCATTTATATAATTTAGATTGTTCAATATGATCATACTATTTTTTTTTATTTCATCTTAGAATGGCAAACAAGCTGACGACTCACCTGATGGAAAGTGGTAACCGTCCCCTATAGACATGAACATAAGAGAATATACTGTTTCGTCCATGATACTCCCCTTGCGTTACCATTCCTGAGGGCTCAGGTGTTATTCCTCTGTACCCTATAAATTCACTGCCGAATCCCACCCTTCAAACCGAAACAAAACCATGCAAACACAACTGCTTCACGGTTGAAACACGAACGGGACTGAAGTCTGTCGTGAGACTACGAGTTATACATATTTATCGTTGATCAGTCGCTCACATAGTTGTAAGTGACAAGAAAATAAAAAAAAATTCACTACAGTATATATGTATATGTACGTACTAAGTACGCAGTTGAATAGAATTATGTAGATATTTCGATTTTTTTATATAATTGAGTTTTTATGGAATTTGAAATAATAAACAAACAAGCAACAACATTTAATGAACAGTGGCAAGCAAAGTACACACTACACAGATGAGTAGCACCATGAACTGTGACAACCGTGATTGTCCATCCTGAAGTCTATGATGTTATTCTATTTATCTTAAATTTAATTTTATTTAAATTTTATCCTTCTTGCTGTGCCAAATGTGTGAAATGTTATCTACTAATCACATTATGGAATGCAATAAGAAATAAATAAATACCTTAAATTCGGAATATGACACCTTTCAGGAATATTTTTTATCATTTTATTGCTTCACAACTTCGCGAATATTACCTATACGAATCAATACGATCTGTTAGGGGAAAAAGATTGTTAGTAATGGGTTCTACCAGCCCCATTGCTGCCAATATACTCTATCAGGTCGACCTACACACGGTTCCCTCTGGAAACCATGGTGGCTAATTCTTATTCAATTCTTCACGATGGGTTAACTGACCTACCTTCATCCTAACCTATTATTTACCACTAGTGCTTCGACAGCTTATACAGATACCGTAGGCGGGGTTATCAGTTATCAGATGGGGTTATCATTCCATTTTCACCCATTAAAAAAATACAATCTACTTACATTATAATTTGGTAAATATGTATAATATAATTTATGAATAATATTACAATATTTTATCAAATATATGTATATATATCCTTATTTGCTTCATTACAAATACTGAAGGAAAATCTATTTTTTAGATGCGTCGGTAAAACCTGCCTGCTCATCAGTTACACGACGAATGCTTTCCCGGGGGAATACTTACCTACAGTGTATGTATTATTTTAATAAACTTTCATTTTCCCCCCATTTTCGTTGCCATTCCTGAGGACTCAGGTGTTTTCCTCTGTACCCAGTAAATTCACGCCATATAAACCGAAACACAGCTAGAAGGTATTTATTTATGGGCTTATAATTTATAATGAAATTGAAGGCTGAAATAAAGTAACAAAATAAAAAAAAAATATTAAGTAGGTATTATTTCTATATTTAATTATTAAATTAACCATAGGTTTAACAATAGTTTGGCTCTAAAATTTAATTACCTTATAAATAAGTAATCACAACGAAACTTTGTATAAAAATTGTCTGTTTCAATACCTACCGTTATCCTACTCATAAAATTTTATCGATGCACCAAATGGGACTGATATATCAATGAATCATCAATACATATTATAAAATCGTAACTGGTCGCTATCTGTACATGGAAGATACATAAAAAAAAAAAACACTATTATAAGGGGGATTAATGCACGCAATAATGCCCAAAACAATTATTTATAGAATTTTTGTCTATTTGTCTGTATGTTTGTTTGTCTGTATGTTTGTTTGTCTGTAGGTTTGTGCACTCTAATCTCAAAAACAGCTTAACTGATTTGAATTTGGTTTTCACTAATGCATTGCGGTTTACTTCACTTAACATGTGTGTGTTTTGTTTAAATCGGTTCATAAATAAAAAAGTTATATCAATCTAAAAAATCACATATAAAATGCTATATAATCACCAATCAGTTGAATTGGCTGAAACTTTATGAAGATATTAAGTACGTAATTATCATTTAAGTATATAATACAATATAAGGCCAGATTCATGAAGAATTCCAACAAGAATTATATACGAGAACTACATAATTAAAGGCAAACAACACCGCGGGAAACGGCTAGTCCTTAATATGTATGTTAAACTAGAAAGTATTTATTTATAGGCCTATGTTTATAATAAAACTTGTAGACTGAAATAAAGTAAAAAATTAAAAAAAGAAAGCAAATATTAAGTATTACCAGAGGGAGATTTTGAACAAAAGTCGTTTGTTCGGTACCTCTGTCCCATTCGTGTTTGCATGGCTGTGTTTCGGTTTGAAGGGTGGGATATGGCGTGAATTTACAGGGTACAGAGGAATAACACCTGAGTCCTCAGGAATGGCAACGCATGGAGGATATCATGGGCGAAACTGTATACTCTGTTATGTCCATGGTACTGCTCATGTCTATAGGCGACGGTTACCACTTTCCATCAGGTGGGTCGTCAGTTTGTTTGCATTCTAAGTTGTATAAAAAAAATCTGTATTTAATTGAACATAAAAAGCCAAGGCCTTTCAATATTGAATGTAATAACGTTATTTGTTGAAATCTAGATTCGACCACTACTCTGCGAACGTGATGGTGGACGGGAAACCCATCAACCTCGGATTATGGGATACAGCTGGACAAGATGATTATGACCGTTTGCGGCCCCTCTCTTACCCACAGACTGACGTCTTCCTGATATGCTTCGCTATCGACAATCCAACATCTTTGTCGAATGTTCGAACAAAGGTTATCCATTTCACATTAACTAAATTATCATAAGAAAACTTACACTTATGAATATTAAAGCTTTCGTGTAAACTGCGAATTCAAGTTTTTTTTTTAATGGATGATAATGGTCACTAACCCTCGCTGGCGGGGCACCAGTTAGGGATGATGGCATGAAATGAAAAGGCAGGTCAGTTAACCCATCGTAATGAATACACCTGGATTTTAGTACGATGGTTTCCAGTAGGGACAAGGAGGAGGTCGACTTGACAGGGTATACTGCTAGCAATAGGACTGATAGTTCGCATTACTAACAATCTAATTACTAACAAATACTACTTCCCCCTCGCGAATTAAAGTAAGTATCTATAGGTACTTTATCCATCCATCCACATCAGCCGTTAACTGTCCACTACTGAACATAGGTCTCCCCCCCCCCCCTCTTAAAGGAGGGTTTTGCTAGTAGTTATCACGCTGGGCAGGCGGTTATAGTATTATATTAGTAGAATAGAATTATGAGACACTACATGTGTTGTAAACCCTGAGAACTATGTTGTCATTGTTAAAACCAAGCCCTAAAAGGGCTTGGTTTCAGTCAAGTACAAGTCAAGTCAGTTAGCCCATCGTGACGAATACACATGGAATTCAGCACGATGGCTTCCAGGGGGGACCACAGGGAGGTCGACCTGGTTGGATATATTGCTAGCAAATGGAACTCTTAGTCACCATTACTAATAATATCCCCCCCCCCCCTATAACGGTCTACTGGACAGGTATATATTCAGCAGAGGATAGATAATGCCTGGTATGATGATATTGAATAACAGCAGATTTTCTTACAGTCGGCTCAATTTATTCGTTTGTCTACATTTTTATTAAGTTCTATTGAAATAAACTATAAGAATTCACGCATTGATATATCGTTGACAAAACTCTCAAACTTAATTCAAGCGAGACATAGAAAACTATAATTTCTGTGTATTCTTTGTATTCTAGTTTATATTTTATATGAATGTATAAAATGTTATTGTTTCTGTTTTAAGAGTGGGATATAGTAACTACAGAGTCCTAACATTATAGTCCTCAAACATAGCGACGTATAAGTGGTCACATGGATATGACACTATATTTTATGATATTCATGGTACTGCCAATGTCTATAGGTGATAGCTATCGCTTTCCATCAGATTGTCATTCTGAGTATCGTAAAAAAATTGGATTTTAAAATTGCAGTGGTATCAAGAAGTAAAGCACCATTGTCCAAATACACCGATCATATTGGTCGGCACGAAGCTTGATTTGCGGGATGACAAGGAAACAATTGAGAATCTGAAAGAGGGAAAATTGGCACCTGTTACGTATCCACAGGTAGGTACGAGTATGATCTCTCGCTAGCTTCAAACCTCTGTGGAGTCCTATTAAATCGTACTATTTTCCCGTGTTCTCTCTTCGTCTTCCACTTTCATTCTCTTCTGTTGTATGTGTGCTAATAGTGCATTTAAAATATTTGAGAATAAATAACTATATTATCTCTGTGTAATTACATTACGTAATGGTAGTAGTGTTTATAAACTGGTTAACATAATACATATTTATTTTTTCGATACAGGGGTTTGACATGTCAAAAGAAATAAACGCCGTGAAGTACATAGAATGTTCAGCACTGACGCAAAAGAGTTTGAAGACTGTATTCGACGAAGCCATACGTGCTGTCTTACGGCCCTCGCGGCCGCAGAAACCAAATCGTAAATGTAGTATTTTTTAATAATTTGGAATTGTATTTTAATATTTTAGTTTATAATAATTTTTATTTTATTTCACATAATAGGAAATTGTAATAGAAAATTTAATAACATAATTTTTTTTTGTCTGTATTTATTTATTTACATTAACTTGCTCGAACCTTTTACCAGGGACAACTTGTTCGACTCGATAAATCCAACTTTGATCGAAAGGTCGTCCAACGAATCCAACTCGACTGGACAGCGTTCGGAAAACTACGCTACATCTTCCCATTATTCGTTTGTAAAGAACTTCGAATTTTAGTTTTTTGAATTGTTATTATTTATTAAAATAAGAATTGAATTCAGATAAAAGAATTTTCTAAATCGCTTTAGAACTGACGGAGTTACGAGTAATATAGAGAAAAAAAAGGCAACTAAATTAAAAACGTCCTTCTTTTTGAAGTTGGTTGAAAATGACCTTTATTGTCTTTGTCATACAAAATAGACATGTAATAGTTATTATTATTAATACTATAATTCGGTATTTCTGACTTAGAGCCATCATCATCAACTGTCCACTGCTGAACCACCCACCTCTCTCTATTAGTGGTTTTGCCAGTTGTTACCAGGCTTGGTAGGCAAGTTGGAAACCGCAGTTAGGCTTTTGGTGATGTATTAAGGGGTCCCTCTGGCGCCCCGCTGGTGTATACCGATAGCGCGGGTGGGGCAACCATTCCATTATCATCCTATAAAAAAAACATCGTACTAGGGGAAAAGGGATTGTTAGTAATGGAGACTGAGAATCCCATTGATAGCAATATACCGAACCAAGTCGACCTCCTCGCGGTTCTCCCTGGAAACTGTCATGGTTAATTCCTGATGAATTCATCATGATGGGCTAACTGGCCTGTTTTCATTCTCATCTATCACCCTTCACTGGTGCTCCGCCAGCGTAACCCGTTAGCGCAGGCGGGGTCACCACTCCATTTTCACCCATCAAAAAAAAACCACAGTGCTGAATTCCAGATATGTTCATCACGATGAGCTAACTGACCTGTGTTTTTATTCTCACCTATCATCATTCACACACATATTCCGTTAGCGCAGGCGGGGTTACCATTACATTATCATCCACTAAAAAAAAAAAAACTATTTTTGTACATAATATCCCTGTCGAGAAATACCTAGCAACAATTTTATGATATGAGGTGATCGGGTAATTCCCCTGTTGGTGCGAATTTCTTTAACACTATTACAGTGAAGTATTCTGTTAGGGGAAGTTCCGTCTTAGTTCAACGGCAACCATATTTTTAGGGTTGTGCCTTTATGATTTTTACTTATTAAATATTATAACTGACTTTTTTTATGGATGACAATGAAATGGTAACCCCTCCCGCGCTATCGGTATTTACTGACGGGGCACCAGTGATGGATGATAGGTGATAATGAAAAGGTAGGTTAGTTAGCCCATCGCGACGAATTTGATAATAATTAATGACGACGGTTTCCAGGAGAAACCGTCGTCATTAATTAGGTCGTCCTCCACGCGTTTCCTAGAAACCATTTTGGTATTTTTTTTATAAATTCGTCACTATGGGCTAATTGACCTGTTCCATTCTCACCTAGCATCTCTCATTGGTGCCCCACTGGTGTATACCGATAACACAGGCGGGATTACTACTTAATTATCACGCTTTAAAAATCGGTTACCATTTGTCATTATGTGCATCTTACAAATATAATAATGTTTGTACATGGTAGATATTTAAAAAAAATATATGTTTAGTTAATATCTTAAAAGTCAAATTAATGCCAAAACAATAATTTTTGGAAACTTAGTCCCTGTTAACCTATGTCACTGTGTAGACCTCGAGAGTTGCTCCGTTTATCTATAACAAGGAACTTTATGAAATAACTTATTCCTTACAAGTGATGCATTTTCACAGGAATCTAATAATAAAAACTATTGCTGCTGTTTCTAAGTAGAAGGGATCAGCTAATTGGGGCTCCTATAAATCGCGTGATATAATTTTAACGCTAACCATTGCCTTCATTGTCTGTCCAAAATTTTGTAACACAAATATCAACGCATTAAGAAGAAGTGCATCTTTCTTTTTTCAAATAAGTTATCTAAAAACTAATCGAAACGCACATAGGCTAGTATAAAAAAAACTATATAAACTTAAAACGTAGACTTTGCTCTGAGAAAATACCTAGGAGCTTTTAACAATACTGACAGACGGCATCTTTCGTAGACATATTGGATTTAAAATATTTGAAAACTAACTTTTACCGGCGACTTCGTCCACTTAAACAGAGTACGGGAATATATTATAATTAGCCTAAGTCTTTTTCTATTCCACATATGTGTATACCAAATTTCACTATTAATTACAGTGAAAATAAGTTTGTTTATTACCTCTTAGCGGTTTAACAGGTCAACAAATCATTATAAAATTTTGTAAAAGAAGAACATAAGCTACTTTTTATCCTACTCAGTCAATATACTCTGATCATATGAACAAAGTCACGAGTAAAAAGTAAATAAAAGGCGCGCAGTCAGTCTCGCGCTCGCATCACATTCTCTCATTTCCAAGGATCACGATTTGATTTTATAACTAGACGCGTTAGAGATAATACTTATACTAGATTTTAAGTAAAACTTTCAGGAGCACAGCTGTGAAAACCGTATTCGATTTGATGTAATAACTTTCGCATGATGGTAGAACAAATAAATTGACAGACAGGCAGATAGATAAATAAAAGATCTAAAATAAATATTTGTTTTGGCTCCTTTTATTATTTTCGTTATTGTTTTCGTTACTTTTTATTTTTATGCATGTGTATTTCTTTTTGTTTCTATGTTTATCTCTACACAAATATAATTTTTATCTGTCTATTTATCTATTAAAACGTCTTATATTTGAGAACACAAATACTATCCTTATTCTAAGTCTTGTATATATATAATACAATTATATTATATCAGTCATTTATATTTGTAAGATAAGATACGAGATTACTATTTAAATTTGTTGACATAAAATTATTGTGTTTCTTACATGAATGAAATATCATTATCATATTAGCCGTTAACTGTCCACTACTGAACATAACTTCTCCCATAAAGGGGGCTATTGTCAATCGTCACTCTTGGCAGGAGGGTTGGTAACCACAGGTTTTGATGATGTTTAAGAGGGATGCTGCTGCCCATCTCTCGGTCATTAAGTTCCCTTCGTCGCCTCACAAAAAAGGTACGGGTGTGAACCATTCTATGCTTGGACTACATGGTAATGAATAAGATACCAAAGTTATTATTAAGAATAATAATGTAATTAGAAATTTCTTATTTTAGGCTATAGATTTACTGGGTACGGAGGAATAACACCTGAGTCCTTAGGAATGGCAACGCATTGGGGGTATCATGGGCGAAACAGTATACTCTGTTATGTCCATGGTACTGCTCATGTCTATAGGTGACTGTTACCACTTTCCATCAGGTGGGCCGTCAGCGAGATTGCCATTCGAAGTTGTATAAAAAAAATATAGTAAAAAGTGGACCGCATAAATAAATTTTTCGATAAATTCTTAAAAACTGTACTAGTTTACCACCTACACTAACAAAACAAAACATTTTAACAGATTAGCTTGACATATGACCATATAGTAACATGAATGAAATAATATAACACACACGTGCCTATTTCAAAACAGTCTAGCGCCCGCCTTAGAATCTGAGCAAAGTTTTGCGAAAACACGTCTAAGTAAATATATGTGTTTTTTTTATAAGGCGCCAGCCCCCGTTAGAAAATAAACTCAAATATGCCAATGACTCCCCTCAATCTAATCATCCCCTATCTCTCTCCCTTAAGGTTAGAATTTCCAAAAATTGCTAAAAATCGTTTTTGGAAATTCTTCTCCTGTCGATCTTTTCGGCTGGAAGTTTGTATGCGAAAGTATTTTTTTTACCGATTTATTTAATGGCAAAGGATTGTTAGTAATTTGGACTAGCGATCCCATTGCTAGCAATATACCAAATATGGTTGCCACCACCTTGCAGTTCTCCCTGGAAATCATCCAGATTGATTTTTTGTCGAATTCGTCACGTTGGACCAACTAGCCTTCTTTATCATCACCTATCATTCCTCATTGGTGCTCCGCCGATTCGCACCGATAGTCCCTCTTAAAACAACTCTAAACTCTAACTGCGGTTACCAATCCGCCTGCAAAGCATAGCAACTACTGGCAATACTCCCCAGGGGAGAGGATTATGTTCAACAGCGGACAGTTAAAGCCTGATATGATGATGATTCTAATCAATTAATTATTATTTTCCTTTATTCTAACTTCAAACATAGGCAGGTTATATTATAACTGTACTAATTAAAACTAATATATAGATATAAAATTTATAATTAATTTAAGCAATCTACAATACAATCCCAAATACATATTTTAAAATTCCATATTTCCAATGCAAAAGAAATATTTTTACATTTAAAACTTACAAATTCAAGAATATTCAACTTTTTAAATTCACAACACAAATTTATCGGTTAACTATATTAATATTGAAAATGTAAAAACAGGAATACATATAATAAAAATTTTCTTGTTTCAATGTTGATCAAAATAAATGTGACAACCCTAGAAACGAATTCGGAATGACAGTAATTTTTTATGGGCGGGAACCGTCCGTATGTAGATTCTTTACACTGTGCTAATATAATAAAAAATATTATTAATCGGTGTTTGCACATAAGAGTTATTTAAGGAACATTATAATGAGAGGGTTTTATAAGACTAGTAGATCTTAATACAATCATCGTCATCATCTCAGCCAATATCTGTCCACTGCTGAACGTAGGCCTCTCTCATAGACTACCATAAAGATTAGTATCATCATACATTACCAGAGGGAGATTTTGTACAAAAGTCGTTTGTTTGGGCACCTCTGTCACATTCGTGTTTGAACCGTGAAGCAGTTGTGTTCGCATGGCTGTGTTTCGATTTAAAGGGTGGGATATTGCGTGAATTCACGGGGTACAGAGGAATAACAACTGAATCCTCAAGAATGGCAACGCATGGAGGATATCATGGGCAAAACAGTAAACTCTAATAAGTCCATAGTACTGTTCATGTCTATAAACGACGGTTACCACTTTCCATTAGGTCCGCCGTCACCTTGTTTGCCATTTTAAGTTGTATAAAAAAAACACAGTCCTGAACCACCTGCATCCACTGACTCCCAGCAATGCATTTTAGGTCGTTACTCCATCTAGTGGGGGGGGGGGGGGGGGGGGGTTGTCCTACACTGTTTGCTCGTACGGGCTCGCTACTCAAGATCTTTTATTCCCTATCGGTTGTCGATTCTTCGAGCCATGTGACAAGCCAATTGCCAGGGGGAGAAGGGATTGTTAGTAATGGGAATTAGTAGCCCTATTGCTAGCAATATACAATGTTAGGTCGACCTCCTCGTGGTTCCCCCTAGAAATCATTGTGATTGATTTATTGTTAGATGTGTCACGGTGGGCTAACTGACCTGCTTCATCATCACATATCATCCCTCACTGGTGCCCCGCCGGTGTATATTGATGGCGCAGGCGGGGTTACCAATCCATTATCATCCATTAAAAAAAGCCAATTGCCACTTTAAGCTGCTTATCCTTCGGACTAAGCCGCGTGTGGTCCTGATTTAGAATAAGCCCCTGGTATAGAATAGGCCCACCCTTTCCTTTCTCATAGATGTAGTAAGAAGCAACTAAAGGTACTGATGGTCGAAGGATGGGCATAATATCAACAAAATTAGAAAATATCTAGCAACGAAAAACCTAAAAAGAGGACAGATAACAATCTGTTATAATTCTTAATCTGTGTTCCATGTAAAATATGTATTTATTTTCATTTGTTTAAGTACATTTTTACATAACGAACAAGAATTTTTAAAATGTTTTTCTTTTGGCAAAAATTAATAGTTTTTTTATTAGGATCTACAAGCACGTGTACTCGGTTACTATAAACAATTTTATCTATACTCTGTGGATCTGTAGTAATTTTTATCATATCATATTAGCTATTTATGATTGAATTCTTAATAAAAAATTGCATAATATCCCACGGAGATGTTAAAAATCGATATTTAAATATGGAGACTTTGATTTCATTTTTCGATAATTCAATAGATAAGTATTAAATACATCCATATGGCAGTATAGATAAATTCTTTTGCTTACACATGAGTAGGTACAGTCAATAATTAAAAAAAAAGTTATGGAACTAAATTATGAATTATTTTTTATCTGGAACTTTTTAAATATTTTCTATTTGTCTATTTATTCTAATGTCTATTTATTTTTGATCTGCCATTACGATGGACTGTTACTTCTACTCACACAATTGATCCGGTTTTCACTTTGCAAATAAATTTCTGGCGGTAACAAGGACTACTGCATATATGACTTACCTCTCTGCAATGATAGACAAATAGTTGTTATTTTGGATGTCCTGTTGATGGTAAGTATATAAATAAATATTATTTATTTTCTATCTATTAAAATGAATCCTGGTAATTTTGTTATTAAAAGTTACAATGTTATCCTCCAAAAGTAGTAGTACCTAAAACTTTTATTCTGGCGTACGCAAATTTATCTCAAATAATCTTATATCATCAAAAAGAGTATTTATTTTTTTACTACAACCTTTTTTAATTGGAATCCTCTTCTAATTTATGTTTTTTCTGACTTGAACTATTTTTATGTGCACTATTTCGCGTAGATTTCAGAAGTAAAAAAACTATCGTAATACAAACGATCCTAAGGGTCAAAATTTCTAAATATTTCTCTTTTGGCATCTATTGGTTTTATTAAGTTGACTCCTACTACTTTTTTTTAAATATCTTCCATGTACAGTAGTACATTGTCTTGTTCCTATTGTATTACGAATATGTCTGTTAATAATGACTAACTAAGATTATATTTTTATTACTCTGTTGTACATACATTTATTGTTGATGTTTTTATGCGAGAAGAATTGTATGTTGCGGCATTTTTTTCAACACAAAAATATACATATATAATATATTTCTCAACATATTTATTAAAAACTGATTACCTCCTAAATATATAAGGTTTTATTATACAAAAATTGGTTATTGAATATTTTTAGGAGAAATCAATAAGAGTAACTTAATTAATTATTTAACATAAATAAATAAGAATAATTTTATATTTTAAATTACAGTACAGATTCAGATGTCCAAAGACTTATGAGAGCCAACCAGTCCTGTTGCAGTTGTGGTACCTGCAAGGAATAGACAGCTGTAGCTTGTATTTCAAGGAATATTAACAGGTAAGTTTTTTTTATCTATAAATTTTTCTTGCACAAATAATTAAAAATTGTGATCCACAGAAAAAAGAAATCCCTTTGAGGGATAAGTATGCCTGTATATATTTTTTGTTAAATTAATATATACATACTGTAAGCGATGCACCTCGCACCTCGTAAAATGTTATAATTGTAACCACTAGCGCCATCTGTTAGCATTTGATTGAATTAATGCCGGCGCGCATGCGCCAAACGATTGTCCCGTGACACGTGTGTGTACGAGTTGTTAGTTGTTGTTGTTAGTTCGTAGTTTTGCTATATTTTGTGAATTGATTAAAAAAGTGTCTTGCAAGCGTCCGTTTCATTTTGATAACTACCAAAATAACATTTTCCAACAACGGTCTGTTACATTCGCTGTTCCATCGAGCCGGATCCTTTGAAGAACAAGCAAGTTAGAAAATGTTCGTTACGACGCGAACTCCGCGCAAAATGCAAACGCGGAGCGCCATTTTGAAGTCGCGTGAACAAAGGGAAAAAGTTGTACGACGTGTTAAAACGGATGCAGACACGATGATTTCCCACAGTAAACATTCCAGCAGCTCCACGTTGGCGCGTAAAAAGCAGCTGGAATGGGAAGCAGCTCGAGCTAAAGCTGAAATTGAAAAGCAGCTCATTGAAAAGAAACTGGCCGCTGACATCGCCGCCCTGGAAGTAGAAAGTTTCAGAAGTACCAGAAGCCAACACTCGTTGGTGAACTCCAACACCAAGATAGAACAATGGTTAGATCGCAGTAATCTGGATGCACCTGAGCGCCCGCACTGTGGTGGGTCGCTAACGGAGGCGCCGGCAGTGGCCGCGTCAACCGACATCCAGCAGTTGACCTGCGCTCTCAGAGACGCTATCACCACTGGAGTCCACACGAGTAACCGGCAACTTCTGTCCCGATTGAGTACTTCAAAAGACTTACCTCAGTATTACGGCGATCCCTTGGAGTGGCTCCAGTTCCATAAATCGTACCAAGAATCCACAGAGTTGTGTAACTACACTAACACGGAGAATCTGTGGCGTTTGAGAAAGTGTCTTCGCGGAGAAGCGAAGGATGCCGTGTCCTCTATGCTCATCGGCAACACCTCACCTGATGTGATCATCGAGACCTTGGCACTTCAGTTTGGAAGACCAGAAGTAATAATAACAAAGATAGTCAACCAATTAAAAAAGATAGCACCGCTACCACCTGCATACCACAATGAAATAGTGACCTTCTCCACCAAAGTGAGAAACTATGTAGCAGCAGTGCAGGCGATACAGCAGTCCGATTACCTACGGAGTCCGGAATTAATGACAACCGTGATCTCTAAGTGTCCTAGTGTTCTTATTACCAAGTGGGTCGATTATTCATTTAGTCATTCATACGAAAATAGAACCAAATTGGAATTATTTGCCGAGTTTTTACACATCGAGGCGACCAAAACGGCAACCGCCGGTGTGAGCAACATATATAGTCATTCTGAAAATAAAAGAAGACACGAGACTGAATATAAAAAACCGAATAAATATTACAATGTGCATACAACAGTCGAACATGTGATGAACACCTCGACACCAGTGAATGTTTGTAAATTCTGTAATAAGAGTGAGCATCGATTAGACGAATGTACTCGCTATAAGCGAGCGATGCGCCGCGACCGCTGGAATTTCGTTAAGGTAAACAAACTTTGCTATAAATGCCTAGCGGCCGGCCACCACAGTGAAGCGTGTAGAGCGGACAACTGTGATATCGACGGGTGCCGGCAGTCGCACCATAAATTACTGCACTACGTGAAGTCGCCACCTGCAAATGAGACAAAAGAGGAAGATAAACCTGTGGAGACCGTCGCACATACATATGCACTATTAAAACCTAAAGTGCTACTGAAAGTGGTACCTATAACCGTGCACGGCCCGAAACAGAGTGTACAGACGTACGCTCTACTCGATGATGCCGCGACCATTTCACTGATAGCGGCCGATATTGCAGACAGCGCCGGACTCCAGGGGCAGACTACAACTATGCGCGTGGACAGCGCATGGGATGCTGGGCACCTTACGTGTTCAGTAGAGAATGTGAAGTGTAGTGTATCAAATAGTGATGGTGTTCGTTTCGATTTAAATGTTTGCAAAATGCGAGAACTTAATCTCCCAGTGTATAGCGTGTCCGGTCTTAACGTACAAAAGTATAAACATGTGAGTGAAAATAACTTTATACCTAAGTACTCTAGTGATGTTAAACCTAAGTTATTAATAGGTCAAGATAATTATCATTTAATTGCACCGCTCGAATGTTATGGTAGTAAAAATGAGCCTTATGTAACAAAAACACAATTAGGTTGGTGTGTACATGGATCTGTCTATAGTAAAAATGATGTAAATAATTTCTCAGTTTGTTCATTATTGTATAATAATATAAAATGTGATCCGAGTAGTGTAAGTGGGTGCGAAGGTATGTATGAGGGTGCGTCGCCTAGTGTTGGTGTCCGTGACTCGTTAGCGCCCGAGTGCGGCCCTGTGCGCGCTTCGCTCAGCCCGTCCGTCGCCGCCATCACCGCTCAGGGACAAAGGTCAGTCGATTAGTGTACCTACAGTGATATTTTATTTCAAAATGAAATGAAACTTTTCTTTTCGTTAGAAACAATAGGTATTTCGAATATACCACGACAGAATGCGAACGATTTGAAAGCTATTTCAATATTAGATAAAACTGCTAATCTCATCAATGAACATTGGGAGGTAGGGTTGCCTTGGAAATCCGAAACCTCAATGCCGGATTCATATCCAAATGCCTTGAACCGATTGAAGTCTGTCGAACGAAAAATGAGTTTGAATAATGAGTACGCGCTACGATACAGAGAACGCGTAAACCATTTGCTCGTAAACGATTATGCTCAAGAACTTGTACCCGGTAATCAAAGTGCACAGCGAGTTTGGTACCTACCGCACTTTGGTGTAGACAATCCTAACAAAAATAAGTTGAGATTAGTTTTTGACGCAGCGGCCACATGCAAAGGTTATTCATTAAACGATTATTTATTGCAAGGCCCAGATTTGTTGCAATCTTTATTAGGTATTATGATGCGATTTCGTGAGAACCCAATAGCGGTAACGGGAGACATAAGAGATATGTTTCTACGAATTAAAATTAAACCAGAGGATCGACACGCACTACGGTTTTTATGGCGTGATAACCCTGGCGATGAAGTTAATATATATAATGACTTCGCTTATTTTTGGCGCGAATTGTTCCCCATTTATTGCACAGTATATAAAAAATAAAAACGCTATTAGATTTGAATCCACGATGCCGGAAGCTGTAAAAACTATTTTACAAAGTCACTATATGGATGATTGCATTGAGAGTTTTGAAAATATCGCGATTGCTATAAAAGTAATAAACGAAGTCATATATATACATAAGAATGGAGGTTTTCATATACATAATTGGATAAGTAACTGCGAAGAGGTCATGCAAAATATACCGGAATATGCCTTAGGTGATAAAGCCGTAAGGTTCAAAATTGAGAATCAGCCGGAACGTACACTTGGATTAATGTGGCATCCCTCTAGTGATACGCTAGCGTTTGACGTATCCTTGAAACGTATCTCGGAGGATATTTTGAATTTAGTGCGCAGGCCTACTAAACGAGAAGTACTTAGTATAATAATGTCTATATTCGATATTCACGGTATGCTCGCTCCATTCACAATTAAAGCAAAAATATTAATGCAATTAATATGGAAATCCAATATTAAATGGGATGAAAACATCACAGATGATTTATACAATTTATTTTGCAATTGGTTAACTCAGTTACAAACTATTGAAAGCATTCGTGTTCCGAGATGGTACTTTCGTACGTCGACCGATGGTTCAAATTCCTGTGACAGCGGACGTAACTCTGCCACTTCAAGTCACGTGACCGCGGTCCCCGCTGATCGCCTACCGACGCGCGCGCTATGCGAATCCAATCCGTTCCAGCTTGAATTGCACATCTTCTGCGATGCTTCGCCTGCTGCTTACGCAGCCGTGGCCTATATCAGGAGAGTATCGCGCGACGGAAACATATTAATATCATTCGTTGCAAGCAAAAGCCGTGTCGCACCTGTGAAACCAATTTCTGTGCCAAGACTAGAGTTGCAAGCAGCACTTCTAGGATGTCGTCTTGCTGAAACTATACAGCGCGAGCATAGATTTAAAATAGACAAGCGATATTTTTGGACCGATGCGTCCACAGTGTTACATTCGATACGAAATAACACACGAAATTACAAAATATTTGTTGCGAATCGCCTAGGTGAAATTGATTCACTGTCAAAGATAAATGAATG
Source organism: Galleria mellonella (assembly GCF_026898425.1). Classification (NCBI taxonomy): domain Eukaryota; kingdom Metazoa; phylum Arthropoda; class Insecta; order Lepidoptera; family Pyralidae; genus Galleria; species Galleria mellonella. Next base: position 4,620,267 of record NW_026441978.1, read on the forward strand.
GCATTATATACCTACACATTTGAATATCGCGGACGTAGCTACTAAACAGAATAATTATGTATTAAACAATGAATGTGAATGGTTTATTGGTCCTCGATTTTTGTATTCCACTCGCGAACAGTGGCCATTGGAGCCTGATAATCTAAATAAAAATTGTAACAGTGATGTAGAAAATGTACATGCTGTATGTAATATAAACGAAAGAGTAGACTTACCTGTACCGGATCCCAGTCGGTTCTCCAGATGGTTGCGTTTGCTGCGTAGTACTGCGGCTGTACTATTGTTTACTGAAAAATGTAAGAAAAGTATTATATATACAAAAATTGACCGTAGATTACTGGACCGTGCCGAAGTGTTATTATTGAAGTATTCGCAGGCTGAATCCTTTCCCTGTGAAATAGAAGATATTAATCAGAACAAAGAAATAAATAAAAATAGTAGATTACGTACCTTAACTCCTTTTATTGATGAAGAAGGATTGATGCGCGTAGACGGCCGTATAGGTGCTGCAAAAAATATAGATATACAAGTAAAAAATCCTATAATTCTTGATGGTCGAAATCACGTTGCACGATTGATAGTGAAGCATTACCATGAACGTACTGCTCACTCCTGGAATGAGATGGTGGTGAATGAAGTAAGACAAAAATACTGGATAATTAATTTGCGACCTACAGTCCGTACCGTTGCTTCCAGATGCTTGTTATGTCGAATAAAAAAGGTTACTCCTAAACCATCTAGATTAGGTGACTTACCTGAAGCCAGATTAGCCCATTACTTAAGGCCCTTCACTCATTGTGGCATCGATTTGTTCGGTCCTCTTGAAGTCACAGTAGGACGACAGAGACCTAAACGTTATGGAGTAATATTCACCTGTCTGACAGTCCGTGCGATACATATTGAAGTAGTGCCTTCGCTGACGACGGATTCACTCATCATGGCTCTCAGAAGAGCAGCTGCACGACGAGGGTGGCCACAATGCATTTATTCAGATAACGGCACCAACATGAGAGGGGCAGATGCTGAATTAAAGAAAGCCTGTGCTGAAATTATGAACAACGATATAGTCCAATCAGAACTCGCACACAGAGGAGTAGACTGGCACTTCATACCGCCGGCTAGTCCACATATGGGCGGAGCCTGGGAGCGCCTCATTCGCAGCGTGAAGTCTACACTTCGCGTTGTGCTGAAAGAAAGAGCGCCGCGTGAGGAAGTTCTTGTTACTTTTCTCGCAGAAGTAGAGAGTATGGTGAATAGTAGACCACTGACTCACGTATCGGTGGATCCTAGGAGCCAGGAGACACTGACCCCTAACCACTTCTTGCTTGGTTCCTCGTCTAACTTACCTGTGCTCGGTGACTTCGACGACAGTGACCTTTACCTGCGCCGTCAATGGAGAGTAGCTCAAAGGTTATGTGATATGTTCTGGCAGCGATGGCTGAAAGAAATATTACCTGTGCTGTTGCCGCGTCAAAAGTGGTACCACGATGAAGATTCAGTCCGTGTAGGAGACTTGGTTCTTGTAGTGGACCCGAACTTACCTAGATACAGCTGGCCTGTAGGAATTATAGAAGCTGTATATCCTGGAAAAGACGGGAGAGTGAGGGTCGTGGACGTGAGAAGCAACCGGGGCGTGATGAAGAGACCGGTGACACGAGTGGCACCGTTTCCGCGAGTTGATGAGTGTCGCGACACCGACACTATGGGGGAGGATGTAAGCGATGCACCTCGCACCTCGTAAAATGTTATAATTGTAACCACTAGCGCCATCTGTTAGCATTTGATTGAATTAATGCCGGCGCGCATGCGCCAAACGATTGTCCCGTGACACGTGTGTGTACGAGTTGTTAGTTGTTGTTGTTAGTTCGTAGTTTTGCTATATTTTGTGAATTGATTAAAAAAGTGTCTTGCAAGCGTCCGTTTCATTTTGATAACTACCAAAATAACATTTTCCAACAACGGTCTGTTACACATACTATGTTATAAGTAAATGTGCAAAAGTATATAAATAAATATATAAAAAAAATCTTCAGTTGTGACAATGCCATCTATTTTGATTTAAAAATTACTTTAATTGATTTTGATAAAATCTGTAAGTATATTTGTTCAGATAAAAAAATTATAATTTCCCAAATCTGTTAAGAACTGATGAAGTTATTAGATAACAAACAAACAAAAATGCAACTGAATTGAGTACCTCATTCTTTTTGGATTTGATTGAATATACATCCATCTAGATGAAACAAGATTAAACTATTAAACACATTTTCATAAAATGTCTATTGAAAGTACATCCTATACTTTCAGATTGCTTCAGATTAAAAAAATAATTTTCCAAATCAATTTATAAATGAGTTCTAGTTCTGAGGTAACAAACATAAAAAAAAATTAATGAAATAAAGAACTTCCTCTTTTTTTAAATTAGTTGAATAATATTACAGAAGAGCATATTGTTAACAGAAAGAACAAACTTGATGATGAGGCAGTTTAATATATCACCTTACCTTCTAATAATCTCAGTACCTATTCAATATAAATATTAGTCATATGAATGAATGAATGAGTATACTTTATTTGCATTATACAATATAGGAAATAAGCAAGGCAATTTACAAACATATGATCCAATTGTATAAGTACAGTAAGGCGGTCTTATTGCTGAGAACAGTCATATATATGTTAAATAAATATAGTACATCTACTTTGTCTTTATTAAAATAATTTTTTAATCTGACTGGCCTTTAATTGACATCAAGAAGGAGAAGTTCTTAATGTAGTTGTATTTTTTTTTGTTTTATGTTTATTACATCGTAACTTTGTCAGTAGGAAATTAATTTGAAAATTTCTTTTTTTATCTAAAAGCATATACCTACAGATTGGTCCCATAGAAATTTTATAAAAATCAATTCGGTAGTTAAAGTTTTTAAATTACAATAACTGGTTTTGTCACAATTGAACTCCATTATAATATGTAGGTATGTCGCAAAAAAATGTATGTATGTCTATCTGATGTCTAATATCCATACTACAAGCTCTGCTAAATTTTTTCTAGATAGCCCTGTGTAATTTGTCCAGAAATTAAAAAAAAAAAAAGTAATTACCATAAACTATGAACACTAGAGAGGCTGCCAATGTGTTGCCAATTTTTGAAAAAGAATATAAATGACATATCACTGAACACTTAATTAATTGAATATTTACATCAATTTTATTATATAATCTCCTTCATATTGTCATTTGCCTGCATAATATGCTGCATAAAGTTAACTAATATTAGAGGTCTTCATAAGAGACATAGAATCAAAATTATTTCTAAATATTTGTCTATGTGTTTATTACTGCATCACACAAAAACTACTACAACAAATTGAATGTAATTTGCACGGTTATATTTCTGAAGGTCTAAATTAAAATTTAATCCTACTATATACTATATATAATAATAAAATTTAAACGTTACATGGATCTCCCATGTAAATCTAATTTAAGGAAAATTGATTCGAGATTCTTTATAAGACCAATGGAGGTCGAAACAATAATTTTAGAAATTTTGTCACTGTCTGTATGTTTGTTCCTACATTACTGACAAGTATCGCGTCAAATTGAATGCGGTTCTCACGGTCGTATTCCTGAAGATCTAACTTAAAATCTGGTATATGTTTTATCAGTCTGAATTAACCTACTTCAGCACGCTCCCTTAACTCGCGCAATACGGTTATTAAATCTTCTATAATATAAAAATGAATTGCTGAATGTGTTGCTAAGTGCAAATCTCGAGAACAGCTGAACTGATTTCGCTAATCCTTATTACAAACTATTTCTTGAAGTACAAGGATTCTTCCTATGGAGAAAATAAAAAAAAATCCTGAAAAGTTAGACAACAATTTTCTATACTCTTTTACAAACTATTCATAATAATATTTAAAAGACAATTTGAACTTTAATACCATATCATAAAGTTCAAGTGTTAGTGGAGAGATTCCGGGAAGGCAAAACAATAGAGTGACGTAGCACGGCGTGTTTTATAATTTTTATTTTTTGACATAATGTAATTGTTGACTTATTAACTTTTTTTTCTTATTTCATCTTACTAGCTTATCTGAATAGCAGAATAAGTATTAAAAAAAACTAAAAAAATGTACTGTTAGACGGTACAAAGTTTGCGGGGTCAGCTAGTAATGTTATAATTATTTTAATGAATGAAAAATAAATCTTGATATGCTGTTTAGAAGTGATCTATTTCATTGGTTACGTCTGAAATACACGCATACGAAGTAGCGAGCGAAAAGCTAGTTTAATATGTTTTATTAGGGGGAAAGGAATTTTTAGTAATGGAGACTGAGAATCCCATTGCTAGCAATATACCCAACCAGGTCGAACTCCACGCGGTTTCCCCTGAAAACTATCATGGGTAATTCCTGATGAATTCGTCATGATGGGGTAACTGGCCTGTTTTCATTCTCATCTATCACCCTTCACTGGTGCCCGGCCAGCGTATACCGTTAGCGCAGGCGAACCTGCCATTCCATTTTCAACCATCAAAAAAAAAGTTCTATTTCTATCAACCGACTTTGAAAAAAAAAAGCTTCTCAATTCGGTTGAATTTTTTTGTTTATTGTTTCATCATATTATCACCATATCAGTCTTTAACTGTCCACTATTAAACATACCTAAGCCTCTCCCTTGGGGAAATCCGTCAGTTTCCCTTAGTCGCCTGTTACGACACCTACGGGAAACGAAGGTGTGGCTTATTCTATGCCGGGACCACTCGGCATTTTTATTCTTTGTTTATTTATTTAAGGCAAACAAACAGCTAAAATAATATATAATTATATACTTAAATAGTAATTTGGTAGCCACTAGAATTTGCACAAAATAAAATACAAGTAAACGAGACAGAAAATTAGACAATTCTAGATTAAACAAAAATAAACAAACAAAAACTATTGAAAACTACAGCAACATTATCAATAACAATGCTCAGAAGTTAATAAAAAATTTTTTTCAAAAAAACACATTCTGTCAGGTTATGACTATAATAGATAGTCATGAATTAACATTTTTGCCAAATTTTTTAAGTATCTTTTTTTTAATCAATTGACAAGAAATACAAACTTCAGAATAAGACATTTTCTTGCGCGAAATTATCTTGTATGATGATAAAACAATGGTTGAGAATTGATCAGTAGTCGATCAGAAATAAAACGCATAAAAAAAATCCTTTAAGTAGCAGTGTAGTAGTAATTTCCCGTGTGGTCCCGGCATAGAATAGATCACCCTTTCCTTTCCTGATAGTGCCCTAAAAGAGGGCGAGGGATGGGCAGTAGCGTCCTTTTTAAAACATTTCCAAAGCTTAACTGCGGTTGCCAATCTGCCTGCCAAGCCTGGAAATTACTGACAAAACCCCCTAGGGGAGGCTTATTTTCAGCAATGGACAGTTAAAAACTGATGTGATGATGATATAGTAATAGTAGCAATTTATATAAGTATTATTATATAAGACATTATGTATATACCAAGCCAGTAATAAAAAAAGACGTGTGGCAGTCGGGGACTGCCGCGGTAAAGCTATTGTATAGCATTTTTTATCAATTTATGCAATTTTATAATTATTATACATAATGATATTATAAATAAGAATGAATATATATATATATATATATATATATATATATATATATATATATATAATTGAAAATTTAAACTATATAGGTGTGTGTTTATGTGTATAAAAGAGGGCTACTTTTAAAATCGCTCATTTCAAAATCCAAAATTTAGGTTATGTATTTTTATAGCAGTATTATATATAAATTCAAAAACAAAGACACTGCATTTGTGATAATAAATAAAATGTATTTATATAGAGTACTCACTCATTGTCTTTCACTATTTTTTCATTACTTTCTTCATTAATAAATGCACTTTGTTTATTCATATTTAATATTAAAACACTTTATACACAAATTTTACGCGTACAGCTATTCACTGTTGGACATAGATGATAGATACCTATACACCTATATACATGTATATATACTATATACCTACAGCATAGGGTTCTTCAAAAGGGGGGTAAAGAGGTTTCTTCAGGGTCGGCAACGCGCGCGTAATACCTCTGGTATTGCAGGCGTTCATAGGCTACGGTAACCGCTTACCATCAGGTGGGCCGTATGCTTGTTTGCCACCTCAGTGGTATAAAAAAAAAACATTCTCACAACAGCTGCTTACGTATTCGTCCAATTCCGGAACAGCTCGCAAAAAGCACGCTGTCTCACCTAGCATTGTATCTAATAAAAGAGATAGAATCAGTTATGAGCAGTCAGCGGCTAGTCTACACGCATACGTCTACTCGCACGCACACAAACACCGTGCCGAAGTCTGCCGAACTGAAACGACGTTAGACGATGCACGGCTTCCGTCCTCGCACCGCTCTGGCGCCGTAAGAGTGGGGGGTGTTAGGTTCAATTTCCGTTACGGAATTTTTACATTCGGTCTCCGCGCTCAAAGCCCGCGATAAAAGCTATACAATAGCTTAAAAATAAAACAAATTACTTATATTTGTCCATTTTGAGCATTATAAACGTAATTTATAGGATTTTATTTATTTTATTTTATTTTGAATTTAATGTGCATGTCCGAAAAATATTTTATTCGATAAACTTTTATGGAATTATTTTAAATCACAATGGTTTCCAGGAGGACCTCCACGCGGTTCCCCCTGGAAACCATCGTGATTAATAGGTACTTGTTGTATTCGTCACGATAGGCTAACTGACCTGCCTTTATAGGTGAGGATGAAAAGGCAGGTCAGTGAGCCCATCATGACGAATGCGAAAAGTATCTATTAATCACAATGGTTTTCGGAGGGAACCGCGTGGAGCTCGACCTGATAGGGTTCGGTAGCAAGGGCCATTAGTCCTTATTATTAACAATGTCTTTCCTCCCAGGTAACCGTAGTTAGATTTTGTTAATTTTTTAAGTGGGATTCTTCTGTCCATTCCTCGACCATTTCCCTTATTCGCGTCTTACAATGCCGACGGGAAAGCAGGGTGCACAATAGGATATCTATATTTAAGGAAAAATTATGTGTATATAAAAAAAATATATATTTATAAGACCAATGTTTAAAAATTGTTTGTCTGTAGGTATGTTCATTTCATGTAGTTTTCACCGTTGTACATTCTTAAATTTCATTTAAAATCTCATGCACCTTATGGCCAAATAGGCTATGTAAACATTTTGCTTACTTATTATATATTTCATTTTTTATTTATTACAAAAATTTACAGCACTCTTATAACATAACTCACATGCTAAGTCTGTTATAAAGGGGGAGGGATTATTAGTAATGCATACTAGGCCCATTGCTAACAATATACCCTGTCAGGTCGACCTCCATATGGTTCCCCCTGGAAACCGTCGTGCTGAATTTCAGGTATATTTGTCATGATGGGTCAACTGGCCCGCCTTTTCAATCTCACCTATCATCCTTTATTGGTGCCCCGCCAGCGTATACCATTAATGTAGGCGGGGTTACCATTCCAACATTATTTATTAAAAAAAAATTAAAAACAAAGCGACTAATTGGAATGGAATGATAATGGTAGCCCGCCTACGCTATCGGTATACACTGGCGGGGCACCAGTGAGAGATGATGAATTCACTTGAAATTCAGCACGATGGTTTCCAGGGGGGACCACGTGGAGGTTGACCTTTTTGGGCATATTGCTAACAATGAGACTGGTAGTCTCATTGTTAGCAATATGACACCCCCCCCCCCCATTTATTTATTTATTTATTCTTTATTACACAAAAAAGTGGCGAGCTTAATGCTATATGGCACTTTCTGCCAGCTAACAAATAGGTAAAAACATAAAGCGTATGAAGGGCAGTGGTAGTGAAAAAGATGTGGCATAATTATAGTTAATATACTGAAATAATTATACATGCATAGAGGAATTGTTCAATATGATGCCCACAGCTACTTTCTACCATCGTACGGCTCCCCATCAACAGGGAGTTCATCCTCATGTCCTACAGCCTCAATGGTCGCGTACTGCGCGGTTTCAGAGATGTTTCCTCCCATGAACACTGAGGTTGTGGAATGAGCTCCCTGTCGAGGTTTTCCCAAGAGACTACAGCATGGGGTTCTTCAAAAGAGGGGTAAAGAGGTTTCTTCAGGGTCGGCAACGCACGCGTAATATCTCTGGTATTGCAGGTGTTCATAGGCTACGGTAACCACTTACCATCAGGTGGACCGTATGCTTGTTTACCACTTCAGTGGTATGAAAAAAAAACATGCATATAATACGCAAGAAATACCTATATAATACATAAACACACAGTATATAATAGCGAGGCATTACCGCCAGCGTATACCGTTATAGCAGGCGGGGATAATATCAACTGTTACAAAATATAAACCACTAATGGATTTTAATTTTGTAAACGAAATTTATACATACGCGTATAGTTATAGAGTCTAAAATAAAACGCACGCTGTGTCTTAGTTTCCTGTCCGTTCTTGTCGCCTTACGCCCCGCGACCCCCTGCCCCGTTAACGTTCTATCCTGGCCGCCCGCCTCACCGAGCTCCATGATTGGTCCGCGCTTCACCGCCTCGAAATACGTTGCGATCCCTTTTCGTTCCATTATCGCTAGGGTTGTCTTGGTGAATTGTTCTTTCTTACGTCGCTCCCTATCACCCGTCGTGCAGCAAAAACACCATCGCGTGTTCTTTTACTTATTGTTCTATGTTACCGCTAATAAAACGTAATTTAATGATTAACTAAATATGCATTTGTGTTTATACTAATATTACTTACATTCGGTGCTGGGACTTATTGACTGTGCATGCGCTTAGACTGTCGATGTTTTATCACTTACTCTTATGTTTGTACCAACTATCCTCATAGCAGCCTTCCTGTTTTGGTGCCCATGATCCGTGGGTGAGTACTCTTCGTATTATAGTATATTGCTTTAAGGTTCAAATCTAATACGTTTCCTATTGGAAACCACTGCGCTGTCAAGTAAATTTCACTTAATTTATTTCATTGCCGTAAATGGTGTTTAATAGATAAATAGTTATTATTTTTAAGAGGGAGAGGTACAGCTATTTATAGTATAGAGTTATAATTTTAACTTAAAAGGCGACTGCCTTCTGTACATGGAAGATATAAATAAGAAAAACTATGAAAAGAGGGAAGGGGCTTTATGAACCCAATAGAACCGAAAACAATGGTTTTTAGAATTTTTGTTTATTTGTCTGTTTGTGCACGCCAATCTCGGAAACAGCTCAACCGATTTGATTTCGTTTTTCACTAATGCATTGCGCTTTTTGCTCCACTTAACATTTAGCGTTTGTTCTTTTTCAATCGGTTTATAATTAAAAAAATAATATCAATTTAAAGAGTCACATATAAAAAATGTTATAAAATAACCGATCAATTAAATTTGCTAAAACTTTCTTGTATTATATGTATTGATTTTCAAAAATTCTGTCTACTCGTGCGAAGCAGGGTCGGATTGCTAATAATTAAATATATATGACAACAATGAGCCAATTAAATCAGTGTTCTCGTGATGATGTGATAAACGACTTTGGTGGCCGGAGGAGGGGGAGGGGGTTAGTAATGCAGACTACCAGTCCCATTGCTAGCAATATACCCCGTCAGGTCGACCTCCACGTGGTTCCCACCGGAAACCATCGTGCTAATTCCAGTTGTATTCATCACAATAGGCTAACTGACCTACCTTCTCTGCCTCACTTATCATCCCTCCCTGGTGCCCCGCCAGCTTATACCGTTATCGCAGGCGGTGTTATCATTCCATTATCATTCATTAAAAAAAATGGGTACCGCTTTAAATATCTAGGTATGTATATTAAGTTTCTCTGGAAACAAGAGAAGGAAAAATTTTTTTATATTGATTATCACTCATTTCAATATCTCCTATACCATTCAAATATCTATGTTGAATTCGAACAAGGGCTTCATTCATACAGGTGATTTTTTAAATTTTAGTCTCTACTTTTTTTTATGGGTGAAAATGGCCTGCGCTAACAGGGTACGCTGCCGCGTCACCAGTCAACAGGTTAGTTAGCCCAACATGATGAATTCATCAGGAATTAACTATGATAGTTTCCAGGGGGAACCGCGAGGAGGTCGACCTGGCTGGGGTATACTGCTAGCAATAGGATTCTCAGTTTCCATTACTAACAACCCCTTTCCCCCCTGTCTTTCTACTTTTGTGTAGAAACTGCTTAACAAATTTCAATGCAGTTTTCTCTAATGCCTTACGGTTTACTCCACTTAACATTTAGTGTGTGTATAATAAAACCCAAATATGGGTGTTCATAAATCAAATAGTTATATCAATCTGTTAAAATCACATATAAAGTGGTATCCTACATTTTGCGGCAGCCATCTTGGTCCGATTTCCATCAAACATAACTAAGAACACTCCCTACTATTTCACCCTACAAACAAAAAAAAAACAAAAACAAATTCTGTTCATCCTTTCGGGAGCTACGATGTCATAAACAGAGACACAGGGAGGGGGGGGAGACTTACTGTAAGAAAATTCTGAAATTTTATATTTGGCACGCAATTAAAACAACATGGTCAAATGTTTTATTCTATAATACTAATTAATGTCTATTTCAACTGTATTTATACAAATAAATTATAATTATTTTAGGCAAATAAATATTTCATTTTATTTATAAGAACCTTCGATCTGTCAGTTCAGCACATCCTTTTTTTTTTTTAAACAAAAAAAAAATTTGTTTAGAAACAATTTTTATAAATGGACACAAATTTTAAAGAACATCAATCCCGTACTATTTATAATAAGAGAGCCATCTATTGAATTTTTTTTGTATTAAAATAGCCATCTAGTAGAAGTTTGCTAAAATTAATGCTGTACTATTGACATCGAATCACTTATACGACATACCTGATTATATATAATAATATATATCTCAAACTATTCATTTTTGTTATTGTAAATTTTCACTGTCATACTTATGATGCTAAAAACATAAAGACCTATCTAAAATACATTGAGAGCGCCATCAAAACGAATACACCACACAACGAATATGTGAAAAATAAATGGAATAAACAAAAAGCGTCGTGGGGTCTAATAAAATATAAAACTGTTAATATAAATCAATAGAATGAATTTCAACAACAACTTCTCTATTATATCATTGACCAATTCTAATTCTTCACGATAACGAGGACGGTGTATATGCGCTCCTATATTAAAAATATGTGCGAATCGGTTATCCGTCATTATCTTAAGGTATTTTTCCGCATCATCATAATAATGTTGTTTATTGTTAAGTTCGCTGCTATATAAAAACGGTGATAGACAAGATATCAATACTACACACATAATAGACACAACATAAACTCCTATAACCCTGTCGTCTCTAAAATATTTGAAACAGTCACGTCAGATAGAATAAATATCTAATTTTATAAACTTTATCAAAGAAAAGGTAAATCTAAAATGTTAGCTTGTTTTGATTTTATTAAAATCATAACTAAAAATCTTAACGAACGAACGAACGAACGAACGAACCAAGTGTTGAATTAGTGAAGAAAATTGACAATCAAAAAGTGACAGTACGGTCAAAACTACAAAATTATAAAAAATTTCAGAGTGCCCACTACTTTTCTTGCTTTCTTCATATAAACGATTCATCCGCCATCAGCTCGGCATCATGAATTGAATGACATCTTCCAGACGCCGGAATAAAAACCAAATAACTTAAATGGAAAAAAATCTCAAACACATAAACAAAACATACCTTATAATCTCCTCAATTACCCTGAGGATCCCGGATACATCAGAGGCTGATATGATGACCCCGGGACAACCTGGAGACAAGTAATCTTTAAAAGAATTTTCTGAATCGATCTGGGCGTCTTCGAATAATCGAGAAACATAATTTTTTTTTAATTCAGTAACAGTCGAATATGTATACGGTACGCAATAAGTAGGTATATTATAACTATCACTACGTCGCCGCCGCCGCGTTGTCGGTGAACGCGTTCTTTACAAAGGAGGCGGCGGCTTTCTTTTGAGCGTCGACCGTTGGTAACGGTAGGTAAGTTTAATTATGGATTCTCAAAGTGTTGGTGTTCACACTTTGGGCTATGTTCGCTCGGCTTATTGTCGGGTTATTTCGCTCTAGTAAAACTACACTCTGTCGCTCTCCTCCCTC